>NC_041380.1:165076724-165198069 GCF_002162155.2 Triticum dicoccoides | reverse complement strand
GGCCGCGCAGGCCGGCCGCGGGCGGCGGCGGCCGTCGGTTCGGCCGGCGGTGGTTGGTGGCTCAGGGGGTGGAGGTTGAAGATAAACTACAGGCCCTTGATTTCGTATCCAACGGCTGGAAAATCTACTGACCAGAGATGAAAAAGTCAGTCGACTGACGTGTAGCCTCACCCCGCACGTACACATTGACGCACGTAACACTCGCACGAACACACACACGCATGCAGGCGTGCAACACTGACACGTACACATAACAAACACACGCACGCATGCAGGCATGCAACACTGACATGTACACATGCACTCACGAACACATGCACGTACGCACACATGCATGCAACACTGAAACGTACACATGCATGCACGCAACACTCGCACGCCTGCATGCACACCGCACACGATGCAAGACACGCGCTAAACCTATATGTGCATGTACCCTTTGTTAAGGACATGGATTGTTATGTCTATTAATCAATCTAATCCTTTTTTGCAAGGTTTAATCAATTTTATCTGTGATAAGCAGAACATTGATGTTTGCAGCGGTCTTTATGAATCACAACGTATCAAACGGGCTATCAAAGTATATATGAAATTTTTAAAATTCTCTTACATTATATAGTAGGCTTATCTAGATGAAATAGATGACGTCACACTCAATTAACAATCATCGGTTTATGAAATGCCCACTTCTGACCGCCCTGGCCCACCAAAAGTTCATCTGCCGTTCCCTGCCTATGTGGGGTCACTTACATGCAGGCCATGTACCCAAAGAGCCCACATGTCAGTGGAAGAACTGCACGGTGTCGTACGTCAGAGTCGAGGGCATCACTCGATGCACGCCCGGCTGAACATGCCTCCTTGAGTTATTCAAATGCCTCTATGAAACCCGTGTGGAAGCCGAGAAACCCACTCTGGACACACGTCCGTTCATGACTGGGCCGGCATTAAACGCAACGCTGGCCGAGCTCCTCCCATCCGCCGTCTATTTAATCTCCTATTTAAATAACGCCAAACGCCGGCCAAGAATCGCACCCCTCCGCCGCTCCCCTATCTCCTCCTTCACCATTTTGTCCACTCTTACAATGGCTTACGAAGAGTAGTTATCCCGCATCTAATACGGCTTGGTGGCCCACCGAGCCCGCCGGATACGAGCTATGCAGCTCGCTGATCCACCTCCCTCCCCTTGCCCAACGGAGCCAGTTTCCGCCCCAAGCCGGCGCGCGGTTCAGCGACTCGCCGCTCTAGGCCAGCTCGACGAGGAGCGCGCACAGGCGTCGTCGCTGTCGTCCACGCCACTGCCTCGTACCACGCCTCGCATGTCTTCTACCGCGTCTCTCATTTCTATGGCCGAGACTCCCATGCCGGCGGCCGCGCCATGCAAGCAGAGACAGAAGCCGGGTGCGCGGAGAGCGACGAGTCGATGGCCAACTCCTCCGCGTCCGCCGCCATCATCAAGGAGAAGTAGAACACGGGAGGCCGCCGCCGCTTGGGTCCCATGAAGGCCACCGCGGAGGTGACGCCGGCGTACACAGGAGGTGTCTTGCTGGATACTTTTGTTGCGAGGACCTTCGTCGACCCCGCATGGGCTCCACGGAAGCTGAGAAGCCCCCTTCCACCATCATCTTGGGAATCAGCCAACCATATCAGCTGGGCAATGGGGAAGCGAGCTGTCCTTTGCGCTGAAGCATATACCTCTGGGGCTCCCGACAGTCTGGTAATCGTGCTGCCGGACAAGAGGAACACAAATGGATCGATGAGCGACCATTTAGGCCAGGTATTATATACCTGTGCTGTCTAGAACTAGCACCGCTTAGTTGATTTGAATGTAATGAAATCCGTTATTGTTGACACATGAACACATCACGTGTACCCTCGACGCCGGGGGTGATGCACCGCAGCTCATGTCGAAGGAGACCCGACCGACAACGCGATACGCAAGACAGTCGACGGGCGCTTTTGCAGACCCGAAAACCCCACACCCCCGGGAGGGACCCCGTCAGGGAGTGCAGCGACTATGGGCTGCCCTAGGTCGATTCGCTCGCCCCTAGAGCCTCGGGATTCGCAGCTCTCAAACACGAAGAACAGCGAAGAACGAGATAGAAAAACGGTGGAGAGATAAAACGTAGATGAAAAAGTAGTATATTGATTTGTTCGATTGTGTGTTGTTCAATCGGCCGTCACCCCCAACATATATAAGAGGCGGCTGGACTTCCCGTACAAGTAAAGGATTCATCTAGGCTTTCCTTACAAGAAAAATTACATCAATTCACATCCTAGAGTCCTAATTCTATTCCAACTCGGATTCAGTCCGAATCTGGCCCAAACTCTGTCTTCCTTCTTGCGCGGGCCGCCGGGCTTGCATATGATCTCCGATCGAGATGGCCCAAATATCAAGCTTGTGCGCCTCGATGATACGAACAACTCTCATGTTGATCACTTTTTCAAATAAGGCCATCTTGAATACTTTTCGAGGTCATCTTTATCTTCTAGTCGGACTCGGTCTTGCAGTAGACTGGATTATCTGAGTCTCGTAGTGAATTTGTAGGCTATATATTATCTCTGATGACGATGACTCCAAAATCAAAGTTTACCGTCTTGATGATACGCACAACTTCTGTATTGAACACTTCTTCATCCAAGGTCATTTTGATAAACTTTCGAGCACATGTTCAATTTCACTCGAACTTGAGCTCATCCACTCAGATATTAGATACTTTCACTCGGATCGTCCGATTGGACTTTTTCACTCGGAAGACAATCTTTCACTCGGATGACTATATTTCCACTCAGAAGGCACTATCTTATTCACTCGGATGACTATATTTCCACTCGGAAGGCACTATCTTATTCAATCGACAAGTTTTCATCCCGATGGTAATCTTTTCACTCGGAATATTTTCACCTGGACGACAATTTCACTCGGATGATCATATTTTCACTCGGATGACTATATTTCCACTTGGATAATAATAAGTTCATCCGGTCAGCAAACTTTCACTCAACCGTAAAATTTCACTCGACCGTAAACTTTCACTCGACCGTAAACTTTCACTCAGATGGTAAACTTTTCACTCGGATTTCCGACTGAAAACATAGCCCGATCTTGATTTGTCTCTCCAGGCCTTATATGATCTCGGATTGAGACGAGTTATATATGAAAATCGATCGGCTCGACGAGGCAAAACTTTTCCATGTTGAATGTTTTTCGATTCAAGGCCTTATTGATGGCCGAATTACTCGCGCAACCTATCAGACAAGTGTCTGACACCTCGCGCCATATTTCCGTTGAGGTTCAGTCTGCAGTATATTGCCTCTAACTTTTGCATATGAACTCGGATTGAGATGATTTATATATCAAAATCGATTGCCTCGATGATACGAAGACAATTCCTTAAGAGTGCTCCTTCATCCGAGGTCATCTTGAAGACGTGATTGGCAAAAAACCACTCAGAACATTGAAATATGCCACTCGGAGTATAGTTTCGGTCCGTAAGATAAAGTCGAACGAATATAACCGAAACATCAAAGTGGTTCCACTCGGTGACGTGAATATTTTTATGCTGAAAACTCATTCACTCGAGACCATCTTCATTGCAATCTGTATCTTGCCAAAATCAGGTGTCAACACATGCCCCCTGTTTTTCGGCAAAGCTTGCACGCCGAAAAATAATATGCATAGTGTTTGTTCTAAGGACGATATCAACACTCCATCGGCCATTTATTTTTCTCAGGTCGATAATTATGTATCGGCCATGTTTGTGCTAAGGGCGATAATCGTATATCGGCCATTTCCCACTTAGGCTTCTTGCCACACACTCGGGTGGTACTTCTTCAAATATTTGCCATTGAGAGCTCGAGGTAACAATGCCCCTTGTATTGATTCCACCAAATATGAATTTCCAGGAACAACTCTTGCAATTCTAAAAGGACCTTCCCAACTTGGAGACCACTTCCCGAATTTTCTATCTCTTGAACCAATCGGCAGAATCACTTTCCAAACGAGATCACCAACTTGAAAATTCTTCAACTTGACTTTCTTATTGTAAGCCCTTGCCACCCTCAACTTATCTCTCTCTATGGCATTCAAAGCAGCCAAACGTTTATCAGCAACCTCATCAATGTTGTCCATCATCAAGTTATAGAAGTATATTGCCGATAAATCATTTTGTTTGGATATTCTCAAAGCATTCAAATTTACTTCCACCGGTAAAACAGCCTCCTGACCATATACTAGCTCATATGGATTCACTTTCGTAGCACCATGCCTTGAGATTCTATGTGCCCATAATGCCTTAGACAACAAGTCATGCCATCTCCTTGGATTATCCTCAATCTTCTTCTTGATGAGCTTGATTAAAATTTTATTACTAGACTCAGCTTGTCCATTAGCTTGGGCATAATATGGAGAGGAATTGAGCAACTTTATGTTATAAGATTCGGCAAACTCTCTGACTTGGTGTGACATGAAAGATGAACCTTGATCTGTAGTTAACGTTTGAGGAATACCGAATCTATGAATAATGTGCTCGGTTATGAATTGAATTACCTGCGTATGCGTCATGTTCTTGAGAGGTACTGCTTCAGACCATTTAGTGAAATAATCAGTTGCCACCAATACGAACCGATGCCCTTTTGAGGAAGACGGATGGATTTGTCCAATGAAATCTAAACCCCAACCTCTGAAAGGCCACGGTTTGATAATAGGATGTAACATAGCAGCAGGAGCCAATTGAATATCACCAAACTTTTGACAAGCTTCACACCCCTTATAATATCTGAAGCAATCATTAATCATAGTCGGCCAATAAAACCCAGCACGTCGCAATAACCATTTCATCTTGGGAGCCGACTGGTGAGTGCCACAAATACCTTCATGTACTTCTCCCATAGCAACTCTTGCCTGGTCCTCGTCCAAACACTTTAGAAGAACATCATCGACGGTTCGGCGATAAAGACCATCATCTCTCATTGTATACTTGAAAGCCATACGCCGAACATCCCTGTCCACCCTTTCACTCAGATTGCACAAGTAATCAACAACGGGTTTCCTCCAGTCGGGATTGTCACCTGCACTAGACTTTTTGTTAATGGCCGAATCAGTGGGTTCAGGTTCGGCCTCTCCCATATTGGCAAGACAAGACATTGGTCTTTGAGAGATATGAAACATGCCATGATCAACATGATATCCGGATGCTTGTTGTGCCAATTCATTTGCTTGTCTCTGCGTCCAATAAGCGGCGGCTCAAATAAGTGATGGCATGCTCTTTTCCTTCGTTCTCTTGAGTTAGAACAGCACCAATAACTCCTTCCTCTACTGCAATGTAAAGTCTGAAGGGTTCCCTATGCTTGGGTGCTCTCATCACTGGAGGAGTGCACAAATAATTCTTGATCATATCAAATGCTTCTTGTTGTTTTGCCCCCCAAGTGAAATCAGCATCATTCTTTAACCGAAAGATAGGAGTAAATGCATCAACTTTCCCTCATAGATTAGCTATGAACCTTATCAAATAATTGACCTTGCCAAGGAACTTTTGCATATCTCTCTTGCATGTTGGAGCCTCCACCTTCTGTATAGCCTCTATCTTTTTGGGATCAATCTCTATACCATCTTCATGAATAATGAAACCCAAAAACTTGCCAGCTGACACGCCGAAAGCACACTTCAAAGGATTCATTTTCAATCCATACTTTTTCATTCTTTCAAAAGCTAAACGCAAATCGGCCAAGTGAGATTCAAAAGCATCCGATTTGACAACAATATCATCAATATAAACTTCAAGTATGACACCGAGTAAATCATGAAAAATCAAATTCATAGCCCTTTGATACGTGGCGCCAGCATTTTTTAATCCGAATGTCATCACTGTCCACTCGAATAAACCAAGGAAACCAGGACATCGGAAAGCCATTTTGTACATGTCCTCTTCGGCCATAAAAATTTGATTGTATCCAGCATTACCATCTAGAAAGCTAATAACCTTATGTCCAGAAGCATCATTAATAAGCATATTGGCTATTGGCATAGGATACTCATCTTTGGGTGTAGCCCTATTCAAATCTCTGAAATCAATGCACACCCTCAACTTGCCAGATCCTTTCTTCTCTACCGGGACAATGTTAGAAATCCACTCGGCATACCTGCAAGGTCAAATGAAATTAGCTTCAAGCAGTCGACCGATCTCTTCCTTGATCCGGTTATATGTTTTCGGATTAAATTTTCTGGCCGACTGTTTATAAGGTCTAAAACCGGCCTTTATAGGCAACTGATGTTCCACTAGCTCTCGGCTTAACCCTGGCATCTCATGATATTCCCATGCAAAGCAACAAACATATTCTTTCAATAGCTCGATTAACTTAGCCTTACAATCGGCTTTCAAATTTTTGTTTATAAATGTCGGTCGAGTGACTGAACCATCTCCAATATCTACCTCTTCTAACGGATCGGCTGATGTAAAACCTTGTCCAAGTTTATCCATGTCATCCAACTCCTCTATAGACTCATACATATCGTTCTCATTGGACCGATACTTTACAAGACGTTTTTGTAACTACTCGGAATTAGGATCCATTTAAACATATCATACCTTGGAGCCGATTGCATTCACTCGGCTTTAAAGAGACAAGCACAAAACCATTCTTGGTTGCGCTGAGAAAATCAAATTCTGACAAGTAACGTCCCGTCAAGCAAGTAGCATTGGGATGTTGCCAATCCACCGATGCATCGGCCAAAGCAACACAGGCCGAGTTATCCGCGTGAATAACTTCCACTTCATCATCAACCCACTGAATCAAAAACTGGTGCATAGTGGATGGCACGCACTAGTTTGCATGAACCCAATCGCGGCCTAGTATGACGTTGTAGTTACCTTGCACCTCAGCGACAAAGAATGCAGTAGCCAAGTTTTGCTTCCGACTGTAAGCTCCACATACATCACACCTTTGGCTTCAGTTTTCTCTTTGCCTTCAAATCCATTGAGCACCATATTGGTCTTGATCAATTCTTCATCAGGCAAACCCAATCTCTTGAAGACCGAATAGGGCATAAGATTTACCACAGCACCACCATCAACAAGCATCCGAGTGAGTGGTGACCCATTGATATGACCTCTGAGATATAATGGTTTAAGATGCGTTACTGGTTCTTTTGGCTTCTCGAATATTGCGTTTTTAGGGCCAAAATCCAGCTGAGCCACCTCCCCTCCTTCATCTACAGCACGAAACTCAACAGGTAAGTAGTACACCATATTGATATCCATACCTTCATGAAGCGGCGTAGACTCATAGTCCAACATATCAGCCTCCTCCTCGAGTGCATCCACCGATTCTGAAATTTGTCCGAGTGAAGGATAAGTAAGAAGTGTCGTAGACGATGTCATATCTATTGCATCGTCCTCCTTTGGTGATGTAGGTATTGCTGTGATAGATGTAGAAGCTGCTGTATCTTGTATTTGTTTAGGCCTCCACACTTGTTTTGGTGGAACCATGGGTCAAGTGTCATTGAACAACTTATCCCTTTGTTTCTCGGCCTCCTGTTCTGCCATCTCTCGACTCCTTAACCTCTGTAGTTTCCTCTTTTGTGTCTTTGTTAGCCCTAGAGGACACCACTTCGGCTGAGTGTATTTAGGATCTCTCGTCTTTACCTGGCTGGTGCTTGCCTCATGGTCATTAGCCGAGTGCTTTGGCGCGATAGCAAGTATCGGCTCAGTCGGATTGCTATGCACAATTGGCTGCTGTATGGCGAATGTTTCGGTGCCCAAGATAAGTGAGTCGACATCCATTTTCTCCTTGCCTTTTCCCGACTCAACTGCTGCAACACTTGGTGATTTAACACGCCATTCTTTTCGACTTTCCGGATGCATGAAATTTCCACTCAGGCGCACCTTTTTACTCTGATGGAATCCACTCGGATGGATATCACTCGGATGGAATTCAGTCGGATGGAATCTACACATTTTTTCACTCGGATAGCTTCCACCTGAGTGCATTCTTACACTCGGATAATTTCCATCCGGTCGCATGTTTTGACCAGCCGACCGATAGTTACCAATGTTCAGTCGACCTTTATATGAATAGTCAAGTCGATCCCAAACAGATTGCGTATGCTCTTCTGGAAACGGCACCCTTGGTCCAATCGGTTTCATATACTGACTGAACATATCAGCTGATGGTGACCTTGGTCGCTTCAGATGAGTCGGGCGATTAAAGCTAGAACTGGCCGACTGGTTGGTGTACTTGGACAACAACATATCAAAAGTTGGCTTGATCCGCTTGCGCTGTACTTTAACTTCATTCCTTTTCCACTTGCCAATTTCTGGACTCTTGGGCTTGACAAATCTCACACGAGCATTTTCTTGCACTTGCAGTTGCCCCCCGAGTGTAGGATTCTTGATGGTGATTTTGATCACTTCCTTGCCATCGGGTTGCTTACCAAGCACAACCTGTCTCCCCAAGACCTTGTTGTCCTCCTTGTCTTTCCTGGGCTCACCAACAATGACATTAGCTTTATTAGGAGATTCGGCTACCTCCGGCCGAATGAGTAGCTTCTTCCCCTCCAAATCCATGTTATTCATTGGAAAAGATTGTTTATCAACTTGCATCTCAAAAAAGTTCAATCGTCCGTCATTAATGGCCGATTGTATCTGTCGTCGAAAAACATTGCAATCGTTAGTAGCATGAGAAAAAGAATTATGATACTTGCAATAAGCACGCCGTTTTAGCTCTTCAAACGGCGGTAAAGTATGAGATATTCTAATAATCTTAGCCTACAGCAAAGCATAAAATATTCTATCACACTTAGCAATGTTAAAAGTAAACTTCATCTCTTCATCATGATTCTTATGAATGGGTTTCAGATCATTGCAAGTAAAGGGTTTGGCCTTAGATGGCCAAACAAATTCAGTAGCAAAAACATCACCCTCATTGTCCGAGTGATCACTATCATATTCCACCATATTCATCTTTGGACGATCGGCTTTGTATCTATGCACTTCTTTGAGATCTTTGCTTCGGATTTTGTAGGATCCAAAGTATGTCTAGAGGGGGGTGATTAGACTACTTGACCAAATAAAAACTTAACCTTTTCCCAATTTTAGTTCTTGGCAGATTTTAGCTATTTTAGGACAAGTCAAGCAATCATCACACAATTCAAGCAAGCATGCAAAGAGTATATTGGCAGCGGAAAGTAAAGCATGGAACTTGCAAGAATGTAAAGGGAAGGGTTTGGAGAATTCAAACGCAATTGGAGACACGGATGTTTTTCCCGTGGTTCGGATAGGAAGTGCTATCCTACATCCACGTTGATGGAGACTTCAACCCACAAAGGGTAACGGTTGCGAGAGTCCACAGAGGGCTCCACCCACAAAGGGTAACGGTTGCGCGAGTCCACACAGGGCTCCACCCACGAAGGGTCCACGAAGAAGCAACCACCCACAAAGGGTCCACGAAGAAGCAACCTTGTCTATCCCACCATGGCCATCGCCCACACAGGACTTGCCTAACTAGCGGTAGATCTTCACGAAGTAGGCGATCTCCTTGCCCTTACAAACTCCTTGGTTCAACTCCATAATCTTGTCGGAGGCTCCCAAGTGACACCTAGCCAATCTAGGAGACACCACTCTCCAAGAAGTAACAAATGGTGTGTAGGTAATGAACTCCTTGCTCTTGTGCTTCAAATGCTAGTCTCCCCAACACTCAACTCTCTCTCATAGGATTTGGATTTTGTGGAAAGAAGATTTGAGTGGAAAGCAACTTGGAGGGGCTAGAGATCAAGATTCATATGGTAGGAATGGAATATCTTGGTCTCAACACATGAGTAGGCGGTTCTCTCTCAGAACATATGAGTTGGAATGGTGTATGTGTTCTGATGGCTCTCTCTTCGAATGAAGAGGAGGTGGAGGGGTATATATAGCCTCCACACAAAATCCAACTGTTACACACAGTTTTCCAATCTCGGCGGGACCGAATCAACAAACTCGGTCGGACCGAAAATGTAAACCTAGTGACTGTTAGAAATTTTCGGTGGGACTGACATGCAACTCGGTAGGACCGATATGGTTAGGGTTTGGGCATAAGGTAATCTCGGTGAGACCGATTACACAAACTCGGTGAGACCGAATTTGGTAATTAGCTAACCAGAGAGTTGGTCAGGCAAACTCGGTGGTACCGATTTGCTCTTTCGGTGAGACCGAAAAGTTACAAAGGGGAAACACTGAATTTACATTGCAATCTCGGTGGGACCGATTTGCTCTTTTGGTGAGACCGAAAAGTTACAAAAGGGAAACAGAGAGTTTGCAATCCCATCTCGGTGAGACCGAGATCCCTATCCTTAGAACCGAATTGCTAGGGTTTGGCAGTGGCTTATGACAAGTGAAACTCGGTGGCGCCGGATAGGAAGAATTGGTAGGACCGAGTTTGGCTTAGGGTTTAGGTCATATGTGGATATGGGAAAGTAGTTGAGGGTTTTGGAGCATATCACTAAGCACATGAAGCAAGAGGCTCATCAAGCAACACCTCATCCCTCCTTGATAGTATTGGCTTTTCCTAAAGACTCAATGTGATCTTGGATCAGTAAAATATAAAATGAAGAGTCTTGAGCTTTTGAGCTTGAGCCAATCCTTTGTCCTTAGCATTTTGAGGGTTCCACTTTCACATCCATGCCATGCCAATCATTGAGCTTTCCTAAAATAATCATCTTGGAATAGCATTAGCTCAATGAGCTATATGTTGTTATGAATTACCAAAACCACCTAGGGATAGTTGCACTTTCAATCTCCCCCTTTTTGGTAATTGATGACGACATATAGATCAAAGCTTCGACAAATGATAATAAGCATGAAATATATCGTCGCTTTGAGAAGTATGTGATAAGTAAGAGCTCCCCCTAAATTTTTGCATATTTAAAATTTGCTTTGGACTGCAAATGCACAAGGAGTTAGAGTCATGGGTTACTCTTCCATGTCACATACATCTTGGTGGAGCGCTTAAAATGATAAGAATGAAATACATGCACTCATCACCAAGAATGGTGAATGATCACATAAGATAGATAAGATAATAACATTAATCAAACATTAAGTGTAGCTTATGATCAAACACATGATCATCAATGTCTCACGAGCATAGTATCTCAAGCACTCAAAAGCAAACAAGTTCGAAAAACCACCAAATAAAGCAAGAGAGAAAAGCAACACTCTCTCTCGAAGCCTATGATCTATACATTTTTCTCCCCCTTTGGCAACAAGTTACCAAAAAGTTCCTAGAAAATGCATAGTGCTAGATCGACGCTCAGGCTTGATCTTCAGGTGGTGGTGGAGTCCGGATCACTCCAAGGACGAAGGCTTCTGTAGATGCTGAAGTAGACGCTGGAGTTGGAGCTGAAGTAGAGGCTGGAGCAGGTTGGGCTGGTGCTACGGCTGGAGCTGAGGCAGTTGCTCTTGTGTCAGGAACTGGCATTGCAGACGACCTCGGACCTCGTGGCACTCTGGCAAAGTCATCAGTGGTTGTCTTCCCTTTCCTCTCCTGCATATCGTCTTGAAGTTGCTCCACTGCAGTCTGAATTTCTGTCACCTTGACATCCAAGTCATAGAACTTTTGTTCCATGATTCTCTCTAGGCTTGCCTGGTTTTGAGTTAGGGTGGCTAGTCCTTTCTCAATCCGCAGGGTGGATGCAATCAGGTAACCAAGCTGCTCTTGTTTGGTTTTCAAGAAATACTCAGATGCCTCCTCTTGAGTTGGCATCTTGGCAGCTTTCTCCTTCCTTACCTTCTCCTTCTTTGCTTGTGCTTGAACTGATGATGGCTCATTCTCAGTCATTACAACTTGATTGTCCTCAAAATCTGGATGGATGGGCAGGTGTTCCTTGTCCAATAAATATATGCCCGTGCCCATCTTGGAGTTGATGAGCTCCTGAATTTGAGGTGCATATCCACAGCTCCTCTTCTGATCTGCTGCAGTCCTCTTGATACTCTCTACTATGAGGCTCATGATCTTGAACTTCTGAGGCACATCAAATACATGTAGCAAGTTGATTGCATGGCCTTTGATCATCTTGTGATCTCCAGACTTGGGCAATAAGGTGTGCCTCAATATCCAATTGATGGTTGGCAGCCCTGACAGAAGATAATGCACTGAGCCAAATTTGAAAGTGTCAAGAGCTTCATTTGGAATTTCCTTGTACATGTTGGACATTGAGTTATGATCCATTTTCTTCTTGGCATAGATATCCAAGTCATCTGCTTGCTCCTCTGGGGCATTGATCAACTTTGCCCATTCCTCAACAGTTGATTGGTACCTCGTACCCTCAGACATCCATGTGATCCTCCCATCTGGATAAAAGTGTGCCATGGAGTAGAATTGCATGATGAGCTCCTCGTTCCACTTTGTGAGCTTCTGCCCAACAAAGTCAGCAACTCCACAAGCACTAAAGCTGTCATACACTCCAGGGTAGTGTTCCTCATTTTCCTTCATGTACTCCCAATCAACCCATCTCATGTCACAGACTATTGGCTTCTTGTCTAGCAGCATTGTCTCATAAAAATCTTGCTGCTCCTTGGTGTGAAACCTGTAATCCACAGCAGTCCTTCTCCTTGAAGCATACGGATCTGCTTCTCTCCACTTCCTCAGCCCTGAGTCTCTCCTGAGCTTCATATCCTCAGCCACAGGATGAGCATCGTTGTGGTTTGGGATCTTGGGCTTGAGCTTTCTCAGAATTTGCTCTTCATCCTCTTCTTCAGCAACAGTCTCAGGCACTGGGGCCTTGTTCTTCTCAGCTGCAGGAATGCTCCTTGTATTCCTCTTTGGTGCAGACTTGGGCTTGGAGGCAGCTTTGGGTGCTTCTTTGGGCTTAGATGCAGCAGCCCCTGTCCTGATAGCATCACCCATAAGCTTAGGTGCTTTAGGTGCTGGTGCAGCAACGTCTTCTTCCTCTTCCTCTTCCATAATGGAAGCCTTTCCAAGCACTCTGGCTACGGTCTTCTTGACCCTTTCCTTCCTCTTCTTGCCTTCTGCAGCAACTGGCTCTTTGGGTGCAGGCTTTTCAGTTGAAGCTCTAGCCTTTGACATAGGCTACCTGCCTGCTGGCCTTTTGATCTTTAGACCTGGCTTTGTGCCTTGAGCTGGCTCAACTCTCTTTGATGTGGCCTCTTCTTCTGCCACATAATCTTCATCTTCAGAATCAGAAGTTCTCTTCTTCCTTTGTCTAGTGGCAGCTTTTGGCAGATTGCTTAGGGTACTTTTGCTGCCATCATCTGAAGAGCTGGAGGGGCTAGTGCCCTCACTCATCTGCACTTGCTCTTATGACATGTTTTGGCTATCACTCTGATCAGACATGCTGCAAACTCTGACTGCTGACCCTGTGAATAGTTTATAGATGAGGTAGAATGGATGAGCATCACAAAATGCAGAGATTTTTTGCAAAAGAATGATCCAAAAACTTAGTTTTAGTTTCCCACTAAAATCATCTCGGATCTACCGATTTTCAAACTCGGTGATACCGAAGCAGTTGTGGAACCTAAACTAGTGAACTTGGTTGGACCGAGTCACAGTTCGGTGGCACCGAGACTGCTAGGGTTTCACAGAATCCCAAAATCGGTCACACCGATAAGTAATTCTCGGTCAGACCGAGTCTCACTTGTGCAATGGCATAAGCCAAATCGGTGGGACCGAGTTTTTCAACTCGATGGGACCGAGATGGTTTCGGCGGAAACCTAACCCTAAAATTTTCGAATTAAACCTAATCTACGAGCGTATTGACTGGATAGGAGTGTTTCAATCGTGGCAAGAATCATGATGATCACAATGTGCTGAGAATCGGATTGGGGAATAGCACAAAGATCGAGTCCATACCCTAGTTCGGTGGAGACTCGCTACGGCGGCAACGGCGGGGCAGAATTCCTATTGACGGCGACGGAGACCAGCGACTGGAGGCGGCTGGCGGCGAGGAGACGATCCAGAGACCATGTTGGCAGAGCAGGCTATTGCGTGGGCGAAGGGGTTTGAAGAAATTTCCAAATTTTGCCCGTGACTATATATAGCCCGACCCTGTCGGCGTGACCGAGTGGAACAACTCGGTGGCACCGAGATTCATAACTGCAAGCAGTTGCTGAAACTCGGTGTGACCGAAAGGTTCAAATCGGTTGCACCAAGGTCGAAAACCTAGATCAACTTAGTGATCTCGGTAGGACCGAAAGTGGGGTATCGGTCAGACCGAGAGTCATAAAGAGGTTTTGGAAGTTTAAGTCTATGATGAATCGGGGACTCCGAGTGCTCCTCACACAGAGTGGTTCGAATCTGACTTGATCAAATTTTGTGATGCAGCATGAATAGAGTTTGAGACGAGAAAAGCATAGATAGCTAGAGGAGGTTCTTAGGCATTCTTGTCCATCCACTTGGCAAAAGAAAATAAAACCAAACAATCAAAACAACAAGTGGATGTCCTCGAATGAGTAAAATATGCAACCAGCATGCTCACACAATAAGATGGCAAATGAAATATGTGACAAGTCATGCACAACCACTTCTAGCAACTATCAAGCAATTTGCGATGACTAGGTCATCTATATATGAGTATATTGACTTAGGAGTCAAGTGAGAACACTTGATCATAGGTCATCCTCATCGTTTAAGCTCAAGTGGGGTTACCACTTTTACATAAAGCATTGTTGTGTTCACATCTTTAGAGTTGCTTTAGCTCAAGTCTTAGAGTAAAGCTCCCCCTAGATGTGATACCCCCCTAAGAGGGATGAACTAACCTTGGGTTTTGTCGATGATGACTTCATGTAGATGTTGAAGATGTGGATGCTCAATGTTGATGTAGATCACTTGGAGCTATCCATTTGAGTGAATTGCACTTTCAATACCTACATGGGTTAGTCCCACAAGGAACAAACAAGGATATCCATAGACATAGAGTGATGCACACACAAGATGATGTCCATGAAAACTTTTAGGTTACCTTGTCCCTTGTCTTACCAACAAGAGGGTTTGTGACTCCTTGAACTAGTGCAAGATGTGGAAGTTGATTGCACTTGTTCTTGCCAAAATGATAAGAGTGAAGTATGTTGGCGGAGTCACCCTCAAGAACTCTCTAGTTCTTCTTCTTTTGGATCCACACCATCTTGATGGGAATCCTTGAAGTTGTAGTCGTACTTGATGAAGTGGAACTTGAAGTAGTCTTTGGAATCCACTTGACTAAGGTCTTAGGAGCTTCTTCAAATGCGTCAATTTCCTCTTGAAGCTTGTCCTTGCCTTTCTGCTTGTAGTCTTGTGGTGGAAGATCATCTTGAGCTTGTGTCCCCTTGAAAGAAGTATCATACTTATCTTGTTGAGGAACAAACTTTGTCTTGGGGTATTGATCTTCTTCCCACTCAACTCCATTGGCATTGAACTTTCGTTCAAAACCAACACCTTGATTCTTCCGGTGCATTCCTTGCTTGCGCACAATTTCCTCGAATTGCTTACTCCCGGCAAGGCTTTTGTACACTCCTTTCTCTATAATTCCCTTTAGTAAACTATTTTCTTGCTCAAGTGTAACTTGGCTAAGAGAATCATTAGTGGAATCAAGAGAACTACTAGAAGCAACAATATTGGATTTAGCATGATCATTGTTACTACTAGAGGAAGAATCTTTCTTGTTCTTGTTACTAGACTTGACTTGAGGCATGTAAGTGGATAAGAGTAAACGCTTGGCAATGTAAGAAGAACTTTTCTTGCAGAGATCATCATTGATTGCTTTTAAGAACTCATGCTCTTGCTCAAGATTGAGCTTTTCAAAGCATAATTTCTCATGAGCTCTTAAAAGTTCTCGATGGTCTTCGAAGATAGTTTCATGAGCTAACTTAAGAGTGTTTAGTTCTTTAGTTAGAGCCTCAATCTTCTCCTTATCATTGTCATTCGTTTTATCTTGATTAGCATGATTAATTGACTTTTCATCATAGTATTCATCACTAGAGTTGTCAACAAGCAAATCATCACCTAACAAGTCATCTTCATCACTATTGAAATCAACATACCCGGTGTGTGTTACCTTAGGACCTTTGGCCATGAAGCATCTTCCAATTCCTTCATTTGGTGAGTCAAATATGTCGTAGGAGTTGGTCGACACAAGTGCTAGACCGGCAACACCTTCATCTTGAGTATCTTCGGAGTCAGAGTGATAACTTCTCTCAGAGTGGCTGTCGGAGTCGGAGCCGGATACCCATTCACCAACATGAGCTTGATGTCTTCGTCTTGTGTAGCTCCTTGATGATTTTTCCTTTCTTTCCGAATCCTTGCTTCTCCGTGAGTATCTTCGTTCATAACGATCATCTCTACTCCTTCTCTCTCTTGGTGGTGATTCTTTGCTTCTTCTTTTTGGAGAATCTTCTCTTCTCTTGTAGGGAGCCGTACACTCATTGGAATAGTGTCCGGGTCCTCCACAACTGTAGCAGTTTCGCTCTCGACTAGAAGATCTTTTGTCATTGTAGGACCTTGACTTGAAGCTTCTATCTTTGCTTCTACTCTTGTAGAACTTGTTGAAGTTCTTCACCATTAAGCTCAATTCTTCATTGAGGTCTTGTTTCTCACTTGATGATGTAGGGGCTTCACAAGAGGCTTTATAGGCACCACTTGATTTGTTGTGAAGTTCCTCTTTATCCTTAAGTGACATCTCATGAGCAACAATTCTACCAATCACCTCCGTTGGCTTGAGATCTTTGTAATTGGGCATCATTTGGATCAATGTGCACACGGTATCATATTTTCCATCCAAGGCTCTTAGAATCTTCTTGATGATGAATCTATCGGTCATCTCTTCACTTCCTAAGCCGGCAATCTCATTTGTGATGAGAGCAAGCCTAGAGTACATTTCAGCGACACCTTCACCATCCTTCATCTTGAACTTGTCAAGTTGGCTTTGAAGCACATCCAACTTGGATTCCTTGACGGAGTCGGTACCTTCATGCATATCAATCAAAGTGTCCCAAATTTCCTTCGCATTCTCAAGACGGCTGGTTTTGTTGAATTCTTCAGGGCACAATCCGTTGAAGAGAATATCACAAGCTTGAGCATTGTATTGCAACATCTTCAACTCATCTGCGGTAGCTTCACGGTTTGGTTCTCTCCCATCAAAGAAGTCACCTTGCAAACCAACACACACAATAGCCCAAACGGCTGGGTTATGTCCAAGAATATGCATTTTCATTTTATGCTTCCAACTAGCAAAATTAGTACCATCAACGTAGGGACCTCTACGGTGATAATTTCCCTCGCTAGACGCCATACTCTCCTAGGTTGTGAAACCAAGGCTATGACCACCAAAAGCTATGGAGATCAAAGCAAATGGAGACCAAAGCTCTGATACCACTTGTAGGATCGAAAGTATGTCTAGAGGGGGGTGATTAGACTACTTGACCAAATAAAAACTTAACCTTTTCCCAATTTTAGTTCTTGGCAGATTTTAGCTATTTTAGGACAAGTCAAGCAATCATCACACAATTCAAGCAAGCATGCAAAGAGTATATTGGCAGCGGAAAGTAAAGCATGCAACTTGCAAGAATGTAAAGGGAAGGGTTTGGAGAATTCAAACGCAATTGGAGACACGGATGTTTTTCCCGTGGTTCGGATAGGAAGTGCTATCCTACATCCACGTTGATGGAGACTTCAACCCACAAAGGGTAACGGTTGCGAGAGTCCACAGAGGGCTCCACCCACAAAGGGTAACGGTTGCGCGAGTCCACACAGGGCTCCACCCACGAATGGTCCACGAAGAAGCAACCACCCACAAAGGGTCCACGAAGAAGCAACCTTGTCTATCCCACCATGGCCATTGCCCACACAGGACTTGCCTCACTAGCGGTAGATCTTCATGAAGTAGGCGATCTCCTTGCCCTTACAAACTCCTTGGTTCAACTCCACAATCTTGTTGGAGGCTCCCAAGTGACACCTAGCCAATCTAGGAGACACCACTCTCCAAGAAGTAACAAATGGTGTGTAGGTAATGAACTCCTTGCTCTTATGCTTCAAATGATAGTCTCCCCAACACTCAACTCTCTCTCATAGGATTTGGATTTTGTGGAAAGAAGATTTGAGTGGAAAGCAACTTGGAGAGGCTAGAGATCAAGATTCATATGGTAGGAATGGAATATCTTGGTCTCAACACATGAGTAGGTGGTTCTCTCTTAGAACATATGAGTTGGAATGGTGTATGTGTTCTGATGGCTCTCTCTTCTAATGAAGAGGAGGTGGAGGGGTATATATAGCCTCCACACAAAATCCAACCGTTACACACAGCTTTCCAATCTCGGTGGGACCGAATCAACAAATTCGATCAGACCGAAAATGTAAACCTAGTGACCGTTAGAGATTTTCGGTGGGACTGACATGCAACTCGGTAGGACCGATATGGTTAGGGTTTGGGCATAACGTAATCTCGGTGAGACCGATTACACAAACTCGGTGAGACCGAATTTGGTAATTAGCTAACCAGAGAGTTGGTCAGGCAAACTCGGTGGGACCGATTTGCTCTTTCGCTGAGACCGAAAAGTTACAAAGGGGAAACACTGAATTTACATTGCAATCTCGATGGGACCGATTCGCTCTTTCGGTGAGACCGAAAAGTTACGAAAGGGAAACAGAGAGTTTGCAATCCCATCTCGATGAGACCGAGATCCCTATCCGTAGAACCGAATTGCTAGGTTTGGCAGTGGCTTATGACAAGTGAAACTCGGTGGCGCCGGATAGGAAGAATCGGTAGGACCGAGTTTGGCTTAGTTTAGGTCATATGTGGATATGGGAAAGTAGTTGAGGGTTTTGGAGCATATCACTAAGCACATGAATCAAGAGGCTCATTAAGCAACACCTCATCCCTCCTTGATAGTATTGGCTTTTCCTAAAGACTCAATGTGATCTTGGATCACTAAAATATAAAATGAAGAGTCTTGAGCTTTTGAGCTTGAGCCAATCCTTTGTCCTTAGCATTTTGAGGGTTCCACTTTCACATCCATGCCATGCCAATCATTGAGCTTTCCTGAAATAATCATCTTGGAATAGCATTAGCTCAATGAGCTATATGTTGTTATGAATTACCAAAACCACCTAGGGATAGTTGCACTTTCAGCTTTCCTGAGCCAAAGCCCTTTGTAAGACTTGATTGATATTTAAGAACTCATAACCTTCTAGCTTTTCTCTAATGGGAGTTCTCAAACCACTCAGCACTAGGTCTGCCAAGTCTCTCTCGGTTATCACCAAACTAAAACACCGGTTTTTTGTTTCTCTAAATCTCTTGACGTAATCGGAGACCGATTCATCATGCTTCTGTTTAACCGATGTTAGATGTGATAACTTGAGTTCATTGTCGCCGCTATAAAAGTGATCATGAAATTTCTGCTCTAGCTGTGACCAAACCCGAATGGAACCATGTGGTAAAGAAGAAAACTATGAAAATGCAGTACCAGTTAAAGATAAAGGAAACAAACGCACTTTCAACTCATTTAGTGAGCCTGCTTCACCTAGTTGTGCTAAGTATTGACTAACATGCTCCCATGTGGCTTTTGTGCCCTCTCCATTGAACTTAACAAAATCTGGAATCTTATATCCCGGAGGGCACTGGATGGCATCAAAGTACTCGGGGTACGGCTTTTGGTAAATCCGATTCCGAGGTAACTCAACTCCAAAATTCTCTCTAAGCATCTTAGCCATATCCTCTCTAAGATTAGCTAGACCATCATCTGCAGTGGACGATGAAGCTTGTGGCAGTGACATAGGAAGAGTATGGTTACTAGCTGTAGGTAGGAATTGTGGCATGTATGTCGACCCATAATTTGGTAGTGGTCGAGTGGTTGTAGCTGTAGGTAGAGTTTGGTTCGGCGTTGCCACCGAACCTGTCATGCTCATAATAGGATTAATGGGTGTAGCCACAATCTGATTTGTTTGGGTAGGATAATAAGTCATCGGCACGGGAGGCGCCGATGCAATAGGTAAAGCCAGATTAGGGTTTTGCACACTAGCAACTACACCATTATTACCACTAGACGATTGAGATATATTCTTCTGAGCATTAGTATTTTCTATAAAAGTTTGATAGACTAGATTGTTACCATCAGCAATACGACTTTCAATCTCAGCCCACTGCTCAGGAGAAAAGGCAGTACTTATAGAAGGCTTAACCTGTTCAGTTTGAAGAGGAGGGAACTTGATTTCTTCAATTGGAGTGATGTTGCCTTGGCGATCTTTCTTGAATTTTGCAAGGAACTCCTGCAGGTCCTTCTCCTCGCGCGCCTTCTTGTACTCCTCATAGACTTGGTGATGATCGACCGATATCTCATCAAGACTGGGCTTAATGATGTTATCGGCGTTTACCTCAGATGGCTTGGGAAGATCGGACATGGTGGATGATGACGATTGATCTTCGTTCCCCAGCGGAGTCGCCAAAAAGTGTGTTGACACATGAACATGACACGTGTACCCTCGACGCCGGGGGTGATGCACCGCAGCTCACGTCGAAGGAGACCCAACCGACAGCGCGATACGCAAGACAGTCGACGGGCGCTTTTGCAGACCTGAAAACCCCACACCCCCGGGAGGGACCCCGTCAGGTAGTGCAGCAGCTATGGGCTGCCCTAGGTCGATTCGCTCGCCCCTAGAGCCTCGGGATTCGCAGCTCTCAAACACGAAGAACAGCGAAGAACGAGATAGAAAAATGGTGGAGAGATAAAATGTAGATGAAAAAGTAGTATATTGATTTGTTCGATTGTGTGTTGTTCAATCGGCCGTCACCCCCAACATATATAAGAGGCGGCTGGACTTCCCGTACAAGTAAAGGATTCATCTCGGCTTTCCTCACAAGAAAAATTACATCAATTTACGTCCTAGAGTCCTAATTCTATTCCAACTCGGATTCAGTCTGAATCTGGCCCAAACTCTGTGTTCCTTCTTGCGCGAGCCACCGGGCTTGCATATGATCTCCGATCGAGATGGCCCAAATATCAAACTTGTGCACCTCGACGATACGAACAACTCTCATGTTGATCACTTTTTCAAATAAGGCCATCTTGAATACTTTTCGAGGTCATCTTTATCTTCCAGTCGGACTCGGTCTTGCAGTAGACTGGATTATCCGAGTCTCGTAGTGAATTTGTAGGCTATATATTATCTCTGATGATGATGACTCCAAAATCAAAGTTTACCGTCTTGATGATATGCACAACTTCTGTATTGAACACTTCTTCATCCAAGGTCATTTTGATAAAATTTCAAGAACATGTTCAATTTCACTCGGACTTGAGCTCATCCACTCGAATATTAGATACTGTCACTCGGATCGTCCAATTGGACTTTTTCACTCGGAAGACAATCTTTCACTCGGATGACTATATTTCCACTCGGATGACTATATTTCCACTCGGAAGGCACTATCTTATTCACTCGGATGACTATATTTCCACTCGGAAGGCACTATCTTATTCAATCGGCAAGTTTTCATCTCGATGGTAATCTTTTCACTCGGAATATTTTCACCTGGACGACAATTTCACTCGGATGATCATATTTTCACTCGGATGACTATATTTCCACTTGGATAATAATAAGTTCATCCGGTCAGCAAACTTTCACTCGACCGTAAAATTTCACTCGACCGTAAACTTTCACTCGACCTTAAACTTTCACTCAGATGGTAAACTTTTCACTCGGATTTCCGACTGAAAACATAGCCCGATCTTGATTTGTCTCTCCAGGCCTCATATGATCTCGGATTGAGACGAATTATATATGAAAATCGATCGGCTCGACGAGACGAAACTTTTCCATGTTGAAGGTTTTTCGATTCAAGGCCTTATTGATGGCCGAATTACTCGCGCAACC
Source organism: Triticum dicoccoides (assembly GCF_002162155.2). Classification (NCBI taxonomy): domain Eukaryota; kingdom Viridiplantae; phylum Streptophyta; class Magnoliopsida; order Poales; family Poaceae; genus Triticum; species Triticum dicoccoides. Next base: position 165,176,235 of record NC_041380.1, on the reverse strand, counting down.
TATCAGACAAGTGTGTGGCACCTCGCGCCATATTTCCGTTGAGGTTCAGTCTGCAGTATATTGCCTCTAACTTTTGCATATGAACTCGGATTGAGATGATTTATATATCAAAATCAATTGCCTCGACGAGACGAAGACAATTCCTTAAGAGTGCTCCTTCATCCAAGGTCATCTTGAAGACGCGATTGGCAAAAAACCACTCGGAACATTGAAATATGCCACTCGGAGTATAGTTTCGGTCCGTAAGATAAAGTCGAACGAATATAACCGAAACATCAAAGTGGTTCCACTCGTTGACGTGAATATTTTTATGCTGAAAACTCATTCACTCGAGACCATCTTCATTGCAATCTGTATCTTACCAAAATCAGGTGTCAACAGTTATGTTTGTATGAAAATACGGTATTTTATATGAATTCCATCATTGTTTATGAGAAATATCGCTTTGTTTGCATGAATTTCGTCCGGTTGGTTGAGTTGCTATCAGAATGTGTGCGGCTATGGTTGGATGGCGTAATATGCGGGTCGCCGTCGGTCTGCGGCCGGCTCGGGCAGCGTGGTGGGACAAAAAAAGCATAGCTTGTGCGAGCTCATCTCCAACGTGCGCGCTGGAGGATGCATGAGCACCCGAGCTATTCCTTGTTCATCGGTCGCAAAGGCACCAGTGGACAAAAGGGTCGCCAATATTTTGGCTACCCCGGGAAAAATCCAAATAGCCCCTCCCAGTAGATTCAAATCCCTCGTTCGTCGTGAAATTTTGTCATGTGTTGTTTTTATGGACTAGCAAGATGCCCGTGCATTGCATGGAACATCAAGATGCATTTTTTCCAAAACACCTGTTGTGATTGACCCATGTAGGAGTAATCCCATGTGTAAAAACTAATGATATCTCGAGAATTTTATCAGAAAAATGGTATCTCGAGAATTTCATTGAAAAAACGATATCTTGAGAAAGATAAGAGATAAGGTGAGGAGGAGTGGGGCGTGGTGGTGACTGGTGGTCTGACTGGGCGAAGGCATGGGGCAGGACGGTGCATTATGTCTAGGTTTGTATCTCTCTCTCACACCCACGTAGGGGCATGACATGCACGAAGAGAAGAGGTGCACGCACGGAGCACGTACTCCCGTCTCTTTCCCGGCCACACCCCCGCGGGTACACGGTGGAGCTCATTTCTGTACGAAAAGGCAGCCCAAGTGGTAATTTGACACGTGTACTGGTTGTCCACTTGATGGAGGATCGTCTACCATGGGTGAACAAACAAATTGCGACTTGACACGTCATATGGGGCCTACCTTAGAGGCAAGGTTCTGTACACTCGATATGCTCTGTACGTAAGTATTACTTTTGATGTTTCCCGTCAACTCGCAGAACGAGGGGAATCTTGCTTACTACATCGTCTCCCCCGCCCACGGGCGTGGTGGCTCGCAGGACAAGGTGAAGCTTGCTTACTATGCCTACGCCCGCTCCCTCGCCCATGCGCACAGTGGCTCGCAGGACGAGGAGAAATTTTTACTACTCCCTCCGTTTACTCCTCGTCCCTACCTTGGTTAGAGAGATTATCATATTGTTTGGAATATATGTCTTTTAGTAGTAATCCCTCCTTTCTAGTTTATGGCTCAATTTCCTTGGAGTAGTATATAGGAGTAGTACTACTACAGCAATTTCCTTGGAGTCTGTGGTGCAGCAAGCTACCCTAGGCTATGTTACTACTCCCTCCTTGCCAGTTTATGGCTCAATTTCAAAATCTCTCCAACCAAGGTAGACGGTGAGTGGTGGAATTAATTTCGTAGTTTGAACAAGCAATGTATGCTCGTTTTCTCAAGAAGTTGTGTTTACCGAGGCATTAATTACGAATGCATGCATGGCCACTAAATTTCCATGAACTTCTACATGCATTGGTGAGTTTTCTCTTGACAATGCTTGCATCGACTGATTTAACGCACCTCGAAATCCAACATGTGATGGTACTACTACTACTAGTAGAATTGAGACTTATAAAACGGAAAAACGAATTTTTTTAGACGAGCCCTATAAACCGGAAAGGAGGGAGTAGTAAGTAGTATACTACCTCCATAGTGGGTACGTACTCCATAAAATCAGATTTTCCCAAAAGTAAGTCGCTCAACCTTTATTTGGTTGTTTCCCTTCCTGCCTCGTTGCCTCAAACAGACTATTCCAAACTCCCCTGCCTGCTGCGCGGGAAAAGACCTGCCCTCGCCTTTTTTTAGTTTGGGTTTGTATTGATGGATCGCGCGAAGTAGCAAAAACCAAGACGTTTCTTGTACTCCTCCGTCGACGCTCGCTTTCATGAATTATGTACTTCCTCTCACTAACATGTGGGACATATAGCAACCGGGTCGACATGTCATGCACCAAATAACAGTGCAGAACAGCAGGGGGACGCACCCCAGTCATACCGCCCGAGTAGTAGTAATGAGCAATGAGACATCAAATCACAATGCCGCAGCTTCCCAGGCGAACGAAGCAGCCATTATTTCACACTTCGCTTCACCATCATCTCCTTCAAGAAAATCACGTAGTATTGCTTCTGCCATTGTTCTGCCTCAAGAGGGACACGCACATCGCCTTGGTACATCATGACACGTGGGACCGCATGACAGGCCATGCTCCCTCGCCCGTCGCTCGGTAAAATCACCTCATTTTTACTAATTCCTCCGTATCGGTTTATAGGGCATGCACGTCGTTCTAGGTTGAGAATTTAACTGGCTATATATGTGATGAACAATATATGTTTAGAAACTACATCTGCTTAAGAATCGAATGATATACTTTTTGTGACATAGTAATCCATATTTAGTTAGTCAAATGGATGATCGAGAACTACGTGCGCGCCCTATAAACCAAGACGGAGAGGGTAGTACAGTATGCATCTTTTCTCTACTCCTATAAAAGACTCAGTTGGTGATGATGGTGTGTCTGCCATCCGTCGTTTCTGACCATCAGATCTGCATCTAACGACTATGATGTGAGTCGTGGCATTTTTTCAACACGACCCCACTCCTCTGCTCCAATTTGCCGAAACCCCTTAGTATCTTGAAACCAACCACATCCCTCCCCCACCTCATCAAAACAGCCACAAGGAATATATTTTGAGTGAAACCTAATACGAGTATATTTTTAGTGATATATACACCAAACTATAGTGTTTTTCTTACAAGTTTGTGAACATGTATTACTCTATTTTGGATCCGTTGCAACGCACGGGCACATTGCTAGTTAGATCAATATAGTCGGGATACACCAAGGAGCAAAACCAAGTGGTAGGTTGCTCCTGTCGTGTTGGCGTAACAACTGAGGGCTCATTCGGTTTGGAGGAAATCAGAACATAGGAATTAGGAGTAGTATAGGGATTTGATAGGATGGCACTTGCCATCCTAAGGAATTAACTTGCCTCAGTCCTACGCGCAAAATGAGCTTTGAGTGGATGTGTCGTTTCCTCCAAAAACACAGGAAATGAGTAGTATTCCTACGAAATTGCTATACGCATTTCCTATAAACTGAATGCATATATAGGAAATTTTCCTCCGAAATGCTTGTTCCTATGTTATTCCTACGAAAATCCTCCAAACCGAATGAGGCCTCAAGCAGGGTTAGTCCGCACACGAAATGGTGACACACTTAACAGGACCCCTTTGGCCGACATGTGGCTCATCCATCGTCTTGTTCCACATGCGATGCACCAAATTACAGTTCGGAGCAGCGGTTGGACTTGGAGGCACCCCAGTCGTAGCGCCGCAGTAGTAGTAAATGAGCGATGAGGGGTCAAATCACAAAGCCCCACCTTTCCCGCATTAAGCTGGACGGACGAAGCAACCATCATTTCACTCTAACGCGCAAGAGCATAAAGAAAAGAGAAAATCAATGATGCGTGCGACGGTAGGGTTTGTAGGAGTACTACGGCGTGCGGGGCCATGTCGTAGTAAACGGGAGAGGGATTGATTTCGAGTCGACGCCTTAATATGTGTGGGCCTCTTGGTTTTATGGGAACGAGACAACATTTTGGGTTCGTGGACCAGTGGAGATATACATACAAAAAATTGTGGACGTAGGTTCGATTGAACGGCAATGATGCATGGGCCCTGCATTTTGATATACCTGCGGCCGCGTGAAATTTGCTACTCTACCTAAAACTAGTAAGGTACACATGCATTGAATGCATGAGATTTGGAAACCAAATTATGAACAAATACACACTATAGCATGTAAAGCTTTGAGTCATATATGCATGATGTAGATGTTCGTTTAGTTCTTATAGTTAATCTCATTCAAAATCAATTAGTTTTATAAAAAGGTTAAGATTCATTGGATTGTGCATTGTAAAGCATACAGTCAAAAACAAATAATGGCAATTCATTTAGAAAAAAAAGTTTGGGCAATTATGATACGAAAGATTCTAGAACAAAGGAGAATTCTTGTGTTTTGGGAAAGCATGCACGACCCACATCTCTTATTGGTTGATATGTCACGAAACAAGAAACGAGGAGGGAGTGAATGTACTGTGCCAAAGCATTTTGGGAATATTTGGTTTTTGGAAGATGACTTAGACTACCCATAGTGGGAGTAACATAGGTAGTAACATCACACATATTTAGATAAAATAGATGATGTGGCAGACAATAAATGAAGAAAGAGAGGAAAGTGATAACATAGCTAGTTACTAGTAGTATGAGTAACATCACACATATCAAGGCAAGATGAGTCTATAGCCTAATAAATGAAGTGTTGCATGTTACCACAGATATGTTACTCCCCACTATAGAGGTAGTAACATAGACTAGTAACATATGCATGTTACTAGTCTATGTTACTACCCATTGTGGCTAGTCTTACACACCTAGATGGAGGGAGTACAAAGAGAAAAAATGAATTGCAGTTAAAAGAATGACATTTCTAACAAAAATGTGAATGTGAACTACATATGTGTGCACGTGACCAGCACATACATTGTCAATGCAAAATTTAATGCAAGAAATAACTTATGAGTAACGTGCATGAATTGATGATGTGGTTCTTGCATCCATAGAGTAGAAAAAACAATGTGATTTATGACTTGCATGCATGACATGTTCTTGTGCCATAGTTGCATGTCTAGGAAAAAAGCTACTAGTGGGTTGTACTAGCTATTTAGGAATAGAAGATGTATACATGGAAGTTGTAGGGAAAGAGATGACATGTATCTCAATTCCCATGAGTAGGGATTGGAAAAGAGATGTCATTTGGTTCACATCATAGGAACTTTTCTATTGAATCTAGAGATGACATGTATCTCAATTCCTATGAGGGATTAGAAAAGAGATGTCATTTGGTTCACATCATAGGAACTTTTCTATTGAATATATGCTAATGTTTATTTTCCTTTGAAATTATGGGAGTATAGGAATCCATTCATATTAACCAAGTGGCTCTAAAGCTATAAAAATGATATCAAGTTTATGTCCTTTAAAATGTGGAGTATATGAATCTATTCCTATGAACCAATTGGCTCTAAAGGAATAAAATCCAATAAAAATCATATCATATAGAGTTCCTATGATATTCCTCCACACAAAAGGATGGTTGAAATTGTTGCAGGTGATACGACGGTCTTTCTTTGTAGACTCCCCCATCTTTATAGTTACCTCTCGAAGATGAATGAAATGATATATACTGGGTATTCAATATGTGCATTTTGGTACATGAAAACTCGGTAAAAGTTTGCGATGTTCAAATTTTCAATAAAGCTATATGCACTGCATTTTGGAACAGGGGGGAGCATACGGCAGTTGCAAACACTCATGTGGAAGATTTGTGTGTAGGAGGAGTGGCTGCTCTGTTAAATGACATGGCAAATCTGACACTGTCGGATGCCGATCTAACGGTTCTTATGGCGTTCGTTAGGAAACGGCTTGTGGCGAACATTTATCGGATAATGATTTACAGACACATGCATTGCATTGATACGTGCCCCCCTCTCTCACGCACACACGCACCCTCACGAGTCATGACTCTCCCAAGTCCTCTCGCACCCACCGTCTATCTGCAGGTAGACGTCACACACATATGTGCTCTTCACACCCTACCCTCAGAACTTCTAATAAACAAAAGACGTCGCACACCTTTTATTTTAGCTCACACATCACACACTTATACTATTACTCTTCTGGCAAACATTCTTTTGGCATAGTATATTGTACTCTCACGAAAAGAAGCGGTGCACGTACGCACTAGTTCTCTCACACTCACTCACGGGTACACGTAGGAGCACATTTTTTTTTGAAGTTGGTACAACAAAATCACTCCACTATTTATATAAGCAGGAGCCTTAGCGCTTGCTTTACTAGGTTCCTCTCTTTCACTCTCTCATGCTCTCTAGATCTAAGCAAGACATAGGTGGCCACACTCTCTCTTTGCTCATGGCTGGTCACAAATCCAGCCGGACCACCTCGACCGGGGCAGGGGTGTAGGTGCATCGTTCACGCTGTCGTCGGTGGCGAGCGAGGAGATGAATGGCTACCCGCGCGTCCCGATCAGCGGCCATGCCGTTCTCTCCGAGAGAGCGCCGGCTCGGGAGGGCCTATGACCCCTTCTTCCTCCCTACGGTATTGTGGCGAAGATGCAGCCTCCCGACACCGTCTTTGCCACATGCCGACGACCCTCAGGTATATATTCCTTCGAAACTTGCCTTGCTCTACTATCCCAGCTCCCCACGTGGCTGCGTGTGGATCTTTTTCTACTTCCGTTGGCTGGTCCAAAGCCACCTAGACTTTTACTATTATTAGAGGTAAAGGTAGTTCATACTGTCGAATCTAAGAGTTGGTTCAAACAGGGAAGAAAGTGGGAAATCTGTAGCATGAATCTAGGACTTGGTTCTAAGAGGAAACAGGGGAAAGTGGTAGATACTGGCTACCCAACCGGTCTATTGGTTGAAAAGGCGAAGAAAGCATGGTGGATGGCGAAGGGTGGGGGGAAGTGGACCCGTCTCTTAGTTGAAAAAGGAAAGAAAGTGAGGGGTGTTGGGGGACAACGCAAATGAGAATGAGCAGGTCTAGATTTCCTGTGCTCACATAGGAAAATGTCGCCGAGGAGATAAAAAATGGGACAAATGCAGACATGCTGCCTGAGTGTTTGCCGCTCTCGGCAACCACATCTGCCTCACCACTTTATGCCCCTACTGTCCCTACACCCATATCGTTACCATTAATGTAAAATCACATGAAGCAGTAAGCAATGCCACCTAATGTCACTATAAGTAATGGTCTAGTGCCGTCGACAAATTGAAGCAATGCCACCACCATTTTATGATGTGCTTCCGCCTTGCTTTATTTCCCATGAATTGTGTTGTTGCAGTTACACTTAAATCTTACACCGCTAACATTGCTTCATCCCAGTGGAACTGCACAAATTTGATTGCACATTTACTAACCATGTGCTACTCTCGTGACAGTAATACTAATGCTATTGTTCTGTATGTTAATTTAGTGGCAGTCTTGATGTGATGTGATGCTACTTACTTAAGGGCACTTTATACGGTCAGTCTAGTGCCAATTATAACACAATAGATGCTATTGTTAATCATATGCCACTGCAAATATCTGTCACTATTTAAATAACCTTATTTGTATTTGCGCAAACAGGGATGTCTATCTCCATATCGTTTCTATCTGCGCAATCAAAAGTACACACCTCAGTTTTAGTACAACTGCACAAAATGAGATGGCTATTCCTAGCTGTCATTCTCTAACCACCAGTGTTCCAGGTATTCCTATATTGGTTCTAACTAGGTAGAATGACCAATGCAATCTAAAAGAAGTTGATTCGTACGTTTTACTTCCTGATTGCAGTGTAGGGACAAGCGAAAACAACTGCACCATAGTCCGGAATGCACTTTCTTCCAGTTCATCCATGGACCAAGGACTAGCTGGCACGGCTGCACGAAGGATTTTGGGACAGGTGTGCGGACAAGAGGCATTGTGGTCTGCTTATTTCTGCAAATAGAGGTGCTTAAATTTAGTGTAATGCACAAGAATTTCAGCTGGTCAGTACACTACATGGTTCAGTTCAGCATTCCAGAGTGAACTCCAGGAAAAACCAGGGTGAACTCTAGGAAATTTAAGCCTGTCTAGGGAGGCCCTTTGCTCAGAGAATCCTTGCTTGATTTTTCCTGATTTGTAAACCTTCTCACAACTTTGTCTTTTGTTGTGAACTAGTTATATGTTTGTTATGTTCTATGAATCATTGAGATGTATAAAATTGCTTAACTTATGCTTTTCAAGTTTTTTATGAAGCCGAGTTTAATGTGAGTGTTCCACATGAACGCTGGACTAGCGTGTGAACATTTGGAATTTACATTGTGGCCTCAGTTAACTGCATGAACCACTGTAACAAGATACATAGTTGCTTATATGTCATACAGTAGATTATTGATCGTTACCTGGTCGATAGCCTATTGTTGAAGCGAGCTGAGCCAATGTGCCGTGTTTTGCACAACTTCTTACAAGTGGGGTAGCACCAACAGTGTTTACAAGTACTTATTTATACGTCGGTGCACATTTCTCGAACGAGTACTCTATTTCATTAAGCACACACTGCTCGTATGATAAACCGTGACAACTTACGTCTTACCATGCCATATTCATGAAAAAACTATTGAGGACGCATGTGTTTCGGCAACAATTATGATGGTTCTCACATGATTCACAGGCAGACAAAAGTAGCAGCAGTTCCCATAGACGGATTCAAATAGAGTACTAGCCCAAAGGGCTCGATAATAGGCAAGGTTTGAATAAGTAGACACAATCCAAACTAGTATTAAACACTAGCTGGGGCAACTATTTCATGCTTCGATCTAATTTGGGCTCGACACAAGATGGACCTTGCCATGAACATCATCGAGGACGTCGGGCAGCAGCTCAATCCTGTGAACCTTCATGAAGATAACCTTGTGGCCTTGCCACTCATAAACTTGTTTGTGGAGGCATGCCACGTCATCTTCCTGCATAAGCTTGACAAGAATAGTATGCCTCACAAATGAGGGAGTAGCTTTGAACTTCTTGTGCTTCAGTACACTCTAGACAACATGCTTGACAATAGTGAGGCTGGAATACAACTCGACATCGATATAAGCGCAAATGGCTTCCAGGATCTAACAACCTAAGAACTCTGTTTTCCCAGTGCGTATATTCAGGTCATCCACCTCATAGCGAGTGACATGTACAACCACACAATCCTTGTCTACATCAGGGCTCTAATTGAAATAGAAACAAATTCTAAATTACTTTCCAGTATAAGAAACACAAGTTATATAAAAACCTATGTATAGCATGGCATCGAAGCTAATAAAGTTTTGCATTGTTCATCACCACATACTTCGATGAAAAACCACAATCGAGATCGGCAAAGAAGAAAATCACCTTGGGCAGCTCAGCGGGGGGACACATCCTTGAAGGGGGAAAACTGCTCCTGCAGTGTCATGGGGGTTGTAACCTCAAACGGGGCGTTGACCATCTCAGTAATGGCCATGAGCGTATCTGGGGTCGGCTCGTTTGCTGCCTCCATCTTCTTGGAGCTCTCTATCTCGTGGGGATCAGCCTCCCGCGTCTGCTCCAATATCTGAAGATCTTTGCTTGGTTCTCCTTGGTCCATCATGAAACTAAAAAATACTAGGAGACCACTAAAAGGAAAACACAATCGCAATGACAATGAAGCAAAAAAGGGAGTGAGGATCAGTTACTGCTTTGTAAAAGTTCCTTTTTTCTCTGAACGAAAATATACCAATATCACGGATCCACTTACCTTCCCTTTGTTGAGAGAGAAGAACAGTGGCAGATGTGAGTGTTGGTTTTCTTGAAGATGGTGAGGGAGAAGGGGATTCAACGAAGAGTGAAATGATGGTTGCTTTGTCCGTCAAACTTAGACTGCTGGGAGGTGGGTTTTGTGATACGACGACTCGTTACTGCCGTGCTATAACCGAGGTGACTCTCCGCCTGCATACTGCCTTCTAATTTGGTGGATGGCATTTGGGCCCACGCGTGGCATGGACCGCATGTCGGTGAACATAAGTAAAATGGCATTCAGTAGAGGGAGACATTTCGATGACCTAGGAGGAGCCCGAAGCGGTAGTGTATCCACTGTACTAGTAGTAATTGTTTTTATGGTAGCTGTAGAGTGTCTCCACTGTACTAGTAGTAATTGTTTCTCTCGGCCCAAGACAAAACAGCCCATCCACCCTAGTAAATAATAAAATCAATTCAAAAACCCATATATTTACTTAATGAGAGGCGCTACCCACACCCAGCACACCGCCCCCAAAAAACATGGGTGCTCTTCTTCCTCCTCACTCCCACCCACCTCACGTCAGCTCGCTCCACTCGTACCCTCAAATTCCTCACCTCACACCTATAGAAAACCCCAGCTCCCCTTCTTCATCACTACTACAAAAAAACCCAGCTCCCCTTCTTCTTCACTCGAAATACAACTAGGCTCGTCATTCGTTACTTTGCTCAAATCCATGAGTGCAACGCGACGCCCTCGAGGAAAATGGAGTCGGCTGACCACAGTGCCAAGAAGATGAGGCTCCCGCCAGCGGCGATGCCTATTGTAGATCCCGCACCCGGCAACGTGGGGAGAAGCGGCGACCCCGCCCCCACCGGATCCCAGGAACCCGTAGAATCTCGGGTGGACCGCATCAGCGATCTCCCGGACGCCGTCCTTGGGGAGATCATCTCGCTTCTCCCCACCAAGGATTGCTGCCACACCCAAGTCCTCTCAATTTGATGGCACCCTCTACGGCGTATCGTGCCCCTTAATCTCGACTGTCGTCAGCTATCTCTCTTCAATGACTTTGAAATCCCCAAAACAATCATCTCCTCCCACCAGGGCTTCGTTCAAAGCCTCTGCATCCCGTCATGCTACCTGAGCAAGCATACCATGCCCTGCACGTTGGACGCCTGGCTGAAATCCTCTGAATTCACAGAACTACAGCTGCTTGAGTTTACTATTCCCTGGAAATCACCTACCAGATACCGAACACCATCTACCTGTGCCCTCAGCACCGATGTCCATCTCGTAGTTTTCCTCCTCTCTCCACACCACCACCTTTCTGATGTGCGACCTACCAGACAATCTGATACTAAACCTTCGACTCCCATTTCTCAAGAAACTTTCACTTGCGCGGGTGCATATATCGGAGGCCTCATTGCACATGATCATCCACTCTAGTTGCCCTGCCCTGGAGTGCTTGGTGCTTATTTTCATAGTTAGAATCGGTTGTCTCCAAATAAAGTCACCTAACCTTGTAAGAATTGGAATTTCTCTTGACGGAATGCAACTCATCATCCAAGATGCCCCTTCACTTCAAAGGTCGATCCTTGATTCTAGTTATTCATTGTCGCAAATAGCCTATCAATGGTGCTGGATTCTGTCAAGATCTTATATATCCAAATGAATAGTTTTGATCTGAACAAGATTATTGGCTTGCTGCAATGCTTTCCATGTCTGGAGAAGTTGTATATAAAGGTGATAATTGCACGCACATTGGAAGCCCGCATATAGTGTACTAGAATTAACCGTTCAGCTGTTGATCTCTCCACACTCTTTTTTTAGACCTTAACTGTTTTCAATCTTCATGTCTATTTAGGCAACAAGACGGGGTAAGAAAGTTATAAACAATCGGTGGATTCATAAGCACCGGGATTTTCTCACTTCTCATGACATTCGATTGAAGACAATAATGCTAGAACGATATGTAGCCAACCATGCAAACACTAGATTTGTCACATTCTTCCTGCTGAATGCGAGGTTACTATTGTCCATCAGGCTTAAGTTTATCGGCGGCATGGTTTTGACGAATGGGTATGTCGAAGAGCAAAAAAAGGAGTTTTAGGTGGGTAAAAGAGCTTCTGAACATGCCGAGCTTCTATTTACAACATATTGTGGTCATAATCCAGTAAATTTTACGACCCGAGATGTTCATTCTATGGACCTGACAGTTCCATTTGACTGTGACTGCCGAAAACAGTGCTGGAGTTAGATGTTGTTGCCATTTTCAACCTGGGTTTTGTCTAAACCTGATGAACGATTAACCCTCATGCTTTTGTACAGTTTGTAAGCTAGAGTTAGATGTTCTTGCCCTTTTCAACTCGGCTATGACTATCATATTTTGTTTGAAACAAGGCAAATGGCTTGCCCTTCGTTTAATTTAGAGTGAAATATTGTAAAAAATCCCAACCAAGGGAAATAACATCACTCTCACCGGCTGCTTGAGCTCACTGTGCATTACAGAAGCCAAGTATTAGCCCCCACCAGCACCCACAAACTTATTTCGAACTAGCACACCAAATGGGCTGTAAATTTTCATAGGAAAGGCTGCATGACCATGACATATTTGGATTCTGACATTTGGGACCCACGAGGAAATAGCCTATCCAAGGTGGTGTCGACTTACTAGCTAGTCAACAAACGATTCTGCCTACCAGCCGTTGGATTGACATCCAATATCTGGCGTGTATCCTCTATCTCTGGTCTTCTTCCTCCAGGCGCCCAAACCAAACCACCCCGTCGGCTCCGCCTGCTCTCGTCTCCCATGGCTGGCTGCGCCTCCGCCGCCCTACCGTACCCTCCAACATTGGTCAGTCCCTCCCTCTATTCCCCCACATGTGATGTTATTCTCCGGTGACGTCATCCCCAACACGCACCTGCACCCGCACCCGAACCAGTCAACCCTCATACTCCCCTTCCCCTACGACCGGACCGACGCATCTTCCACGGCTCTTGTTCATTCTATCCGATGCCTTGTCGTTGTCCTCGGCCTTGGTTCGCTCGCCGTGCGTGGTACGCCGCCCTCTTGCGTTGTCAACGCCGTCAACAACCGAGAGGAACAAGGATATGACTGTACGTGGAGAGGATGAAAGTAAGGACCCACCAGTGCCATGGCAGTACGAAAGCAAGTGCCTCATTATTATAAGCCCAAAAAATGGTTCCTCCTATTGGTTGGACATCTGGGGCTCACGCCATTATCAACATAGTCAATAAATGAGAGAATTACTACACAACGAGCGGCTGACACCAGGGACCCAACAGGTCACGCAATTGTTATTTACTCTTTTTTAGGAACAAGCAGTCGTTATTTATACTAGTTTTAGTGACGGATCAGGGTAACAACGGGGCTGTGCGGGGGTTTTGGCCCGTCTAGCCAGAGTTTTATTTATGTTTACCACATCATGAGCCCAGTTGTGTTTTTTTCTTGCTGAAAATGGCTAGCCCAATTCTATTTTCTTAGAGAAATACCCAACTGAGGCCTACTTGCTTTATCAGCCCTGCTGGGCTGCAAATATTTGAAGACGAGGAGAGTTTCATTCGGTTTTCCCAGAAATGGGCTGTACATTTTTAAAACACATCAAACTAGGAATTAGTTTCAATTTTTTAATTACAAGTTTTTACATTCCATTGATTTTTATGCATGGACAATTATTTGGATTTTATACTTCTGGGACCCACCAGCAATGGTTCATCCCTCTACTCATCCCCATCGTGACTGCTGGGACCCACCAGCTACACCTTCGCATGAATGGAAGTAAGTGACAGTCAGGACCCACCTGTTCGAAGCGTATGTAGCATTGTCATTCTGGTCGCAAACATGTACGTACATACGATCGGTCTGTCTGCAGGATGCAACAATGAACCGTGGCCGTGTAAGGAAGGGCATGGGTCATAGTAGAGGCGCGCACGTGTCATATGTCAGGACCCCGATTCCAAGTCACATCGATCTAGCCGGTAACACCTCATATCACTTTGCGGCCTCACGCACGGTATCCCACGGGTGTCGCCTTACCATGGCCGGGACCATTTGCGCCTTTTGGCTCATGTATATGATAGTGTCGCTAGTATCCATATGACAAAGAACCCGGGCCGACATGGCTAGTCGTGAACCCAAAGCGGCACAGACCTATGGAGACAGGCATACATGAATCACATCGAACATGTCGGTCATCAGCGAGTGATTCCAGGCTGTAGCACTGGGCTAACAGGACTCCGAGGAACCCGGCTGTAGCAGGCTAGGCAGGACTCCGGAAGTCACCGCGTGACATTTCCCCAAAGGGACAGACATAGGAACGAAGTGAAACACATGCCGGCCAGTCAAGTGTCCTGAACAGTAGTGTTGCGCTAGCAGGACTCCAGTGAACCGGGCTGTAGCGGACTACTATGGCTCGAGGAACACTAGACTACATTTCCCCATAAGAAAGGCTGCCAAGGATAAACAACTAGATTGTCGGATCCCACTCATACCAAGCATTTCAATCATACACACAATATGCCCAATATGAGTACATACAACATGGCATCACAACAAAACTCTACAACTCAAGTACTTTATTTAAAGGCTCCAGAGAGCCATACATAACATGTTCATACAGATAGGGGTCACATGACCCGACACTCTAGTCATACACTCATACAAGCACATGTGGAAGCAACTAGTCTGAATACAGACTCTAGAAAGAAAGAAGGCTTCTCGAAGCCTGTCTATCTACATAGGGCCCTCCATGGCCAGGATCACCACCTGGGTGGCTAGTCACTCGTCGACGTCAAGGTCTACGTAGAACCCATCGAAGGGGGCGGTGTTGTCGTCTGAAAACAGTAATTAAGCGAACATGAGTACAAAGGTACTCAACAAGTCTTACATCAGAACCTACTATCCATGCTTATTCTCAAGAAGGTGGTGGGGTTAATGCAGCAAGCCAGCTTTGACTCTTGGCTAAGCTATCCTACGGAACTTCACTAGTAAAAATAGTTTCCGCACACGAGTCCACTAATCACCAACACAATACTCCACCAAGGATCCTCCCTCGTCATCCTACGAGAGGGCCATCCTCGGTACTCACACTTATCTTGAGTCTTTTAGTAGTATCCATTAACTTGTCTATGAACTGTATAGGCAACCAAGTAGTCCTTTACCGTGGACGCGGCTATTCGAATAGTTTTATACCCTGCAGGGGTGTACTTCTTCATACACGCTTTCACCACTTACCGCCGCTTACACGACATGTACTCGGCAACCTTCAAGCGGAAGCCCAGCGAGGGTGTCGACCACGGCCTACCTAAACACTTAAGTCTCTAGTCCAGGTTTATCGCCTATCCAGGTTCCATCCGCAGGGAGTCTGGCCGAGGTTTCCACATACGGCCCGAACGATGTGAACAGGGTCCCGAGACGCCTAACGGGCGCCCGGCATACCCGGCCACGGTGTATCTACCGCAACATAGCCCACCCCTAGGGTCAGCGCTACGCACGGCCGCCAACACATAACCTACAAACACCAGAAACTATTTGCAACTCCTGGACAGAGTACTAAGGTGATTAAGAAGCCGAGAGGGTCCATTGGTTTCGGGCCCAATGTATGGTAGTAACTGCATCTTAAATCACACGTACAGATCTTAGTTCTTAGGGACAGCCTCAATGAAACAACCCACCATGTACTCCTACATGGCCTCTCATCGATACCTTTACCAAAACATGTTCAACATATCCCTCACATTACCGACATAAGCATTTCACTCTAGCCCATCACCCAGATGAACCAGACCTGACACAACTCTAAGCATAGCAGGCATAGCAAGGTAGGAATCACATACATGGCTCAATCAACTCCTACACATGCTAGTGGGTTTCATCTAGTTACTGTGGCAATGACAGGTCATGCAGAGGATAAGGGTTCAACTACCATAGCACACATCAGTTTGAATCGCGTTGTCTTAATGCAGTAAACAAGAGCAGAAGCGAGAACATGGGTTTGTATCGGAATGATCAATGGTTGCTTGCCTGATGGAGTGGTAGTGGGATACTGCCCTTCGGTTGGATACTCGTGAATATCCTCGAAGGAAGAACCTACCACGAAGAACACATCGAAACACAATCAACACATAACGATATGCAACAATATGATGCATGCAATGACATGGCAATATGAATGTGTCTTGGCCTAATGCAAGTTATAATAGAAAGGAATGAACTCATTTGAATCAAAGATTCAAATATTAGCTCATTAAGCATGGCCTTAATAGTGCATTTCCTTATTCTGCTTAAACAGCAAGGTAAACTTGTTTTGTCATGCATGAAACCATTACAGATGGATAGATTGAATTTTTCTAATCATTTTTCATATATAAATCTTTGCATTTGGAGCTATGGTTGATTTTCTATGATTTTTAGAAGTTTTAAACATTTTCTGGAATTTCTTGAATAAAAATAAATCCAGTAAATCAATTACTGCGTCAGCAATGCGTCAGGGTGACGTCAGTGGTCAACGGGGACGTCCAGGTCAAACTTGACTGGTGGGTCCCGCGTGTCAGTAGTTAATTAAGCTAATTATCTTTAATTAAAACTAATCTGATTTAGTTAACAGAGGGGGCCCACTTGTCATTGACTCAGGGAAGTCAACTGGGCCCACCCAGTCCACGTTAGTGGTCAAACCCACCGGTCAACAGGGCTAATCCCACCGGCGTTGAGTCGCTGGCGAGGCCGAGACGGCGGAGGGCTTCGGAAAACGCCCTCAGGCGACCAAAATGATGGCGGAGAAGTGCTATGCGTAGCTGGGGCTCGTGCACATCTAGTGGGGCAAGTGGTTGGACACGGGGACGCCAGAAACGACGCCGGCGAGCTCGACAGCGGCGGCCGGAGTTCGGCCAACGGCGGGTTAGGCGATGCAGGGCGCTAGGGAAGGCGCTGGTGTGTGCTACGTGCTCCTGGTGAGGTGTGGAGCACGGTGGTGTGCCCGGCTTCAAGCCACTATGGCTCTGGCCACGACGGCGACGAGGCACGACACCGGCGAGCTTCGGCCGTGGTCGAAGATGGAGCTAGGGGACGGAAACGGAGGGGGCGAGCACGGGGAAAGAATCAGGAGCTCACAGCGGAGTCGGGGAGGGGGTCAGCGAGCTCGGGGAGGTCCTGGCGACGGCGAATCGACCGGAGAAGGCTCGGGTGCCCGAGGTTGAAGACGAGGGCGAAGGCGGCGTTGCAGGGCCTCCGACGATGTGTGGCTCGGTGGGGAGGACGAGGGAGTCAAGGCGAAGCTAATGAGCTCGTCGGAGAGGCGAGGGGATGGCTGTGGTGGCAACTACGGCGATCGGCAGCGAGGGACGCGCTCCGCCATCGCGGGAGAGGATGAGGGAGATGAGGGGGAGAGTGAGCGAGGATGAGAGGGGGACGTGGGGGTCGCGTGGCACCTCTAGGCGTCTCCCGAGCGTCGGCAGAAGCAGGAGGTGGCCGGCGCGTGGCCGGCGCGCGGCGAGCACGCGCCCCTGCCTCCTGGCGCGAGGTAGGGGGTGACTGGCGCTCGCCAGTCGGCTGGGCCGAGCCAGGTAAGGCCCAGGTGGCTTCCTTCTCTTTTTTTTTCTGTTTTCTATTTAACTGCAACTGTTTAGCTTTATTAAAAATACTAAAACATTTCCAAAAATCCTGAAAATAAATGTAAGCTCTGTTTAGAATATTTCCAACAGGAAACATTTATTTCAGAATTATTTGAGCATTTAAATTATTTTATAGCATTTAAATGCCCAAATTCAAATACTTATGATTTAATTCAATGACCTTCTGTTGACCTAGAAAATTGTGCGCCAATTTTGCCAGAGGTTCTAACCTAAGACAAAGAGGGTGAACTTTTTAGAAGGGCATTTCAGGTTCATTGAAAATAATTTTAGTAAACCCTAGTTGTTTCCAGGGGGGTGTTGGGGGTTCTGTCATCCCCACTTCAAATTTAAGAGAAAAATAGACATGATGCACATTCTAATGCTTAAACTAGCTAGGGTGTGACAACTCACTCCCACTCAAAAGAATCTCGTCCCGAGATTTAGGATCCTCCGGGAAGAAGGTGGTGTACTCAAGTCGAAGACGATCCTCCCTTTCCCAAGTGGCTTCTTTCTCGGAATGGTGTGACCATTGAACCTTGAGAAACTTGATATTCTGACGTCGAGTGGTACGCTCGGCTTGATCAAGGATACGAACGGGATATTCCCGGTAGGAGAGGTTATCTTGTAGATCAAGCGTTTCGTGGTCCACTCCACGGATAGGATCCGCGAAGCAACGCCTGAGTTGTGAAACGTGGAAGACATCGTGAACTCTAGAAAGATGCGGAGGTAGTTCCAATTGGTAAGCAACTTCTCCTCGTTTGGCAAGAATGCGAAAGGGTCCAATGTAACGAGGAGCCAATTTGCCTTTGATACCGAAACGATGGGTTCCCTTTAATGGAGTAACCCGAAGGTAAGCCTTCTCGTCGACTTCATAAGTCATAGGCTTATGTTTACGATCATATTGACTCTTTTGACGAGATTGGGCTGTTTTCAATTTCTCACGAATAACACAAACCTGCTCTTCTGCTTCCTGAATCATATCCGGGCCAAAGAGTTGTCTTTCCCCGGTTTCTGACCAGTTAAGAGGCGTTCGACATTTTCGTCCATAGAGAACTTCAAAAGGAGCCTTGCCTAAGCTAGCTTGATAACTATTGTTATAAGAAAACTCCGCGAATGGAAGGCATTTCTCCCAACTCATTCCGAACGAGATGACAGAAGCTCGGAGCATATCTTCCAGAATTTGATTGACTCGCTCTACTTGACCACTTGATTGAGGATGGAAGGCAGTGCTAAAGGAGAGACGAGTTCCCATAGCATTTTGGAAACTTTCCCAAAATCGAGAGGTGAAGATACTCCCACGGTCTGAGTTAATTTCCAATGGAACACCATGAAGAGACACTATTCGGGAGATGTATAATTCGGCTAGCTGGCTAGCGGTGATACTCTCACGAACAGGTAGAAAGTGGGCTACTTTGGAAAGACGGTCGATCACGACGAAAATGGCATTATTCCCTCCCTTGGTCCTAGCAAACCCAGTGATGAAGTCCATACTGATTTTATCCCATTTCCATTCGGGAATAGCCAAAGGTTGAAGGGTTCCAGCAGGCCGTTGATGCTCTGCTTTAACACGACGACAAATGTCGCAATTAGCAATATATTAAGTGATTTCTCTCTTCATCCTAGTCCACCAAAACCTCTGGCGTAGGTCTTGATACATTTTAGTACTACCGGGATGAATGGTGAGAGGGGATTCATGAGCTTCCTTAAGGATCAGCCGCCTCAGGTTTCGTGCCTTTGGAACCACTAGGCGATTCCCAAAGTATACGACACCTTGATCATCAATGGAGAAACAATTCGCGACTCCTCTCTTAATGTTTCTCTTAATACGGGAGATTCCCGGATCTACCTTCTGTGCCTTGATGATCTGATCCGTAAGGGTAGGTTTCGCCACCTGGGTGGATAGGAATCCTTGAGGAACAATGTGAAGATTTAGCTTACGAAATTCCTCATGGAGAAATGGTGGACTTTGTTGTAACATCAAGTTGTTACAATAGGACTTACGGCTTAGCGCATCAGCCATGACATTGGCTTTGCCCGGGGTGTAAGTTATTCCTAAGTCGTAATCCGAGATCAACTCAACCCAACGTCTTTGCCTGAGATTCAAATCTGGTTGGGTGAAGATATATTTCAAACTTTGGTGATCGGTGAAGATCTCGCAACGATTACCGAGAAGGTAATGTCACCAAGTTTTAAGTGCATGGACTACAGCTGCAAGCTCTAGATCATGTGTGGGATAATTTTCCTCATGTGGGTGTAATTGCCGTGAAGCATAGGCAATTACCTGACGATCTTGCATGAGTATGCAACCTAGTCTTTGTCGCGAGGCGTCGCAATAGATAATAAAGTCCTTGGAGAAATTTGGTGGTACCAGTACGGGAGCAGATGTCAGGCGTCTTTTCAGTTCCTGAAAACTGAACTCGCACTGTGGAGTCCACTCGAACTTTTTATCTTTCTTGAGGAGTTCAGTTAGAGGTTTAGCAACCTTGGAGAAATTCTCGACGAAGCGGCGGCAATAGCTCGCTAAGCCAAGGAAGCTCCGAACTTGCTTAACCGTCTCAGGTGGAGTCCAATCAAGGACGGCTTGAACTCACTCGGGATTGACAGCAATACCCTTGCCAGAGATTACATGGCCTAGATAGGTCACTTCTGGCAACCAAAATTCACACTTGGAGAATTTGGCATAAAGGCGATGCTCTCGAAGTTTCATCAATACCAGCCTTAGATGTTCGACATGTTCCTCTTCATTCTTGGAGTAGATGAGTATGTCATTGAGGTATACTACGACAAATTTGTCCAAGTACTCCATGAAAACTGAGTTCATTAACCGGGAGAAGGTGGCTGGGGCATTGGTTAAACCGAAGGACATCACGGTGTATTCGTATTGGCCATAACGAGTAACAAAGGCTGTTTGGGAATGTCCCCATTTTTGATTTTGATTTGATGGTAGCCCAACCTCAAATCCATCTTGGAGAAGACTGAGGATCCAGCGAGCTGATCATACAGATCGTTAATCCTGGGAAGTGGGTATTTGTTCTTGATGGTGACCGGGTTGACAGGGCGGTAGTCTACAACCATTCGATCCGTTCCATCCTTCTTCTTGACGAAGAGGACGGGACAAGCCCAAGGAGAGGAACTAGGACGGATGAAACCCTTTTTCAAGGACTCATCGAGTTGGTTCTTAAGCTCGGCTAGTTCTAAGGGTGCCATCTTGTAGGGTCTTCTAGAAATTGGAACGGTTCCTGGAACAAGGTCTATCACAAACTCGACATTCCTGTCAGGTGGAACACCTGGCAGTTCTTCTGGAAAGACATCCGAAAAATCTCGGACTACCGGAACATCCTCAAGGTCTGGAAGGGGGTTGGCATTTAAGGAGTAAAACTGGCGCTTGGCCACTCGAGTTAAGACATTGACTGTCTTGCCCGATGGGTGAGTAAGTTGAACGGTTCTAGTGGCACAATCGATCTTAGCATAATGAGCTGACATCCAGTCCATACCCAAGATGATGTTTATGTACGAGGACTGGAGAGCTATTAAGGATGCAAGGAAAACAAGTCTATCGACAAGGATTTCGTTCCCATGGCTTACTCTAGAAGTTTGCCATCTAGAGCCAGGGGTTTGAATTTCCTTGGTAGAGGGCATGTCACAGAATGTCATGTTGTGCAATCGAGCATAGTTCTCGGATATGAATGAATGAGATGCTCCAGTATCGAAAAGAACAGATGCCGGATGGCAGTTAACAAGGAGCGTACCAAGGATGACGTTGGGATCCTCATGAGCCTCCTCGGCTGAAACATAGTTGACATCACCACGTGCAGTGGTGGCCGGCTTGGCGTAGAATGTTTTTCCCGCGGGCTTACCACGGCCAACGGACTTCCCAGTTTGAATGGGGTTGTTGTTCAGGGGACACTCTCGGCTATAGTGACCCGGCTCTCCACACTTAAAGCATGTCACCACATTGGAGCGTGGAGCAGCATTAGCAGCGGGGCCACCATAGGGCTTGGGCGGTGCGAATTGCTGGTTGGGACGAGGTGCCTCAAAGGATGGCCTCGGAATGAACCTGGGTGGCAGTGCCGTGCTTGGAATCCACACCCGGCGCTTCTGAGCTCCAGAGCCGGATGAAGAGCCAAAGTCACGGGAGTGCTTGCGTGAAGCGTCATAATCAGTCTGGCCTGTCTCAGCATTGATGGCTTTATTGACCAACTTCTGAAAGGAGGTGCACTCGTGCAGATGAAGATCGCGGCGAAGCTCAGGGCTAAGTCCCTTGCGGAACTTTGCCTGCTTCTTAGCGTCAGTAGATACTTCTTCAGGAGCATAGCGTGCCAGATTTCCAAATTCACGACTATAAGCATCCACAGTCAGTCTTCGTTGGGTGAAGTTGTAGAACTCCTCCCTCTTGCGATCCATGAGACCTTCCGGAATGTGATGCTCGCGGAAAGCCTCACTGAACTCAGCCCAAGTAGTAATTTGGCCGACCGGGCGCATAGCTTCAAAGTTTTCCCACCAAAGGCTAGCAGGGCCTTCGAGGTGATAGGCAGCATAGGTAACCTTGTTGGCTTCAGCTACATTGGCAGAATGTAGCTTGTGAGTGATGCTGCGAAGCCAGTCATCCACGTCGAGGGGCTCGACAGAATGGTTAAACTTTGGCGGGTACAACTTGATAAAGTCATTGATTGACACCAGGTCATTTCGCGGGTGGCGGGCAGTGTTCTGCTCAATCCGCTCCAATAGGCGGTTAGTCTCACGCTTGTTTCTTTCCGCCTCCAGCATCACTTCGGCCAGAGAAGGCGGGTGAGGCAGATTTTCACCCCTAGCTGCACTGGCTTCCCCCTGCTCCGAGGCAGCAGGGTTGCTGCGGGTGTTGACCATCCTAGGAGAAAACAAGTCAATGGTTTAGATAAGGATGGCTCAAACTTAGCAAGGAGTGCAGAATGTAATGGATAACTCGGAATGCAGAGATGTTCATCCGTATGTCATGGTAATATAAAACTGCCATATATATACCAACGGTCATACACATCATACATAGTTTAGTACAAGCCCAGGCTACAGTACAACTATGATGAAAGACGTTACATCTCATCGGAGGCATTCCAAGCTCCTATACATTATTTGTCTACACCTCCGGAATTGATTACACACAAAGTCATATTCCACAAATCACGCAAGACAGTGGAGATACAACTACTACAATACTAGTGGTACTACTACTAACTCAGATAGCTCCGTAGTAGTTCTCATAGAAGTCACCTCCATAGCCTGGAATTTCAACATGACCATCCAGGAATAGACGGTTCTCAGGAGCCTATGGACCATAGAGGCTAGGATGAGGTCTTGGACCAACAAACGGTGGCCTGCGGGGACCACAGGGTGGGGTGATGCCTCCCACATCACGCCAATCCACCATGTCTGGCAGAGCTGATCTCACAGGATACAGATCCCTTGTATCCATACATCCAGCTTGCACCGCAGGTGCAAACCGAGTCAATGTGGCCCAATGATCAACACGGGTATTGAAAAGCTCCAGCCTCAAGGCCCGATTCTCTCGGTCCTTATCTTCGAGCATCTCGGCAGTGGTACGAGTTAATGAGTCCTTCTGAGTGGAGTCAGCATAGATATCCTGAAGATACCCTTGCGCTCCTGGAAGTGAAGCTGGCATGTAATGGAAGTCGGTGTTCCGAAGCAGGCCAGTCTGGACTCGCAAGATGGTCATCATGGAATAGGCAGCATCTTGCACAACCATCTCAACAGTAACCCCGAGTCCATAGGAACAGTGAAGGGGCTCGGTAGATCCAGGATAAGAAGGAAATATCCTGACGGTGCAGAGATATTGGCTTTGATTAAAGTCGCAGAACTGCTCTTCGACGGTGTATTCGGGATACCAACGGTGGCCCGTCTCCATCATTACCCGGACTAACATAGCAGTATGACCGGGAACGTCGAGGCACCGGGTCAGGCGAACCACTTGGTTTTGAACACGGTTGGCCATCTGAAAGCACAACCACAATGTAAAAACATCAGAATTTCTAGGGAAAATCAGACAGCATAACAGCTGTAAATGCTGAGAAAAAGATTTGAGACATCCACAACAGTTTGCAATACCACTCAACAACATCATATCAAGGTTCTGATCCAATTAGCAACATACTAAGAATAGTAGAAACTGAACTGGGACTGGTAACAACAATCCTATAAGCTACTACGGTTTAGTAACACGTGATCCTGATAGAAGAAGAGAGCCTAGTCCTTAACCCATGTTGAATGAGAAGAGAATGACTCAGATCAGAGTCATATGGTAAAGGAGTAAAAGAGCCTTACGTTCCCTCCCACAATCAATTCCCCTACATATAACTAAAGCATTTCTAGACTCGACATCGACCAGTTTGGCTCAACGAACCTACAGGCAGTCTGGCTCTGATGCCAACGCTGTCAGGACCCCGATTCCAAGCCACATTGATCTAGCCGGTAACACCGCATATCACTTTGCGGCCTCACGCACGGTATCCCACGGGTGTCGCCTTACCAAGGCTGGGACCGTTTGCGCCTTTTGGCTCACGTATATGATAGTGTCGCTAGTATCCATATGACAAAGAACCCGGGCCGACATGGCTAGTCGTGAATCCAAAGCGGCACAGACCTATGGAGACAGGCATACATGAATCACATCGAACATGTCGGTCATCAGATTCCGGGCTGTAGCACTGGGCTAACAGGACTCCGGGGAACCCGGGCTGTAGCAGGCTAGGCAGGACTCCGGAAGTCACCGCGTGACATTTCCCTGAAGGGATAGACATAGGAACGAAGTGAAACACATGCCGGCCAGTCAAGTGTCCTGAACAGTAGTGCTGGGCTAGCAGGACTCCGGTGAACCGGGCTGTAGCGGACTACTATAGCTCGAGGAACACTAGACTACATTTCCCCATAAGAAAGGCTGCCAAGGATAAACAACTAGATTGTCGGATCCCACTCATACCAAGCATTTCAATCATACACACAATATGCCCGATATGAGTACATACAACATGGCATCACAACAAAACTCTACAACTCAAGTACTTTATTTAAAGGCTCCAGAGAGCCATACATAACATGTTCATATAGATAGGGGTCACATGACCCGACACTCAAGTCATACACTCATACAAGCACATGCGGAAGCAACTAGTCTGAATACAGACTCTAGAAAGAAAGAAGGCTTCTCGAAGCCTGTCTATCTACATAGGGCCCTCCATGGCCAGGATCACCACCTGGGTGGCTAGTCACTCGTCGACGTCAAGGTCTACGTAGAACCCATCGAAGGGGGCGGTGTTGTCGTCTGAAAACAGTAATTAAGCGAACATGAGTACAAAGGTACTCAGCAAGTCTTACATCAGAACCTACTATACATGCTTATTCTCAAGAAGGTGGCGGGGTTAATGCAGCAAGCCAGCTTTGACTCTTGGCTAAGCTATCCTACGGAAATTCACCAGTAAAAATAGTTTCCGCACACGAGTCCACTAATCACCAACACAATACTCCACCGGGGATCCTCCCTCGTCATCCTACGAGAGGGCCATCCTCGGTACTCACACTTATCTTGAGTCTTTTAGTAGTATCCATTAACTTGTCTATGAACTGTATAGGCAACCAAGTAGTCCTTTACCGTGGACGCGGCTATTCGAATAGTTTTATACCCTGCAGGGGTGTACTTCTTCATACACGCTTTCACCACTTACCGCCGCTTACACGACATGTACTCGGCAACCTTCAAGCGGAAGCCCAGCGAGGGTGTCGACCACGGCCTACCTAAACACTTAAGTCTCTAGTCCAGGTTTATCGCCTATCCAGGTTCCATCCGCAGGGAGTCCGGCCGAGGTTTCCACATACGGCCCCGAACGATGTGAACAGGGTCCCGAGACGCCTAACGGGCGCCCGGCATACCCGGCCACGGTGTATCTACTGCAACATAGCCCACCCCTAGGGTCAGCGCTACGCACGGCCGCCAACACATAACCTACAAACACCAGAAACTATTTGCAACTCCTGGACAGAGTACTAAGGTGATTAAGAAGCCGAGAGGGTCCATTGATTTCGGGCCCAATGTACGGTAGTAACTGCATCTTAAATCACACATACAGATCTCAGTTCTTAGGGACGGCCTCAATGAAACAACCCACCATGTACTCCTACATGGCCTCTCATCGATACCTTTACCAAAACATGTTCAACATATCCCTCACATTACCGACATAAGCATTTCACTCTAGCCCATCACCCAGATGAACCAGACCTGACACAACTCTAAGCATAGCAGGCATAGCAAGGTAGGAATCACATACATGGTTCAATCAACTCCTACACATGCTAGTGGATTTCATCTAGTTACTGTGGCAATGACAGGTCATGCAGAGGATAAGGGTTCAACTACCATAGCACACAGTAGTTTGAATCGCGTTGTCTTAATGCAGTAAACAAGAGCAGAAGCGAGAACATGGGTTTGTATCGGAATGATCAATGGTTGCTTGCCTGATGGAGTGGTAGTGGGATACTGCCCTTCGGTTCGATACTGGTGAATATCCTCGGAGGAAGAACCTACCATGAAGAACACATCGGAACACAATCAACACATGATGATATGCAACAATATGATGCATGCTATGACATGGCAATATGAATGTGTCTTGGCATAATGCAAGTTATAATAGAAAGGAATGAACTCATTTGAATCAAAGATTCAAATATTAGCTCATTAAGCATGGCCTTAATAGTGCATTTCCTTATTCTGCTTAAAAAGCAAGGTAAACTTGTTTTGTCATGCATGAAACCATTACAGATGGATAGATTGAATTTTTCTGATCATTTTTCATATATAAATCTTTGCATTTGGAGCTATGGTTGATTTTCTATGATTTTTAGAAGTTTTAAACATTTTTTGGAATTTCCTGAATAAAAATAAATCCAGTAAATCAATTACTGCGTCAGCAATGCGTCAGGGTGACGTCAGTGGTCAACGGGGACATCCAGGTCAAACTTGACTGGTGGGTCCCGTGTGTCAGTAGTTAATTAAGCTAATTATCTTTAATTAAAACTAATCTGATTTAGTTAACAGAGGGGGCCCACTTGTCATTGACTTAGGGAAGTCAACTGGGCCCACCCAGTCCACGTCAGTGGTCAAACCCACCGGTCAACAGGGCTAATCCCGCCGGCGTTGAGTCACCGGCGAGGCCGAGACGGCGGAGGGCTTCGGAAATCGCCCTCAAGCGACCAAAACGACGGCGGAGAAGTGCTACGCGTAGCTGGGGCTCGTGCGCATCTAGTGGGGAAAGTGGTTGGACACGGGGACGCCAGAAACGACGCCGGCGAGCTCGACAGCGGCGGCCGGAGTTCGGCCAACGGCGGGTTAGGCGATGCAGGGCACTTGGGGAGGCGCTGCTGTGTGCTACGTGCTCCTGGTGAGGTGTGGAGCACGGTGGTGTGCCCGGCTTCAAGCCACTGTGGCCCTGGCCACGACGGCGACGAGGCACGGCACCGGCGAGCTTCGGCCGTGGTGGAAGATGGAGCTAGGGGACGGAAATGGAGGGGGCGAGCACGGGGAAAGAAGCAGGAGCTCACAGCGGAGTCGGGGAGGGGGTCAGCGAGCTTGGGGAGGTCCTGGCGACGGCGAATCGACCGGAGAAGGCTCGGGTTCCCGAGGTTGAAAACGAGGGCGAAGGCGGCGTTGCAGGGCCTCCGGCGATGCGTGGCTCGGTGGGGAGGACGAGGGAGTCGAGGCGGAGCTAATGAGCTCGTCGGAGAGGCGAGGGGATGGCTGTGGTGGCAACTACGGCGATCGGCGGCGAGGGACGCGCTCGGCCATCGCGGGAGAGGATGAGGGAGAAGAGGGGGAGAGTGAGCGAGGATGAGAGGGGGACGTGGGGGTCACGTGGCACCTCTAGGCGTCTCCCGGGCGTCGGCAGAAGCAGGAGGTGGCCGGCGCGTGGCCGGCGCGCGGCGAGCACGCGCCCCTGCCTCCTGGCGTGAGGTAGGGGGTGACTGGCGCTGGCCAGTCGGCTGGGCCGAGCCAGGTAAGGCCCAGGTGGCTTCCTTCTCTTTTTTTTTCTGTTTTCTATTTAACTGCAACTGTTTAGCTTTATTAAAAATACTAAAACATTTCCAAAAATCCTGAAAATAAATGTAAGCTCTGTTTAGAATATTTCCAACAGGAAACATTTATTCCCAGAATTATTTGAGCATTTAAATTATTTATAGCATTTAAATGCCCAAATTCAAATACTTATGATTTAATTCAATGACCTTCTGTTGAGCTAGAAAATTGTGCACCAATTTTGCCAGAGGTTCTAACCTAAGACAAAGAGGGTGAACTTTTTAGAAGGGCATTTCAGGTTCATTGAAAATAATTTTAGTAAACCCTAGTTGTTTCCAGGGGGTGTTGGGGGTTCTGTCATCCCCATTTCAAATTTAAGAGAAAAATAGACATGATGCACATTCTAATGCTTGAACTAGCTAGGGTGTGACATTGTAGTAGAGGCGCACACGTAGCATGTACACATACGTATAGCGGCCAGGGTGCTGCGACCTCTTGAGCACTGCATTGGTTTTCCCTTGAAGAGGAAAGGGTGATGCAGCAAAGTAGCATAAGTATTTCCCTCAGTTTTTGTGAACCAAGGTATCAATACAGTAGGAGGCCACACTCAAGTCCCTTGCACCTACACAAACAAATAAGAACCTTGCAACCAACGCAATAAAGGGGTTGTCAATCCCTTCACGGCCACTTGCAAAGTGAGATCTGATAGAGAAGATAAGATAATATTTTTGGTATTTTTATGAAAAAGACTAAAAGTAAAGAAAACAACATAAACGGTGCAAGAAATAGCTTGTTGATGGGAGATTAATATGATGGAAAATAGACCCAGGGGCCATAGGTTTCACTAGCGGCTTCTCTCAAGATAGCATAAGTATTACGATGGGTAAACAAATTACTGTCGAGCAATTAATAGAATTGAGCATAGTTATGAGAATATCTAGGTATGATCATGTATATAGGCATCACGTCTGTGACAAGTAGACCGACTCCTGCGTGCATCTACTACTATTACTCCACACATCTACCGCTATCCAGCATGCATCTAGAGTATTAAGTTCATAAGAACGGAGTAACGCTTTAAGCAAGATGACATGATGTAGAGGGATAAACTCATGCAGTATGATATAAACCCCGTCTTTTTATCCTCGATGGCAACAATACAATACATGTCGTTTCCCCTACTGTCACTGGGATCGAGCACTGCAAGATTGAACCCAAAGCTAAGAACTTCTCCCATTGCAAGAAAGATTAATCTAGTAGGCCAAACCAAACTGATAATTCGAAGAGACTTGCAAAGGTAACCAATCATACATAAAAGAATTTAGAGAAGATTCAAATATTGTTGATAGATAATCTTGATCATAAACCCACAATTCATCGGATCTCGACAAACACACCGCAAAAGAAGATTACATCGCATAGATCTCCAAGAGAATCGAGGAGAACTTTCTATTGAGATCCAAAGAGAGAGAAGAAGCCATCTAGCTAATAACTATGGACCCGAAGGTCTGAGGTAAACTACTCACACATCATCGGAGAGGCTATGGTGTTGATGTAGAAGCCCTCCATGATCAATGCCCCCTCCGGTGGAGCGCCGGAAAAGGCCCCAAATGGGATCTCACAGGTACAGAAGGTTGCGGTGGTGGAATTAGGTTTTCGTGGTGCTCCTCGATGGTTTGGGGGTACGTAGGTATATATAGGAGGAAGAACTAGGTCGGTGGAGCCACGAGGGGCCCATGAGGGTGGAGGGCGTGCCTAGGGGGTAGGTGCACCCCTGCCTCATGGCCTCCTCGTTGATTGCTTGACGTCCACTCCAAGTCCTCTGGATCACGTTCGTTCCAAAAATCACGCTCCCGAAGGTTTCATTCCGTTTGGACTCTGTTTGATATTCTTTTTCTGCGAAACACTGAAATAGGCAGAAAAACAGCAATTTGGGCTGGGCCTCCGGTTAATAGGTTAGTCCCAAAAATAATATGAAAGGGTATAAATAAGCCCATTAAACATCCAAAACAGAATATATAATAGCATGTAACAATCAAAAATTATAGATACGTTGGAGACGTATCAAGCATCCCCAAGCTTAATTCCTGCTCGTCCTCGAGTAGGTAAATGATAAAAACAGAATTTTTGATGTGGAATGCTTCTTAGCATAATTTTCAATGTAATTCTTTTTATTGCGGCATGAATATTTAGATCCAAAAGATTCAAGATAAAAGTTTAATGTTGACATAAAAAAATAATACTTCAAACATGCTAACCAAGCAATTATGTCTTACCAAAATAACATAGCCAAATAAAGCTTATCCCGACAAAAACATATAGTTAGGCTATGTTTCAACTTCGTCACACAAAACGTTCTCATCATGCATAACCCCTGATGACAAGCCGAGCAATTGGTTCATACTTTTTAACGCGCTTCAGCCTTTTCAACCCTTACGCAATACATGAGCGCAAGCCATGGATATAGCACTATGGGTGGAATAAAGTATAATGATGGGGGTTATGAGAAGACAAAAAGGTAGAAAGTCTCACATTGACGTGGCTAATCAATAGGCTATGGAGATGCCCATCAGTTGATGTCAATGAGAGGAGTAGGGATTGCCATGCAACGGATGCACTAGAGTTATAAATGTATGAAAGCTCAACAAAAGAAACTAAGTGGGTGTGCATCCAACTTGCTTTCTCATGAAGACCTAGGGCATTTTGAGGAAGCCCATCATTGGAATATACAAGCCAAGTTCTATAATGAAAAATTCCCACTAGTATATGAAAGTGACAACATAGGAGACTCTCTATCATGAAGATCACGGTGCTACTTTGAAGCACAAGTGTGGGAAAGGATAGTAATATTGTCCCTTCTCTCTTTTTCTCTCATTTTTTACTTGGGCCTTCTCTTTCTTTGGCCTCTTTTTTTATTTAGTCCAGAATCTCATCCCGACTTGTGGGGGAATCATAGTCTCCACCATCCTTTCCTCACATGGGACAATGCTCTAATAATGATGATCATCACACTTTTATTACTTACAACTCAAGAATTAGAACAAAATATGACTCTATTTGAATGCCTCCGACGGTGTACCGGGATATGCAATGAATCAAGAGTGACATGTATGAAAAATTATGAATGGTGGCTTTGCTACAAATACGATGTCAACTACATGATTATGCAAAGCAATATGACAATGATGGACCGTGTCATGATAAACGGAACGGTGGAAAGTTGCATGGCAATATATCTCAGAATGGCTATGGAAATGCCATGATAGGTAGGTATGGTGGCTGTTTTGAGGAAGATATAAGGAGGTTTATGTGTGATAGAGTGTATCATGTCACGGGGTTTGGATGCACCGGCGAAGTTTGCACCAACTCTCAAGGCGAGAAAGGGCAATGCACGGTACCGTAGAGGCTAGAAAATTGTGGAAGGTCGAGAGTGCGTATAATCCATGGGCTCACATTAGTCATAAAGAACTCATATACTTATTACAAAATTTTATTAGCCCTCGAAGCAAAGTACTACTACGCATGCCCCTAGAGGGATAGATTGGTTGGAAAAGACCATCGCTCGTCCCCGACCGCCACTCATAAGGAAAGCAATAAAAGAACACCTTATGTGTCAAAATTGTCACACAACTTTTACCATACGTGCATGCTACGGGACATGCCAACCTTAACACAAGTATTTCTAAATTTCACAATTACTCAACTATCACACTCTAATATTACCACCTTTCTATCTCAAAACACTTATCAAGTGTGAAACTTCTCATGATATTCAATGAACTCAATATGGAAGTTTTTATTATGCTCATCTTGGATGCCTATCACCTTCGGATTCATTTCACAATTAAAGCAAATTAGCATGCTGTTTAAGACTCTCAAAATAATATAAGCGAAGCATGAGAGATTGATAATTTCTACAAAATAAAACCACCACCATGCTCTAAAAGATATAAGTGAAGCACTAGAGCAAAAACTATATAGCTCAAAAGATATAAGTGAAGCACATAGAGTATTCTAACAAATTCCGAATCATGTGTGTCTCTCTCAAAAGGTGTGTACAGCAAGGATGATTGTGACAAACTAAAAAGCAAAGACTCAAATCATACAAGACGCTCCAAGCAAAACACATATCATGTGGTGAATAAAAATATAGCCCCAAGTAAAGTTACCGATAGACGAAGACGAAAGAGGGGATGCCTTCCGGGGCATCCCCAAGCTTAAGCTTTTGGTTGTCCTTGGATTTTACCTTGGGGTGCCTTCGGCATCCCCAAGCTTAGGCTCTTGCCACTCCTTGTTCCGTAATACATCCAATCTTTACCCAAAACATGAAAACTTCACAACACAAAACTTAAAAGAAAATCTCGTGAGCTCCGTTAGTAAAAGAAAACAAACCACCACTTCAAGGTACTGTAATGAACTCATTATTTATTTATATTGGTGTTAAACCTAATGTATTCCAACTTCTCTATGGTTCATAAACTCTATTACTGGCCATAGATTCATCAAAATAAGCAAACGACACACGAAAAACAGAATCTGTCAAAAACAGAACAGTCTGTAGTAATCTGTAGGTTTAGAATACTTATGTAACCCCAAAAATTCTAAAATAAATTTATGGACGTGAGGAATTTATCTATTAATCATCTGCAAAAATAATTAACTAAATATCACTCTTCAATAAAAAATGGCAGCAATTCTCGCGAGCGCTAAAGTTTCTGTTTTTTACAGCAAGATCGCAAAGACTTTCCCCAAGTCTTCCCAAAGGTTCTACTTGGCACAAACACTAATTAAAAGCATAAAACCACATCTAAACAGAGGCTAGATGAATTATTTATTACTAAACAGAGGCTAGATGAATTATTTATTACTAAACAGAATCAAAAAGCAAGAAACAAATATAAAATTGGGTTGCCTCCCAACAAGCGGTACGTTTAACGCCCCTAGCTAGGCATAAAAGCGAGGATAAATCTAGGTATTGCGATCTTTGGTAGGCAATCCACAGGTGGCTCTCATAATAGATTGATATGTTAATTTAATTTTCTTTCTAGGGAAGTGTTCCATGCCTTGCCTTAACGGAAATTGGAATCTAATATTCCCTTCCTTCATATCAATGATTGCACCAATCGTTCTAAGGAAAGGTCTACCAAGAATAATAGGACATGAAGGATTGCAATCTATATCAAGAACAATGAAATCTGCGGGCACATAATTACTATTTGCAACAATAATAACATCATTAATTCTTCCCATAGGTTTCTTAATGGTGGAATCCACAAGGTGCAAGTTTAAAGAACAATCATCAAATTCACGGAAACCTAGCAAATCACACAAAGTTTTTGGGATCGTGGAAACACTAGCACCCAAATCACACAAAGCATAGCATTCATGATCTTTAATTTTAATTTTAATTGTATGTTCCCATTCATCATAAAGTTTTCTAGGGATAGAAACTTCCAACTCAAGTTTTTCTTCATAAGATTGCATCCAAGCATCAACAATATGTTTAGTAAAGCTTTATTTTGACTATAAGCATGAGGAGAATTTAGCACAGATTGCAAAAAGGAAATACAATCTATCAAAGAGAAATTATCATAATTAAATTCCTTGAAATCCAAGATAGTGGGTTCATTGCTATCTAAAGTTTTAACCTCTTCAATCCCACTTTTAACAATTTTAGCATCAAGATCTAAAAACTCTGAATTTTTGGGACGCCTTCTAACTAAAGTTGAATCATCTCCAGTCCCATCATTATCAAGATTCATATTGCAAAACAAATATTTAATAGGGGACACATCAATAACTTTTAGATCTTCATATTTATTCTCATAAAAACTAGAAGAACACGCCTTCACAAAGCAATCTTTCTTAGCACGCATCCTAGCGGTTCTTTCCTTGCACTCATCAATGGAAATTCTCATGGCTTTGAGAGACTCATTGATATCATGCTTAGGTGGAATAGATCTAAGTTTCAAAGAATCAGCATCAAGTGAAATTCTATCCATGTTCCTAGCCAATTCATCAATCTTAGGCAATTTTTATTCAAGCAAAGCATTGAAATTATTTTGAGAAATCATAAATTCTTTAACACTAGTCTCAAAATCAGAGGGCATCTTATTAAAATTTCAATAAGAGTTGTTGTAGGAATTACCATAATTATTAGAGGAATTATTAGGGAACAACCTAGGATTACAGTTTCCTCTATACGCATTGTTACCAAAATTATTCCTACCAACAAAATTCACATCCATAGATTAATTATTATTCCCAATCAAAGTAGACAAAGGCATATCATTAGGATCAGAAGAAACACTCTTATTAGCAAACAATTTCATAAGTTCATCCATCTTTCCACTCAAAACTTTAATTTCTTCAATTGCATGAACCTTTTTACTAGTAGATCTTTCAGTGCGCCATTGAGAAAAATTAGCCATAATATTATCTAGGAGTTTAGTAGCTTCTCCTAAAGTGATTTCCATAAAAGTGCCTCCCGCAGCCGAATCTAAAAGATTTCTAGAAGCAAAATTCAATCCGGCATAAAAAATTTGTATTATCATCCACAAATTCAAAACATGAGTAGGGCAATCACGTATCATTAATTTCATCCTCTCCAAGCTTGTGCAACATGTTCATGATCAAGTTGCTTAAAATTCATAATATCGTTTCTAAGAGAGATGATCTTAGCGGGAGGAAAATACTTAGAGATAAAAGCATCTTTGCACTTATTCCAAGAATCAATACTATTTTTAGGCAAAGACGAAACCAAGTTTTAGCGCAATCTCTAAGAGAAAACGTAAATAGCTTCAATTTAACAATATCATTATCCACATATTTCTTCTTTTGCATATCACACAAATCAACAAAGCTATTTAGATGGGTAGCGACGTCTTCACTAGGAACGCCGGTGAATTGATCTTTCATGACAAGATTCAACAAAGCAACATTAATCACAAGATTCAACTTCGGTAAGAGGAGCAATAGGGGTACTAAGAAAATCATTGTTGCTGGTATTGGTAAATTCACACAATTTAGTATTGTCTTGAGCCATCGTGACAAGCAAGCAATCCAACACACGAGCAAACAAGAAGCAAGTGAAAAAGAGGCGAACGGAAAAGAGGGCGAATAAAACGGCAAGGGTGAAGTGGGGGAGAGGAAAATGAGAGGCAAATGGCAAATAATGTAATGCGAGGGATAAGAGTTTGTGATGAGTACTTGGTATATCTTGACTTGTGTGTAGACTCCTCGGCAACGGCGCCAGAAATCCTTCTTGCTACCTCTTGAACATTGTGTTGGCTTTCCCTTGAAGAGGAAAGGGTGGTGCAGCAAAGTAGCGTAAGTATTTCCCTTAGTTTTTGAGAACCAAGGTATCAATCCAGTAGGAGGCCACGCTCAAGTCCCTTGCACCTACACAAAGAAATAAGAACCTTGCAACCAACGCGATAAAGGGGTTGTCAATCCCTTCACGGGCACTTTAAAAAGTGAGATCTGATAGAGAAGATAAGATAATATTTTTGATATTTTTATGATAAATACTAAAAGTAAAGAAAGCAAAATAAACGGCGCAAGAAATAGCTTGTTGACGGGAGATTAATATGATGGAAAATAGACCCGGGGGCCATAGGTTTCACTAGTGGCTTCTCTTAAGATAGCATAAGTATTACGGTGGGTAAACAAATTACTGTCGAGCAATTGATAGAATTGAGCATAGTTATGAGAATATCTAGGTATGATCATGTATATAGGCATCACATCCGTGACAAGTAGACCGACTCCTGCCTGCATCTACTACTATTACTCCACACATCGACCACTATCCAGCATGCATCTAGAGTATTAAGTTCATGAGAACGGAGTAATGCTTTAAGCAAGATGACATGATGTAGAGGGATAAACTCATGCAATATGATATAAAACCCATCTTTTTATCCTCGATGGCAATAATAAAATACGTGTCATTTCCCCTACTATCACTGGGATCGAGCACCGCAAGATTGAACCCAAAGCTAAGCACTTCTCCCATTGCAAGAAAGATCAATCTAGTAGGCCAAACCAAACTGATAATTCAAAGAGACATGCAAAGATAACCAATCATACATATTCAGAGAAGATTCAAATATTGTTCATAGATAATCTTGATCATAAACCCACAATTCATTGGATCCCGACAAACACACCGCAAAAGAAGATTACATCGCATAGATCTCCAAGAGAATCGAGGAGAACTTTGTATTGATATCCAAAGAGAGAGAAGAAGCCATCTTGCTAATAACTATGGACCCGAAGGTCTGATGTAAACTACTCACACATCATCGGAGAGGCTATGGTGTTGATGTAGAAGCCCTCCATGATCAATGCCCCCTCCGGCAGAGCGCCAGAAAAGGCCCCAAGATGGGATCTCACGGGTATAGAAGGTTGCGGCGGTGGAATTAGGTTTTCTTGGTGCTCCTCGATGGTTTGGGGGTACGTAGGTATATATAGGAGGAAGAACTAGGTCGGTGGAGCCACGAGGGGCCCACAAGGGTGTAGGGCGCGCCTAGGGGGTAGGCCCGCCCCCTGCCTCGTGGCCTCCTCGTTGATTGCTTGATGTCCACTCCAAGTCCTCTGGATCACGTTTGTTCCAAAAATCACGCTCTCGAAGGTTTCATTCTGTTTGGACTCCGTTTGATATTCTTTTTTTGCGAAACACTGTAATAGGCAAAAAAACAATTTGGGCTGGGCCTCCGGATAATAGGCTAGTCCCAAAAATAATATAAAAGTATATAAATAAGCCCATTAAACATCCAAACAGAATATATAATAGCATGGAACAATCAAAAATTATAGAATCGTTGGAGACGTATCAGGTGCAAGAAAGAAAATACGGCCACGTACGTACATACGGGCGGGGTCTCAAAAGCCTACTCGTGCATACGTATGGCTAGGGTTCGTGTACATGGATGGGTCGGAACGGAGAAATGGCATCGTCGTCGTGTTCATGGGGAGGCAACGGAATGCGTCGCGTTCATCGGGAGGCAACGAAACAGGTGATGTTCATCAGGAGCCAACCAACTTGGATGGAATAGCCGATGGAAACAAGGCCTGGCGTACCGCAGAACGGGGGAAACGGCCTTGTGTTCGACCGGCCATGGTCGAAATAGGATCCTGTTCATCGGGAGGGGTCTGGCGTATCGCAAAATGGAGGAAACGGACCTCCTACGGTCGAAACGGGGTCATGTTGATCGGGAGGGTTGTGGCGTACTACAAAACGGAGGAAACGGACTTGTGTTGGAACGCTACATTCGAAACAGGGTCCTGTTCATCGGGAGGGGTGTGGCATACCGCCAAACGGGACTCCACGGGATACTGTTCATCTCCACCATCGACCTCCTCAAGCCTCCATGGGCTACTGTTCATCCACCGTCGACCTCCTCCAGCCTCCACCTGTGACTGTTCTTCCATGGGCTCCTGTTCATCCAGCCTCCACCGTGCGCTCCTCCACCAGCTACTGTTCAACCAGCCCTCTCCACGGGGTCCGGTTCAACCACCCCTCTACGGGCTACTGTTCATCCAGCCCTCCACCAGCTATTGTTCATCCATCCCTCCATGCGGTCGTCCTATTCATCCAGCCCTCCACGGGGTCCTGTTCATCCACCGGCTCGATCGATCGGGGACTGTTCATCCAGCGGCAATGGCCTCTACTACCACGGGGTCCTGTTCATCCAACCCGCCACCGGGAACTGTTCATCCAAACCACCTCAACAACTCTCATTGTTCATCAAGGGAAGGTGGCAGCAGTGTTCGATCGGCTTCAATTAGCAGCTGTAGCGAAGGAATCACTCGGGTTCAGCTAACAACAAGGGATCGATCGATTGGTCGGGTTCAGTAACGCTGTCGGGTGGTTGCTGCGACATATGCCAATGGATGGCTTATCATTGTGGGAGCCAATAAAACATTACCGGTGCCTGGAAACGGGATAAGGTGAAGACATGCACGCCGGCGAATCTTACCCAGCTTCAGGGCTCTCCGTGGAGATAACACCCCTAATGCTGCTCTGCGGGGTCTCCGCATGATCACTATCTCGACGGGTAGCTACAGGATGCTCCTTGAGATGTTCGGTGAAAGGATGAAGGGGGGCAAGGCAAGCCCGCTCCTCTTCTCCTTGTGGTGTCTAAAACTATTCCCAGAGATCTCCCTCTACATGGGAGCCCTGGGGGATTTATATAGGCCTACTCCCTAGGAGTACAATGGTAATCCGACTGGGCATGGGCCCTAGCCATCTGTGTCTATGCCCACCGGCTTCTTCGCCGACTGGTGGACCCCGCCGGGTGCCTGTCCTCTGGTCGACAGGCAGGCCCCACCGCTCGGCGGCTCTGTCAGGGGCTGGTTACTGTGGCCCCGCCCTTAGTTGCGAGGGCTTCGTCTTGGCAAGCATGGCTACAGTGCCGCCGCCGGGCGGCTTATCACTGTAGCCTTTACTCGTCTTATCTCCTTAATGGGGCGCCTCCTTCGAGGGAGTGGACCGGCCGGCCATTGGGAATCGGCCGTACCCCAGGCCGACTAGGGGTGGCCCGGCCGCCTTCGGGTGTCTCCATGACGGATGGGACCCCCCGCCCACGGGTCGTACTGACGGCTCGTCGTGGCTGACATCATGGTATATATGGCAACAGTGCCGCGCCGAACGGGTGAGGGCCGCCCGTACGGCATACTGTGGCCAGGCGTGCTCCGGGATTCGAGGGTGGCAGGTTTCGCTGTAGCCATGCCCCGTCTCATCGCCGTTATGTGGGTGCAGATTTTGAGGGCACGATCTAGGCCGCCTGCTGAGGGGGGGCGACTTCTTGGAGTCGGCCTTCCTGTGGCCGGCTTCGTGGAGCCGGCCCTCTCGAGGCTTTATTCTTGGAGATTTTTAGGCCTAGGCCACCTTCGCACAGCCGGTCTGAGGGGCAGTCGGCTGGAGGAAGGCGGCCCCACGTCTTGGAAGCTTGAAGGCCTGATCGGCCTATAATTTTTCTGAAATGCCAGGGGGAGCGGGCTAGGCTACCCATGGCCATTTACTTCGTCAGTAGTCCCCGAAGCTGGTTGGGGTCCGAGGCAGAAAAAGGAGTCGAGAAGCTCAAACAGCTTCATGTCTTGAGGAGCCGGAGCCGGCTTTGATTAGGTGCACCGTCTTCTGGAGGGCGTCGAAGTTCGTGGGCGGGAACCAAGCAGCGCGCGAGTTAGGCTGTGGGCTGATCGCTCGCCGCCCGCACGCCACATGGCACCCAGTGGCTGGACGGGCCGGCCAGCCCACGCGCGCGATGGGACGCCTCCGCAGTTTGGGGCCCGCCACTACCGGGCCACGGCCCACGCTCGGATCTTCTGTGGCCTGGGCGGACCGAGCACCTCCCTGCGACGGTTGCCACAGGCCATGGAAGCGCAACAAGCGTAGGACGTGGGGGAGTGGGCCCAGTTAATCCCACGTTCCCCCACGCCTCGCCTCCTCGGCTTGGCCGTACGAGGCTTATAAGTAGGGGGAGGAGGGGGAGCGGCAAACGCTTGCACGCTCTCCCTCGCCCCGCCCCTTCCGTTTCTTCTTCTCTGTCGCCATAACTCCCCTCCGCCGCCCGGCTCTTCCGCCAACCTCCTTGGCTCGCTGTTGCTTTGCCGCGGCAGGGTCGCATGTCTCTCCGTCACCGCAATCTTTCTCGTCACCGCGCCATCCTCATGGTGCTGTCGAGCTCCTGGGACGGCTCCAATGTCCACGACGACCACGTCGACTTTCTCCGCCGAACGCGGCGACTGCCGGGCGTGAACTACATGCGGGTCCGTCTCACGCCGGAGAGGGAGATCTCGCTGGCACCGGAAGAGGACGAGCGGGTAATCTTCCGCTCGCATTGCCTGTGCGGCTTTGGCCTGCCGGCGAGCGGGTTCTTCCTCTCCTTCCTCGAATTCTATCATCTCCAGCCGCATCACCTCACTCCCAATGCGGTGATGTTGCTGTCGGCCTTCGTCACCCTGTGCGAGGGTTTTCTTGGCGTCCTCCCCACCCTTGAACTGTGGGAAGAGTTCTTCCAGTGCAAGCTTGGCACTGTTGTTGCGGGCGTGCCCGCCCCATGCGGTGCCTTCATGGCCGTCCGGAGGACGGGCGACAACAACCCGTTTCCGTCCATCCCGCTGATCCAGTCGGTGAAGCTCTGGCAGTAGTCCTACTTGTACGTGAAGAATATCGCTCTGCAAGGCGACCTCATCAACCTGCCGGCTTAC
Organism: Triticum dicoccoides; assembly: GCF_002162155.2. Classification (NCBI taxonomy): domain Eukaryota; kingdom Viridiplantae; phylum Streptophyta; class Magnoliopsida; order Poales; family Poaceae; genus Triticum; species Triticum dicoccoides. Next base: position 165,136,558 of record NC_041380.1, on the reverse strand, counting down.
GTAGCCGGCCCGCCGGATGGGAGGCAGCCTTCATGGTCCTTCCGGTCCAAGTCATTGTCTCCAGGCGGGGCCGCCTCCGTTGCCTGGCTCCGGGTGATGATCCAGTCAGAGGGTTTGTCCGGGGCCGACCTGGTGGCCGCCTTCGTGGAGCGCCGGGTGCTTCCGCTCCAGGGCCGACCTCACATGATCGGGCAGATGAGCGGCCGCTTCGACTCGTGCCGGCTAAGCACCAAGGAGATGCCTCACGCCGAGGTGTCTTATATGGTGAATTATATTTCCAACTGCAAGCTCACCGAGGAGTGGCAGTATGGCAAGGAGCCATACTCTCGCGCCAATCATCTTCCTATGGTAAGCTTCTCTTCTTTTTTTATTTGCTTGTTGCCGAGTTCATGGTGGCCGACTCCTGACCAACCGGCTTTTCTTTGGCAGAACCCCGTGCTTCCACCGGCAACCGGGGCTGCGGGGGTGGAACACCAGTTCCTCCCTGACCGCACGATGGACGACGTTGACGACCCGGACCTGGGGGCGGCCGCCACGGAAGAAGACGTCGCAGGGGAGGGCGGCGAGGCAGGCGGCTCTGGGCTCGGGGCCTCCTTCGAGGATTGTCCGGATGATGCCGAGGCCGAAGTTGTTCCGCGCCGTCAGCCGGCGCCCGATCACCAAAGCGCGGGCCCATCTGCCGCGCCGGCTCTCCATGGCGGCGCGCAGAAACGCCGGGCTGCGCGACCTACTTCGGCAGTCGTCCCAAGAAGCCCAAGAGTACCGTGACAGCGACCAAGCGGGATGAGGCGGCCGCGAAGGCGGCCCGCTTCCGCAAGGTGATGAAGCAGCCGCAGGCGGTCTCAGCGTAAGTGTCGCTGTTCTCATGCCTTTCTTTTTTCTTCTTCTTCGGTTGATGTTTTTCCAAACCTTTTTTCCCAATTTATCAAACAGGGCCAATCTTTCCCTTGGGCGGGTCCCGGCCGCCTCCATAGTCGGAGCCGTGGGAGGGTCTTCAAGCTCCCGCCGGGTGGATCCCCGCGCCGACCTCCTAGAAGCGACAGAGCGGAATGCGCGGGAAGTGCGGGACGAGCGGGAGGCGGAGGAGCGGAGGGCGGCTCGAGAGGCGAAGCAGAAGTCGGCGAAGGCGTGAGCCGTCGCGGCCCCCAAGGCCCAGGCGGAGGCCGCAAACACGGAGAGGGAGGCGGAGGTCCAGCAGAACCAGCCTCCCCAGTTCGTCATTCCCCTCCGCACCGCGGCTCCCGACACCCCTGTGCCCCCGTTGGAGGAGGCCGGCTGTGGCCAGCCGGAGATGGAGAGGGAGGTGGAGCCATCGCCGCCGACTGGAGCGGGCGGAGGACGCGCAGAAAACCATGGACGCTGGCTCGTCGGCCCAGGACCTAGAAGCGGCCAGCAATAGCTCGTCCGGGTGGACGTCGGGCGGTGGGGCAGCCGTGCTGAATGTGGTGGCGCAGGACGTCCAGAACCGGCTTCAGGCCCAAGCCACCGCGCTGAAGCAGTACACCCAGGAGTTTCTCACGACGCGATCGGTTATTCGGGTGAGTCCTCCTGCTATTTGTCGATTGCTTTTGATTTCTTCTGTGGGGGCGTGTCAGTGCACCCACTGGGTGTAGTCCCCGAGTTCCGAGCCGGCTGTTGAGCAGGCGGCTTGGAACTTCTTGGAAAGCTTGATTGCCGTCTTGTTCTTACTCGCGTCCCTTGTCTTATCTGCAGGAGTACCACAACCTTCGCGTGGCCGCTTTCAACTCCCAGGCCTAGAAGTTGAATCAGAAGGCCACTGATCTGACCGAGAGCTAGAGTAAGTGCTTCGTTTTTCTTTTAAGTGGGGCGCGTCAGCGCACCCACTGGGTGTAGTCCCCGAGATTCGGGCCGACTACCGAGTAGTCGGGTCGGATCTTTTCCTGACGACTTCTTTCTTCATATTTGAAGGGGCCAATGCTGACTTGAGGAGCCAGCTAAGCGGAGCCCAGTCCTCCCTTCGCGCCAAGGAAGATGAGTGCACTGCCCTGGCCCAGGAGCGTGATCGCCTGGCCAAGAAGCTGGCCGACCAGGAGGAGAGCCACAAGGCGGCCCTGAAGGCGTCACAGGACAGTGAGGCCACCCTCAAAGCCGAATATGAGACCGAGGTGGCAAACTGGGCCAAGACGAGGGAGGCGCTGTGCCAAGGCTACAGCCGGGTGGAAGACTTGATTGACGGTAGGCCGCCTTCTTCTTTGCTTTCTTGCATGCCTCCTACTATCTGATTCATTTTTTGACTTTGTGCCACTGCTTTCCTCTTTGTGCAGATTACTTCCCCGGCTACTCTGCCGCCGCCACCCAAGCCATCGAGGCCTATCGCGACGCGCGACGGCAGGCGGGGGCCGAGATCGCGCCGCGTGCAAGCCGGTCACTTTAGGAGCAGCTCCTGGGGCTTCAAGCCCGCCTGTAGCTGGCCCACCGCATGCTCCGCCGTATTCAGCGCATCGGGGCGCAAGTGCTGGCCGCCCTCTGGCCTAGCGAGGTGATTCCGCACACCCCAAGTCGGACTGCCGACTGGCTGGAGGTCGCAGTCGGTCGCTTCGAGGCTTGGAAGGTGTCAGCGGCCCGGTCTGGCACAGGGCAGGCACTGGAGTTCGTCTGAGCATGGTATCCAAGGCTGAACTTAGACCAGCTGAGCACCTGGCGGCAGGAGGCTGACGAGGAGCTGGAGGCGGTGCGGCCGGCTATCGTCCAGCGTGCCTCGGCGATCGCCGAGTACACCGACACCAACGCCTTTGCCCCTGAGTGGTTCGGGCTAAACCCGGCCGAAGGTGAGGACTCGGCGGAGGAGATTGCCTCCATTGATTGAGGGCAAAGGGGAAGTGGGAGAGGATTATGAAGACGCTGCGCCGGATGGTGAAGCGACCAACCTGCCTCAGCCCGATTGTGCCTCTAGCAACGATGCCGAGACTCGCCAGTCGGTCACTCCTCCAGCCAGCACCGCCGACTCCGCCAACCTGCCCAACTCGCCCGTTGCTCCCCTGGCTTGATCCGCCGTCCTTGCTTTCCTGCTTGTTACTCTTTTGAACAATCTTTAAATTTGCGCAGTTCCACCCACTGAGTGTGTATTCAGACTATGTTGAATGCTGGCCTTTCGAAGGTCTTTTGTGTAAATATTATGCATGTGTTTGGCTTCCGTTTATGTTTGCTTTTTATCCTTTGGCTTTATCCTTTGCCGCCTTCCCTTGGCCGCCGCCTTCCCAACCGGACAGCTGCTCTGCAGTCTGTGGCCGGAGAAGGACTTGGTCGTTTTGGGAAGGCAAGTACTCAAGCTTTCTCAGATTGCAGCAAGGTGAACAGGAAGCCGGCCAGCCGACTGCTCTGGTAGCCGGCTGGCAGGGTGGGAGACCGGCTCGCGTTATATAAGTTCGTTGGTCCTTAGCCGTTTTTCGTGTGGGCATCCTTTCCTGCCCTTGGCTCTTGCCAGTCGGACAGTCGATTCTTCAAGCTGCGACTTTTGGCAAGAAGGGGCTTGGGTGCCGGCACACTACTTGTCTGACTGCAGGTGGAACTTTAGATATAACTTGAGGCGGCGAGTCCCCGGGCCGACTGGTCGAACCCGGTGCCGGGCGAAGAAAGCAAATGTAGTAACATAATCGTATGCGTGATACTCATCATTCATAGATAAAAGAGGGTAGTCCCCAAGTGCTCCTCGGGGCACCCCTTGTCTCGTACTTAGTACAAAAGGTAGCGTGCTACGTACTTCTTTTTAACTGTAAAATCTTCGGAGGAGATTGTCGCTCCACGGTCGTTCCGACTCCTTGCCAGAATCATCTCTCTTGCGTGCCTTCGGCTTCTACGCGTCGATTAGGTAGTAGGAATCGTTGCCTAAACTCTGCTGATGATGAAGGGGCCCTCCCAAGGGGCCGAGAGCTTGTGCTGGCCGGCTGTTCGCTGGATCAGCCGGAGCACAAGATCGCCCTCTTGGAAAGATCTTGGCTTGACCTTCCAGCTGTGGTAGCGGCGCAGACCCTGCTAATAGATGGCAGACCGACTGAGGGCTAACAGCCGACCTTCTTCCAGCAGGTCAACACTGTCTTCTCGTGCTTCCTTGGCTTCCGCCTCCGTGTACATGGTGACCCGAGGCGAGTCGAACTCGAAGTCAGTTGGGATGACAGCCTCGGCACCATATACAAGGAAGAAAGGGGTGAAGCCAGTTGACTTGTTTGGGGTAGTGCGTAAACTCCAAAGGATGGCCGGCAGCTCATTGAGCCAACAGCCGGCCGAACGCTCCAGTGGCACGACCAGTCGGGGCTTGATGCCGGAGAGGATGAGCCGTCTGCTCGCTCGACCTGGCCGTTTGACTGTGGGTGGGCAACAGACGCTAGGTCCAACCGGATGTCGTGTGTTGCGCAGAAACGTGCCAGTGCTCCCTTTGCAAAATTTGTGTCGTTGTCGGTGATGACGCTATGCGGCACGCCATAACGGGTTGTAGTATCTGCGATGAAAGTAACGGCAGTTGGCCCATTCAGCTTCTTGATCGGCTTTGCCTCAATCCACTTGGTAAATTTGTCCACAGCGACGAGCAGATGTGTCATGCCTCCGCGTGCCGTCTTGAACGGGCCCATCATGTCCAGCCCCCAGATGGCAAAGGGCCAGGTGAGGGGGATGGTCTTGAGTGCAAAAGCCGGCAGGTGTTGCTTGGAGCTGAAAACTTGGCACCCTTTGCAGTGTTTGACTAGTTCCTTTGCGTCTTCCAAAGTAGTCAGCCAGAAGAATCCATGGCGAAAAGCTTTGGCGATGAGTGATCTTGAGGCTGCATGGTGGCCGCATTCGCCTTGGTGGATGTCCCTGAGGATTGCTATGCCCTTCGCTGGTTTGACGCAGTGCTGGAAGACTCCAGTGACGCTGCGCCTAATAAGCTCTCGGCTGACGATTGTGTAGGCTCCGGCTCGGCGTTGAACCTGTCTTGCCGAGATCTCGTCGGTTGGCAGCTCTCTGTTTACTAAGAAGTTGAGGATGGGTTGGGCCCATGATGGAGCTGTGACTTCTTCTATTGTCAGGACTGCTACTGTGATAGGGGTGGGTGGGCTGGGTGGTGAAGAGTTAGAGTCGGAGTCAGCCACCGCCTGTTGTGTTGATGCAGTCCCCGGGCCGGCTGCAGTAGCCCCCGGGCCGAGTTCCAAATTCCTCGGGCCGGGTGCGACTATGGCAGTCCCCGGGCCGCCTGTTGGAGTCCCCGCGCCGCCTGCTTGGTTTCCCAAGTCGGATCCGACTGCGTCGGGGTCAGGCGGCACAAAGATGGAATCAGATTCTGGAGACGGCTTGAGGAGGCGATGGAGAGAAACGTCGGCTGGTATAGCTTGCCGGGTGGATCCTACTCGTGCCAGGGCATCTGCTTGCATGTTGTCGGCACGTGGTACATGAAGGAACTCACATCCTTCAAAATATCCACTGATTTGCTGGACGAGGAAACGATAGCTCGCCATGTTTGCGTCCTTCGTGTCCCAGTCACTGGATGACTGTTGGACCACCAAATCCGAGTCGCCATAGCACAGGATCCGGCGGATGCCGGGTTCTTTGGCTAGCCGGAGCCCGTGTATGAGCGCCTCGTACTCGGCCACATTGTTGGAGGCGGCAAAATGAATTTTCAATGTATACTTGAGCTTGTCGCCCTTCAGAGAGGTGAGGACGATGCCGGCTCCCAAGCCGGTGTGCATCTTGGACCCATCGAAGTGCATCCGCAAGTGAGTGGAGTCGGGGGCCGGTGGCAGGTATTGGGTTTCGTCCCAATCAACGAGGAAGTCGGCCAGTGCCTAGGACTTAATAGCGGTGCGGGGCTGGTAGAAGATCGTGTAGGGGGCCAGCTCAATAGCCCATTTGGCCACCCGGCTGGATGTATCCCAGCTGCCTATGATCTCGGCGAGCGGTGCAGTACACACGACCGTGATGGGGTGCTCTTGAAAATAGGGCTTGAGCTTCTTGGCAGCGACGTACACACCGTAGCACATCTTCTGGTAGTGTGGGTAGTTCTGCTTCGAGGTGGATAAGACTTCTCTTAAATAATACACCGTCCTCTGGACCGGCTGAGCCCGACCTTCTTCTGGGCGCTGGACTACGATGACTGTGCTGACCACCCGGCTAGTAGCGGCAATGTAAAGGAGCATGGGCTCCTTTTCAGCCGGTGCCGCCAAGACAGGCGGCGTGGTCAACATCTTCTTTAGCTCGTGGAAGGCTTGGTCCGCCTGGTCGTTCCACTCGAAATGAGTGGACTTCTTTATGAGTCGGTAGAGGGGAAGGGCTTTCTCTCTGAGCCGGCTGATGAAGCGGTTCAGGGAAGCCAAGAATCCGGTGAACTTCTGGACATCCCGCAGCTTGGTCGGAATCTCCATTCTCTCTATGGCCTTGATCTTCATCGGATTGCACCCGATGCCGCATTCGGAGACTAGGAAGCCTAGGAGCTGGCCAGCTGGTACTCCGAACACGCGTTTCTCGGGGTTGAGCTTGATTTGAAATCGGTGCAAGTTTTCAAATGTCTCTCTGAGGTCTTCCAGCAAGGTGCCATGCTTCTCTGTCTTCACCACAATATCGTCTATGTAAACGTGGGCATTTCTGCCAAGCTGCTTGAGGAGGCATTTCTGCATGCAACGCTGAAAAGTGGCACCGGCATTTCTCAAGCCGAATGTCATAGTCAGGTAGTAGAAGGCTCCGAATGGTGTGATGAAGGCGGTTTTCAGGCGGTCAGCTGGATCCAACTATATCTGTTGGTAGCCTGAGTAGGCATCCAAGAAACTCAACAACTCGCATCCGGCTGTGGAGTCTATTACTTGATCAATCCTTGGCAAGGCGAAGGGATCTTTGGGGCAGGCTTTGTTGAGGCTGGTGTAGTCTATACACATGCGCCATTTGTTATTTTTCTTCAGCACGAGGACCGGGTTGGCGAGCCACTCTGGGAAGAAAACTTCCATAATGAAGCCGGCTGCCAGAAGCTGGGCTATTTCTTCTCCTACAATCCTTCTCTACTCTTCCGATCTTCAGCGGAGGGGTTGTTTGACTGGTTTTGCACCTTCTCGGATGTGTAGCTTGTGCTCGGCAAATTCCTTTGGCACACCCGGCATGTCCTTGGGGGACCATGCGAAAATGTCCCGATTCTCACGGAGGAAATCGGCGAGCTCGCCTTCCTATTTGTTGTCTAGGTTTGCCCCGATGGTGGCAAACCTTTCTGGGTGATCCGGGTCCAGAGGTACCCTCTTTGTTTCTTTGGCCGGCTGAAAAGAACCTTGGGCATCACACTCCTTGGGGTCGGGGGACAGGGCCGGCTGCTTGCCGGCCATGGCCACGACTCAGTCTAGTATCTTCTTCTCCTCAGCAATTAGAAGGGACTCGGCCAGCCGACTGCTGGCAGCCGCACACTCGGAGGATTTCTTGTAGTCTTCGGCTATGGTGATGATGCCCTTGGAACTTGGTATCTTCATCTTGAGGTAGGCATAATGGGGTACATCCATGAACTTGGCCAGGGCAGGTCAGCCAAGCAACGCGTGGTAAGGGCTCTCTAGATCCACCACTTCAAACCACACCGCCTCTCGGTGGAAATGATCCTTGTCCCCGAAGAGGACATCTATCTTGATCTTGCCAATTGGGGAGCAGGATAGGCCGGGAACAATGCCATGGAACACGGTCCGATTGGGCATGAGCTGCTTCGTCTTGATGCTTAGCTTCTCCATGGTGTCACAGTATAGTATGTTGATACTGCTCCCACCATCTATCAGCACGCGGGAGAAACGGGCGGCTCGCCTTTCTATAGCGAGGGTGGCATCCAGAACCAATGCGTAAGAGCCGAGAGACGGCATCACCTCTGGGTGATCTGTCCGGCTCCAGCTAATAGGCCTTTCTGACCAGTGCATGAACTCTAGGTTGTTGGAGGCGACTGCGTTGACTTCTTGGTGTTGTCGGCACCGGCTACGCCGATCTTCTGGCTGGCTTGTAAAGACGACGTAGGCGGCATGCTCGTCGGGGTACTCATCTTGAACTGCCCCGACCGCTGGTCGAGCAGCCGGCTGCGGAGGAGCCGGAGGCGGCTGACCAGTAGGCGGAGGTGGCGCCATCCCCTCACCCTTGGAGATCCGTGTGAGCCAGTGGCATTTTCGGGTTGTGTGGTTTGAAGGCTTTGCACCGCTGTGAAACTTGCAGGGGGCATCAAGTGCTTGCTCGTAGGAGAAAGACGGCTGCCAGGCTGGCCTGCCGCCCTTCTGCTTCTTGGGTGCGGGCCGCCCTTCTGGTTGTTCTTTGACTGTGGCCACCTGCCGACTGGTGGAAGGCGGCAGGGGAGCCTTGCGCTTGTGGTCGTTCTGGTACGGGCGTCGGCTGGACTCTCCAGCCGGCATCTTGGGACTTGGAGCGAGCACCTTCCCGGAGGCGTCTACTCGGAGCTCGGTCTTCATTGAGGAATTGGCCGTGGCGTATTTATCAGCTATGATCAGCAGCTCGTCAAGCATAGTCGGCTCGTCGCAGAGGAGTCGGTGCTTGAGGAGGGTGCCTTCTCGGCACCCGGCGCTGAAGTACTCTATAGCTTGAACCTCGTGCACTCCCTCACAGGAGATGCGGAGCTCGGCCCAACGCGTGAGGTAGTCGCGAGCCGATTCGTTGGGCCCTTGGACACACAAGGAGAGCTGTCAGGGCTTGGGAGCCCGCTTGTAGGTGCTGGTGAATTTACGTATGAAGGCTTCAGTGAAGTCTAGCCAGCTGTTGACGCTGTAAGGCTTGAGGCTGTTGAGCCAGGTGCGCGCCGTGCCTTGTAGCATGAGGGGCACATATTTTACAGCAACACACCTGTTGCCGTTCGCGATGCTAACCGCGGTGGAGTAGTCGATCAACCAATCCTCCGGCTTCATGGAGCCGTTGTACTTGGGCGTGTCTCTTGGGAGCGAGAACCCTTTGGGGAAGGGCTTGTCGTGGATGCGGGGGCCGAAGCAAGGCGGGCCGACATCATCTTCTTCTTCCAGGGCCAGGGATCGTGCAAGGCGGTCGATCCGGTGGCGGGCATCATTCTCGCCGACTCCTTCGTGGCGACCCAGCCGGCCGCTGAGAGTCGGATGCGTGACAGGCAGCGGGGTAGGGTATCTCTCCCCACGAGGCGGATGAGGGGGGGGGGTTGCCTCGCCACTCCACAGCTCGAGGGCAGCCCTCTGCGTCACGCTCGATGGAGATTCAAGTCCGGCTGCGCCTGGCAGCCGGCTCCTTTTCTTTTCTTGCACGGGTGTTGCCCGCGGTCGGTGTTCGAGAAGTCGCGCCGTGCTCTCGGCGCGGGGGAGGACTCTCGGCACGGACACCGGCTTCATGCCGCTCTGTGGCCGCGTCGATAAGCTGCTGGATGCGTCTAGTCATGTAGGGGAGCTCGTCAGGCCCCAGCCCATTCAACTCATCTGCGGCCTCCTGGGGGGCGCGCAAGTTCTCGAGAGGCGTGGCATAGACTAGGCAGTCCGGTCCCAGTATGTCGGTGATAGCCGTGCCATGTTTCTTGACGATGCCGACGCGGCTCAGCCCGTCGGGAGGCGGCATGCTGAAGGCAGCACAGTCGACCTCACGCTGGTGATCCTCGATGAGGCGTCTCATGGTGGCTAGCTTCTTGCCCTCCGCAACAAGGGCGAGGCGGCGCACCTCCAATGTCTTGGCGTCCGCGTCAGCCAGGACAGGGGCGGACAAGTCGTGCAACACTGTCTGCAGGGCGTCGTGGGCGTTTTTGCCTGAGGCAGTGCCGTGGCTGATGACTAGTACCTTGGTGATGGCACTGCCGCCGCTGTCGGCTTGAGGAAGAGGGTCGTTGATGATTACCACGTTGGTGGGGAAGGAGTCAAGGGATGTCGTGTCGGAGTCGACAAGCATCGGGTAGGTGGAGCCAACCGACTCCAAGTCTGTGGCAAGCTCGCCGGAGACGTGGAGTTGGTCGATGTCGGTGTCAAAACCGGCGGATCTCGGGTAGGGGGTCCCGAACTGTGCATTTAGGTGGATGGTAACAGGAGGCAGGGGACACGATGTTTTACCCAGGTTCGGGCCCTCTTGATGGAGGTAAAACCCTATGTCCTGCTTGATTAATATTGATGATATGGGTAGTACAAGAGTAGATCTACCATGAGATCAGAGAGGCTAAACCCTAGAAGCTAGCCTATGGTATGATTGTTGTTTGTCCTACGGACTAAAACCCTTCGGTTTATATAGACATCGGAGAGGGCTAGGGTTACACAGAGTCGGTTACAATGGTAGTAGATCTACATATCCGTATCACCAAGCTTGCCTTCCACACCAAGGAAAGTCCCTTCCGGACACGGGACGAAGTCTTCAATCTTGTATCTTCATAGTCCAGGAGTCCGGCCGAAGGTATAGTCCGGCTATCCGGAAACCCCCTAATCCAGGACTCCCTCAGTAGCCCCCGAACCAGGCATCAATGACGACGAGTCCGGCGCGCAGATTGTCTTCGGCATTGCAAGGCAGGTTCTCCAAATTCCGTGTACCTGTTGAAAATGTCCGGTTTCTTGTAGCGCTCCTTGGCTTCTACGCCCAATAATGGCCGTCTTCCACGTGTCAAACGAATATGAAAAGTCAGGGTGTTTTTTTTATATTTACACCCCAAGTCGCGTGAATGAGCCGCCTATTTAAGGGGACGAGGATTTAGATCCAAACCACACCTTCTCCCCCCCGCGAGTATTCATTAGAGCGTATCCGACAGAGGTCCATTCTATCATGGCCGACCACCGCAGCTCCTCCTCTCGCCCTTCCAGCCCTCAGCCTGGAGATTGGAAGAGGTGCTCCATCCCGCACAGCGAGCTAGCGACACTCCAGACCAAGGGATTTCTCCCCCCGGCCTATATGGTCCCGGTTCGAGCCGGACTTGCCACCTATAATGGCGGAGAGCAAGCGGAGAGCGCCCCCAATCCCTCCAAAGGAGAGAGGGTATGCCTTGTCCCTTACTTAATAAGAGGGCTCGGATTTCCAATTCATCCGTTTCTCCGGGGGCTCCTGGAGTTCTATGGCCTCCAGCTGCACAACCTCACGCCTGCCTCCATATTGCATATCGCGGGCTTCATAGCCCTTTCCGAGCTATTTTTGGGCTGCGAGGCTCATTTCGCGCTGTGGAAAAGGCTATTCTGCCTTGTGCCCCGTTCTAAGAAGGGGTCAATATATCAAGTGGGCGGAGCCGAAGTGTGGCGCGTCATCGGGACTGGATATCTATCCGGAACCCCAAAGAAGGCGTCCGAAGACTGGCCCTCGGAATGGTTTTATATAGAGGATGTCCCAGTGCCGGATCCTGTCCGGATCGGCCTCCCTGAGTTCGACAGTGCTCCCCTAAAGAAGCGCCTCAACTAGCGTCCACGGAGCCCTCAGAGGGAAAGCGACAAGGATGTTCTTTACCTGATGTGCCTGATAAGATTGTTAGCTCATTCCAGACTTACCATGATCGGGGTCATGGCCGCATGCATCATGCGAGGGGTGCATCCGCTTCAGTATAGAGGCCGCCCCATGTGGGACTTCAACGGGGAGGACGACGCCACCCGCCACGGCCGTAAGGGGCCGGATTCGGCTGCCGCTCTAATAAAGATCTTGTCCACTTTGTACAAGGGAGAAGAGGAGGAATTTCTCCGCGTCAACCCTCAGTGTGGATTTTCTATGTACAATCCCCCAAGTTGGGTAAGTGGACACTTTTACTTGCCCATCCGTTTTATATTCCCATTGTTAAATATTCAGTCTAACGACTTCAACGCAGGAACTGCGCCAGGCTGTTAAAGAAATAATCAGCCCTCCTCCACAACCCGAGGATCCGGGACGGTTCCTCAACCCGGCCTCTCAAGAGGATCCGGACTTATCTGTGGAGCTGATTGATGGGGTGTTTCATCAATTGAGGAAGGACAACGCCTTGGTGGCCATTACGGCCGATTACCCAGGGCTACTCCCAGCCTCACAGGTAACTGAGACCAAAGTCCCAGCACTTTGAAAAGAGATCTATCCTCGCATGTTTTCGATTGCCGTATGACAACCGTGTTTTGCAGGGGAGGTCCTTGAGACGGGAGGCCGAGCCTGCAGCGACTAGCCAACGAGGGGCGGCAAGGCCCCGCGGGCTGAAAAGAAGTGCGGTCCGGACTGAGACGCCGGTGCAAAGGTATAGCGCGCCATCTTATTCCCAGGTGTTATTCCTTCAAGGCATACTAACGCTCATGCTCTCTTCAGGACGAAGAGACCTCGCCGGACTATATCCGGAGAGGTTGCCAATCGCGCCCCCACCAGCCAGGCTCCAAAGCCTGGTCCGAACGCAGAGGCGAACACAGGCGCGCACTGGACGCTTCTCCGACAGAGGATGTAGACAGGCTGTCTGCCACCAATTCCGAGGTGGAGAGTGCCATGAACCACAGGCGTCGCCGGATAGTTCTTCGCGACGCTTGTTTCTCCCAAGAGGCATTGGATGCCTTCAATTCGGGAGATGCGTACCTCCGTGCCGCTCAAAATGGTCTAGCCAAAGCCATGGAGCAATATGTAAAAGACATACGGGTAAGAAAATTTTGGTAATTATATATATACCAGTAGCCCCGAGACTTGAAACAGTTAGAATAACTGATTTAAGGATCATTTGTTATGTAGGTTCTTACAGAAAAGAATACCCTACTGTCCCAGGAGCTGGAAGAGTGCAAAGCCCAACTTGAGGCCGCACTAGCCGCGGCAGGGGAGCCCAAGGAGACCCCCTCTGGTAATATATGCTTCGAAAGAAAAGTATTTTGCAAAGTGTGGCATGGGTGCAGATCTGACAAATGAAATTGTAGATGGCGCCGGATTAAATCCGGAAGAGGAACAACTCCGACGCCAGATAAAGGCTGGTGAGAGCGTGCTGATAAAGGTGAGGCGGGAGAAGAACGATCTCCAAGATGCCAACACCAAGCTGGGCGTTGAACTGAAGGATGTTCGTGCCCAGCTGTTAGACTCCGTGAGGAGAATCAGCGGCTTCGACGCGGCATATATAGTAAGTGCTTAAACGAACTTTGAAAAAAGAGTTCGGCAAGGAAGTCGACTAACAGAGTAATGTCTGTAGGTATGCTAACAGGTCGTCCTGCAGAGGAAATGCCCGGTTCTATGGGTGACCTTCTTCCCGAGCTCTCACAACTGCACGAGCGAGTTCGGCAGGTGATGCAAAGCGTCGCCCAGGCCTTGTGGCCATCCGTCTCCATGCCCGAAGGCCTTGGAGAGCTTGTAGAGAAGCTGACGGGAGCGCGGCGGCGCTTCCGATTGTGGAAGATGTCTACCTGCCGTCAAGGCGCCAGGGAGGCCTGGGCCATGGTGAAGACATGGTACACGAAGGCTGACCCAAACCACATGGCCGAAGTCGGACCCATGGGGCCTGATGGGAAGGAGATCCCTGTGAGCTTAGTATACGGCCAAGTAGAATTGGCCGCAAAGTATTCCCAACAGGACTGTAAACTAGACAGCCTGTTAGATGGTATTGAAGAGGGATACAATCAGTCAGATTGACTATGTAATTATAATTGAGATGTGTAATGCCTTCTAGCCGGATTGTAGATCGTTTGTCATGGCCGACCTTTTCGCTTCAACCTCGGGACCTGACGGTCCGGAGTGTGTTCAAATACCCTCGCGGTTACATAAGAACCGGGGTATGCATGGAGACCAGGCGTAGGGGTCATTAGTGCTTGAACAGACAAGTGCACAACTAGTTATGTTATATTACATGGTTAGTAAGAAACATCTTCCAGGGAGAATAGTTCCGTTAAGGGTTCCTTTCCTTGGGAGGCATGCCCTAAAGTGCATGCCCATTCCGCGGAAAGAGACGCGGGAAAAACATCTGGGGGCGTATAGATAAATAAGTGAAAAAAGGATCGTCTTTAGTTCACCGACCGAGTATTCCCTTAAGAACGCTAGATTTCGGCTTCACCCAGTCTGAGGTACACATCCAGCTGACCCAGCAGTAACAATCGCAGAGGTGCTCCCTTTACTACCTAGCCAAACAATCGGGAACGTAGGGGTAAGCACAGGAGCCAGGCAACCCAACTTGGCCAAAACTTAAGTCATATCGATGCATATAATGGTGAATAAAAGGTACATGCGAAAGTGTGACACATGTGTTGGGCATGAAGCCCGTATAAATAAGCTTCTGTTTAAGGAAGCCCCCAGGTTTAATGAGCGCGGATAGCGCATCACTGTATGAGCCTTTAAAGGCTATAAGAGAGAGAGAGAGAGGAGAAGGAGAGAAATGTAAGACAGAAAGTATATAAAAAATGGACAGAGGAAGGAGACAAACACAGAGTCCGGCGCTAGGCATAGAATCTTCGGAGACGGGCTGTGTTCCATGGGTTCGGCTCGAGTCGGTTATCCGATGCATCTCGCAGGCGGTACGCTCCACCAGTCAGGACTTGGTCAATTATGAAGGGACCTTACCACTTTGGCTTGAGTTTTTCCTTTTTCTTATCCGGCCGGCGTAGAACTAATTCGCCAACATTGTAATTTTTGGCCTGTACTTCTCTGCTTTGGTATCTTCGAGCCTGCTGTTGATAAAATGCGGAACGGGTTTTTGCTACGTCATGCTCTTCCTCCAAGGCGTCCAAACTATCCTGCCGATCGAGCTCGGCTTCTCTTTCTTCGTACATGCGCACTCGAGGTGAGTCATGAATTATGTCGCAGGGCAAAACTGCCTCTGCGCCGTACACCATGAAGAATGGTGTGTATCCGGTGGTGTCCGCAACCCCAGAGTACGGAGTCGAGCTCCTCTACCCAGTGCGTATTAGATTCCTTAAGGGACCGCACTAATCTGGGTTTGATGCCGCTCATGATAAGACCATTTGCACGTTCGACCTGACCGTTAGTTTGTGGGTGATAGACGGAAGCATAATCGAGCTTGATGCCCATGTTTTTGCACCAGAGTTTTACCTCGTCGGCCGTAAAGTTCGTGCCGTTATCCGTGATGATGCTGTAGGGGACGCCGTAGTGGTGTACAACCCCGGATATAAAGTCTATCACCGGTCCGGATTCGGCCGTCTTAACAGGCTTGGCTTCTATCCATTTGGTGAACTTATCCACCATGACCAGTATGTATTTTTTCTTGTGGGTTCCGCCTTTAAGGGGTCCAACCATGTCAAGCCCCCAGACCGCGAAGGGCCAAGTGATGGGGATAGTTTAGAGGGCGGTGGGTGGCATATGGCTTTGGTTTGCAAAAAGCTGGCAACCGACGCATCGTTGGACTAAGTCCTGGGCGTCTGCCCGGCCGTCGGCCAATAAAAGTCTGTACGGAAGGCCTTGCTTACAAGGGACCGAGCTGCAGCGTGATGACCATCGAGTCCAGCATGAATTTCAGCCAGGAGGTTCCGCCCTTCCTCTTCGGAGATGCACCTTTGAAGGACTCCGGTAGCGCTTTTCTTATAAAGCTCTCCCTCATGGACTTTATAGGCTTTAGATCGCCGCACTATGCAGCATGCCTCATTTTGGTCCTCGGGGAGTTCCTGCCTAGTAAGGTAGGTGAGGAATGGTTCTGTCCACGGGGCGATGACGACCATTATTACATGGGCTGAAGTTGTTATTTCATTGGCAGAGCCTCCAATTATGTCAGAGTGTTCGGTGTCGGGCAGTGCGGTTGGGTCCGGGCTGTTATTGCCGGGTTCCTCTTCCCATACTACGGATGGCTTGAACAACCTTTCCATGAAGATGTTGGGGGGGGGGACTACATCGCGTTTTGCGCCGATGCGTGCCAGGACATCTTCCGCCTGATTATTTTCCTGGGCTATATGGTGAAATTCGAGCCCTTCAAACCGAGCTGACATTTTTAGGACGGCGTTGCGATAAGCTGCCATTTTTGGATCCTTGGCATCAAAGTCACCATTTATTTTGGCATATTGCGAGGTTCGAGTCCCCACGCACCTCTAGGCGTTGAATGCCCATGGATACTGCCATCCGGAGACCATGTAAAAGGGCCTTATGTTCGGCTGCATTATTGGAGTCTGTGTACATTATCTGGAGTACATATTGAACTATGTCTCCTATGGGGGATGTCAAAACGACGCCAGCCCCTAGACCGGCCAACATTTTGGAGCCGTCAAAGTGCATGACCCAGTTTGAATATGTGTCGTACTCTTTAGGGAGTTCAGCCTCCGTCCATTCTGTGACGAAGTCGGCCAAAACTTGCAACTTGATAGCTCGCTGTGGCTTTTAAGTTATGTCGAACGGGAGGAGCTCAATGGCCCATTTTGCAATCCGGCCTGTCGCATCACGGTTGTTTATAATATCGTTAAGTGGCACTTCCGAGGCTACTGTTATTGAACACTCTTGAAAGTAGTGTCGCAGCTTCCGGGATGCCATAAATACCGCGTACGCAATCTTTTGATAATGCGGGTACCGTGACTTGCACGGAGTAAGGACAATGGACACATAGTAGACCAGCTTTTAAAGGGGGAATTTGTGTCCGTCCGTTTCTCGTTCGACGACAAGCACTGCGCTTACAACCTGATGGGTTGATGCAATGTATAATAACATTGGTTCGCCAATGTTTGGCGCGGCCAGGACTGGGTTAGTTGCCAAGATGGCTTTTATTTCATCAAGTCTGGTCGTGGCTGCATCCGTCCACTCGAAGTGTTCGGTGCGCCGAAGGAGGCGGTAAAGGGGTAGGGCCTTTTCTCCCAAGTGGGAGATAAAGCGGCTTAGAGCCGCCATGCATCCGGTTAATTTTTGTATTTGTTTGAGGTCCTTCGGGATATCCAATTGTGACAAAGCTCGGATCTTGGCTGGATTTGCTTCAATTCCTCTACTAGATACAATGAAGCCCAAGCGCTTTCCGGATGGAACGCCGAAAATGCATTTTTCCGGGTTGAGCTTGATGTCGTATGTTCGGAGGTTACCGAATGTTAGCCTCAAGTCGTCTACTAGAGATTCGACATGTCTTGTTTTAACGACCACATCATCTACGTATGCCTCCATTGTTTTGTTGATCTGGTTTTCCAGACATGTCTGAATCATGCGCTGATATGTTGCGCCGGCGTTTTTGAGCCCGAAGGGCATTGTGTTGAAGCAAAATGGGTCATATGGTGTGATGAATGCCGTTGCGGCTTGGTCTGACTCTGCCATATTTATTTGATGGTAGCCGGAGTATGCGTCGAGGAAACACAACGAATCGTGTCCTGCGGTGGCGTCGATAATTTGATTGATGCGTGGGAGAGGGAAGGGATCCTTTGGGCAAGCCTTGTTAAGGTCTTTAAAATCAACGCACATGCGCCAGGATTTGTCCTTCTTTGGTACCGTCACCAGGTTTGCTAGCCAGTCCGAGTGTTTTATATCTTTGATGAATCCGGCCTCCAGTAGTTTGGCTAGTTCCTCTCCCATGGCCTGTCTCTTAGGTTCGGAAAAACGCCGAAGAGCCTGTTTGACTGGCTTGAATCCTTTTAGGATATTCAAGTTGTGTTCGGCCAGCCTGCGTGGGATTCCTGGCATGTCTGAAGGGTGCCAGGCGAAAATGTCCCAGTTCTCTCGTAGGAACTCTCGGAGTGCGGCGTCTACATCAGGGTTTAACTATGCTCCGATGGAAGCTGCTTTATTGGGGTCCATTGGATGGACCTGGAATTTGACTGTTTCGTCCGCCGGTTTAAAGGAGGTGGACTTGGATCTTTTGTCGAGTATCACATCGTCCCTATTCACCATGGAGTGCAGCGCAGTCAGTTCCTCAGCCGCTAGGGCTTCGGATAGCGCCTCGAGGGCCAGTGCGGCTGTCTTGTTTTCGGCGCGGAGTGCTATGTCCGGATCACTAGCGAGAGTGATGATTCCGTTAGGTCCGGGCATCTTGAGCTTCATGTACCCGTAATGGGGTATTGCTTGGAAGATTGTAAATGCTTCCCGCCCTAGCAGAGCGTGATGTCCGCTACTGAACGGGGCCACTTGGAACATGACCTCTTCGGACCTGTAATTATCCAGCATGTCGGACACCACATCTAGTGTGATTTTTCCTGTACAGCGCGCTTCCCGACTGGGGATTATTCCTCTAAAGGTTGTGCTGCTTCGCTCAATGCGGTTCCAGTCTATTTCCATTTTTTGAAGGGTTTCCTCATAAATGAGGTTCAATCCGCTGCTGCCATCCATGAGTACCTTGGTAAGACGAAAGCCGTCCACTATTGGACTGAGGACCAATGCGGCTGGTGCTTGGGCTGTTCGGAATTTAGGTTCATCACTGGCGTTAAAAGTGATAGCCATATCACTCCATGGGTTTATTGTTGCTACTTGGTAGACTTCGGCAAGGCTGCGGAGTGTTCTTTTTCGCATATTATTTGATGCGAAAGTCTCGAAGACTATTGATACCGTACTGGTGTCTCTGGGGTGGCTTTCTGTGGCTTCTGGAATTAGAAGATCTTCGCCAATTTTTGCCACCTGCCGGAGTATCCAACATGCTCTAAGGCTATGAGTTGGTGTGGCGCCCTCTGCACTGTGAATTTTACAGGGTCCATTAAGCCATCCTTCCAGCACGGTTCCGTGCCCTGTAGAGGGCTTTTGCTTTTTGGTATTGAACTCGGGTGTCTGGCGATGATGCACCCTTTTATTTTGGACTGGGTTTGTATCCAAGGCCGGGTTGTCCCAAAATTTTATTTTGGTTTTCCAGGTGCTTTCCATCGCATAGTACTTTCATACTATGGACGCCAAGTCAGCGAAGCGTGTAATATCATGGCGACTTATGGCGTTGAGGATTCCCTTGTCCGTGCAATTATTGGAGAAGCATGAAATTGCGTCTTCCTCGTGGCAGTCCTTTATCATGTTCATAACCAGGAGGAATCTGGCCCAGTAATGATGTACTGTTCCTTCGGGCTCTTGCCTAATTTGAGATAGATCGCTTATGTACGGGTGGGTGGGTGGAATCAAATCCGAAACCTCACCCAATCTGAGACCCAGGGGCCAAGGAGTTTCCGAACTCGGAAGTTTGGATTCTTGGATGCTGTCTAATGAATCTAGCCTGTCGCCCGACTTTATGTTCAGGTCTTGAGTGATGTCCTCCCCTCCACAGGTATCCGTCTTGGAGGGATCGGGAATCCGGACATAGCTAGTCCTTAAGATAGATGAAGGGTCGCCACACTGTCCCTCTACCATGGCAACGTGATGGGTGACGTGCGGAGAGTTAATCTCTTTCAGATCGGGTTTAGGCCCAATCTGGTCGTAATCCATAGCGACTCCCAGGGCGGCGAAGTGATCCAAGAGCTCGTTTAGGGAAGAGAGCGCCACTGGATCTAGCTGCTCGGTGAATTCCGAGCTGATGTGAAGATTGCTTTTGATGACCCGAGAGGTCATCGTCGGCGCAGCAGCCGAATGGGCGGTCATAAGGAAACCACCTAGCCTGAGAGTCTGGCCGACAGCCAAAGCTCCCTTAGCAACGGTGCCGTCTTTAAAGACGGGATGAGGCATCCTTCGTAATGGCGACGGCACAGAGTATCTCTCAATGAAAGCACCAATGTCGGTGCCAAAACCGGTGGATCTCGGGTAGGGGGTCCCGAACTATGCGTCTAGGCGGATGGTAACAGCAGGCAGGGGACACGATGTTTTACCTAGGTTCGGGCCCTCTTGATGGAGGTAAAACCCTACGTCCTGCTTGATTAATATTGATGATATGGGTAGTACAAGAGTAGATGTACCACGAGATCAGAGAGGCTAAACCCTAGAAGCTAGCCTATGGTATGATTGTTGTTCGTCCTACGGACTAAAACCCTCCGGTTTATATAGACACCGGAGAGGGCTAGGGTTACACAGAGTCGGTTACAATGGTAGGAGATCTACATATCCGTATCGCCAAGCCTGCCTTCCACGCCAAGGAAAGTCCCTTCCGGACATGGGACGAAGTCTTCAATCTTGTATCTTCATAGTCCAGGAGTCCGGCCGAAGGTATAGTTCGTCTATCCGGACACCCCCTAATCCAGGACTCCCTCAGTCGAGGAGGCTGACGAGGTGGCTCTCAGGGCAGTCTGTGCCCGCGTCGGATGCGGGCTCGTCAGAGATGCGAACCTCGCCAAGAAGATCAGAGAGGCAGCTAGCCGCGCAGGCGTCGACGACATCTTGCAGCGTGTCGGGGCAAGTGCCATCAGGCGAGCCGGGCTGGCTACGCACGTTGGGAAGGAAGAGGGTTCCCGTCCAGAGCATGTATCCGGGTGACGGTGCACCTCCCCCCATGGTGGGCACCAAATGTCGGGTGGTTGGTGCGACATATGCCAATGGATGGCTTATCATTGTGGGAGCCAATAAAACATCGCCGGTGCCTGGAAATGGGATAAGGTGAAGACATGCACACCGATGAATCTTACCCAGCTTCAGGACTCTCCATGGAGATAACACCCCTAATGCTGCTCTGCTGGGTCTCCGCATGATCACTATCTCGACGGGTAGCTACAGGATGCTCCTTGAGCTGTTCGGTGAAAGGATGAAGGGGGGCAAGGCCAGCCCGCTCCTCTTCTCCTTGTGGTGTCTAAAACTATCCCCAGAGATCTCCCTCTGCATGGGAGCCCTGGGGGATTTATATAGGCCTACCCTCCAGGGGTACAATGGTAATACGACTAGGCATGGGCCCTAGCCGTCTGTGTCCATGCCCACCGGCTTCTTCGCCGACTGGTGGGCCCCGCCGGCTGCCGGTCCTCTGATCGACAGGCCGGCCCCATCGCTCGGGGGCTCTGTCGGGGGCTGGTTACTGTGGCCCCGCCCTTAGTGGCGAGGGCTTCGTCTTGGCAAGCATGGCTATAGTGCCGCCGCCGGGAAGCTTATCACTATAGCCTTACCTCGTCTTATCTCAATGGGGCGCCTCCTTCGAGGGAGTGGACTGGCCGGCTACTCGGAATCGGCCGTACCCCAGGCCGACTAGGGGTGGCCCGGCCGCCTTCGAGTGTCTCCATGACAGATGGAACCCGCCGCCCACGGGTCGTACTGACGGCTCGTCGTGGGTGACATCATGGTCAATATGGCAACAGTGCCGCGCCGAACGGGAGAGGACCGCCCGTACGGCGTACTGTGGCCAGGCGTGCTCCGGGATTCGAGGGTGGCAGGTTTCGCTGTAGCCACGCCCCGTCTCATCGCCGTTATGTGGGTGCAGATTTTGAGGGCACGATCTGGGCCACCTGCTGAGGGGACGGCTTCTTGGAGTCGGCCTTCTTGTGGCCGGCTTCGTGGAGCCGGCCCTCTCGGGGCTTTCTTCTTGGAGATTTTTAGGCCTAGGCCGCCTTCGCACAGCCGGCCTGAGGGGCAGTCGGCTGGAGGAAGGCGGCCCCATGTCTTGGAAGCTTGAAGGCCTGATCGGCCTATAATTTTTCTGAAGTGCCAGGGGTAGCCGGCTAGGCTACCCATGGTCATTTACTCCGTCAAACGCATAGCCTGTAGTGCAATTGCTCGGGTTCAGTTAGAGCCCAACGCCTCGCACACATGCGCGTACGTACGAGAGAAACACGCATCGCTCGACCCCCGACCACCCACCATAACCGGGAACTCCCTGATATTTTCCTCGCCCTTGCTTATACCACGGTTTTCCCGTCATGGACGGCCCAAAGAATGTCATGCAGCTGCGTCTCCGGCCCGCCCAGGACGAAAAGCCCATTTTCTATCATGATTTTTTTCATAGAAGTAGGAGCCCACCACATATATGATGATACCGGGTTTTGTCACAATTATCATCATAGAAGTGTCATGAGTATGACAAAAAAATTCATTCAGCCCAAAATGTCACAGATGTGTCTTTTTTTGTAGTGGTAGTTACTTTTATTCTTAAGGTCATGGGAGAAATCATGTTGCAAGTAATCATGCGAAATTGATATGTGTTCGATATTTTGATAGTATGTATGTTGTGATTCCCTTAGTGGTGTCATGTGAACCTTGACTGCATGACACTTCACCATATTTGGGCCTAAGGGAATTCATTGTAGAGTAGAAATTAGATGATGGGTTGCAAGAGTGACAGAAGCTTAAACCCCAGCTTATGTGCTATTCCGTAAGGGACCGATTGGATCCAAAAGTTTAATGTTATGGTTAGAATTTATTCTTAATACTTTTCTCATAGTTACGGATGCTTGCGGGAGAGTTAATCATAAGTAGGAGGTTTTTTCAAGTAAGAAAAGCACCTAAGCACCGGTCCACCCACATGTCAAATTATCAAAGTAGCGAACACAAATCGAACCAACATGGTGAAAGTGACTAGATGAAAATCCCGTGTACCCTCAAGAACACTTTACTTATCATTAGAGACCGTTTGGCATGTCCTTTGCCTCAAAAGGATTGGGCTACCTTGCTGCACCTTTGCTACTATTATCGTTACTTTCTCGTTACAAATTATCTTACTAACAAACTACTCTGTTACTTACAATTTCAGCACTTGCAGACATTACCTTACTGAAAACCACTTGTCATTTCCTTCTGCTCCTCGCTGGGTTCGACACTCTTATTTATCGAAAAGAGCTACAATTGATCCCCTATAGTTGTGGGTCATCAAGGCTATTTTCTGGCGCCGTTGCCGGGGAGTGAAGCGCCTTTGGTAAGTGGAATTTGGTGAGGATACATTTATATAGTGTGCTGAAATTTATTGTCACTTGTTACTATGGAAAACAATCCTTTGAGGGGTTTGTACAGGGTAACTTCACCTTGACCGGAACCACAATTAGCTACCCCTCAACCTACTGCACCTACTGAAAATATTGAATATGAAATTCCTTCGGGTATGATAGAACAACTCCTAGCTAATCCTTATGCAAGAGACGGAACCGAACATCGTGATATGCACTTGATATATGTAGAACAAATTTGTGGATTGTTCAAGCTTGCAGGTTTACCCAGAGATGAAGTTATGAAGAAGGTTTTCCCTTTATCTATGAAGGGAAAAGCATTCACATGGTATAGGCTATGCGATGATGTTGGATCCTGGAATTGGAATCGATTGAAATTGGAGTTCCATCAAAAAAATTATCATATGCATTTAGTTCATCGAGATCGGAATTATATATATAATTTTTGGCCTCGTGAAGGATAAAGTACCACTCTAACATAGGGGAGGCTGAAGTCAATGTTACATTCATGCCCCAATCATGAGCTCTCAATAGAAATTATTATCCAGAATTTTTATGCTTGGCTTTCTCGTAGTGATCAAACCATGCATGTTTGATACTTCTTGTGCTGGTTCTTTTATGAAGAAGCCTATTGAATTCTAATGGGATCTTTTGGAAAGAATTAAAAGCAACTCTGAAGATTGGGAACTCGACAAAGGTAAAGAGTCAGGTATTAAGATTAAGTATGATTGTGTTAAATCTTTTATGAATACCAACGCTTTTCAAAAGTTTAGCACTAAATATGGACTTGACTATGAGATAGTAGCTTCCTTTTTTGAATCATTTTCTACTCATGTTGATCTCCCTGAAGAGAAGTGGTTTAAATATCACCCACCTATTAAAGAAGAAATTAAAGAACGGGTACCAGTTAAAGAAGAAACTATAATTTATAATGTTGATCCAGTTGTTCCCACTACTTATATTGAGAAACCACCTTTCCCTATTAGGATAAAGGAACATGCTAAAGTTTCAACTATGGTCAACAAAATCTATATTAGAACACCTAAACCTAATGAACAAATTAAAGTAGAACCTAGTATTGCTATGGTTAAAGATCTCTTGGAAGAAGATGTGGATGGGCATGTTACTTACTTCTATGAAGAAGCTGCTAAAATAGGAGATCACTGTTATCATGGTTTATGTGACATAGGTGCTAGCGTGAGTGCTATTCCATATTCCTTATATCAAGAAATTATGAATGACATAGCACCCGCAGAGATAGAACACATAGATGTTACTATCAAACTTGCTAATAGAGACACTATATCACCAATTGAGATTGTTAGAGATGTTGAAGTCTTGTGTGGGAAAATAAAATACCCCACTGTTTTTCTTGTTCTTGGTTCCCCACAAGATGACTTCTGTCCCATTATCTTTGGTAGACCTTTCTTGAACACTATTAATGCTAAGATAGACTGTGAGAAACAAACTATCGGTTTTAGTTTTGGTGATGAGTCTCATGAGTTTAATTTTTCCAAGTTTAGTAGAAAACTTCATGAAAAATAATTGCCTAGTAAGGATGAATTAATTGGTCTTGCTTCTATTGATGTGCCTCCTACTGATCCATTAGAACAATATTGGCTAGACCATGTAAATGATTTACATATGCATGAAAGAAATGAAATAGATAAGATTTTGTTTGAACAACATCCTCTACTTAAACACAATTTGCCTATTGAAACTCTGGGAGGTCCTCCTCCACCTAAAGGTGATCATGTGTTTGAATTAAAACAATTGCCAGACACTTTGAAATATGCTTATCTTGATGAAAAGAAGATATATCATGTTATTATTTGTGCTAACCTTTCAGAACATGAAGAAGAAAGATTATTGAAAGTTCTAAGGAAGCACCGAGCTGCTATTGGATATACTCTTGATGATTTAAAGGGCATTAGTCCCACTCTATGTCAGCACAAAATTAATATGGAACCTGATGGTAAACCCGTTGTTGATCACCAACGCCGATTAAATCCAAAAATGAAGGAAGTGGTAAGAACGGAAATCTTAAAACTTCTGGAAGCAGGTATGATCTATCCCATAGCTGATAGTAAATGGGTAAGTCATGTTCATTGTGTCCCTAAAAAGGGAGGTATTACTGTTGTTCCTAATGATAAGAATGAACATATTCCTCAAAGAATTGTTAGAGGTTATAGAATGATAATTGATTTTAGAAAATTAAACAAAGCAAATAGAAAAGAACATTACCCTCTGCCTTTTATTGATCAAATTCTAGGAAGATTATCTAAGAACACACATTTTTGCTTCCTTGATGGATATTATGGTTTTTCACAAATACATGTTTCTCAACCTAATCAAGAAAAGACCACTTTTACTTGTCCCTTTGGAACTTATGCTTATGGACATATGCCTTTTGGTTTATGCAATGCACCTGCTACCTTTCAAAGATGTATGACTGCTATATTCTCTGACTTTTGTGAAAAGATTGTTGAGGTTTTCATGGATGATTTCTCTGTTTATGGGAAGTCTTTTGATGATTGTTTAAGCAATCTTGATCGAGTTTTGAAGAGATGTGAACAAACAAATGTTGTCTTGAATTGGGAGAAGTGCCACTTTATGGTTAATGAAGGCATTGTCTTGGGTCATAAAATTTCTGAAAGAGGTATTGAAGTGGACAAAGATGAGGTTGATGCAATTGAGAAAATGCCATGTCCTAAAGATATCAAAGGTATCCGTAGTTTCTTAGGTCATGTTGGTTCCTATAGGAGATTTATCAAAGACATTTCTAAAATTTCTAGGCCTCTTACGAATCTTTTGCAAAAGGATATTCCTTTTGTTTTTTATGATCATTGTTTAGAAGCCTTTGAAACACTCAAGAAAGCCTTAATTTCTGCACCTATTGTTCAACTACCTGATTGGAACTTGCCTTTTGAAATTATGTGTGATGCTAGTAATTATGTTGTTGGTGCTGTTCTAGGACAAAGAGTTGATAAGAAATTCAATGCTATTCATTATGCTAGTAAAACTCTAGACAGTGCTCCACAAAATTATGCTACTACTGAAAAGGAATTCTTAGCAGTGGTGTTTGCTTGTGATAAATTTAGATCTTACATTGTTGATTCAAAAGTAATTGTTCACACCGATCATGCTGCTATTAAATATCTTATGGAAAAGAAAGATGCTATACCTAGACTTATTCGATGGGTTCTCTTGCTACAAGAATTTGATTTACATATCACTGATAGAAAAGGAGCTGAGAACCCCGTAGCTGACAACTTGTCTAGGCTTGAAAATGTGCTTGATGACCCACTACCTATCGATGATAGTTTTCCTGGTGAATAGTTAGCGGCAATAAATGTTGCTCACAACACTCCTTGGTATGCTGACAATGCTAATTACATTGTTGCTAAGTATTTACCGCCTAGTTTTACATATCAACAAAAGAAAAAAATCTTCTATGATTTAAGACACTACTTTTGGGATGACCCACATCTTTATAAAGAAGGAGTAGATGGTATTATTAGACGTTGTGTACCTGAGCATGAATAGGGACAAATCCTACGGGAATGTCACTCTGAAGCTTATGGAGGGCAACATGCTGGAGATAGAACTGCTCACAAGGTATTGCAATCTGGATTTTATTGGCCTACTCTCTTCAAGGATGCCCATAAGTTCATCTTATCTTGTGATGAATGCCAAAGAATAGGTAATATCGGTAAGCGTCAAGAAATGCCTATGAATTATTCACTTGCTATTGAACCAGTTGATGTTTAGGGATTTGATTACATGGGACCTTTTCCTTCCTCTAATGGGTATACACATATTTTGGTTGTTGTTGATTATGTTACTAAATAGGTAGAAGCTATTCCAACCAGTAGTGTTGATCACAACACCTCTATTAAAATGCTTAAGGAAGTTATTTACCAAGGTTTGGAGTCCCTAGATATTTAATGACTGATGGTGGTTCACACTTTATTCATGGTGCTTTCCATAAAATGCTTGCCAAGTATGATGTTAACCATAGAATTGCATCACCTTATCATACTCAGTCTATTGGTCAAGTTGAACTTAGCAATAGAGAAATAAAATTAATCTTGCAAAAGACTATCGATAGGTCCAGGAAGAATTGGTCTAAGAAGTTAGATGATGCACTTTGGGCTTATAGAACAGTATATAAAAATCCTATGGGTATGTATCCTTATAAAATGGTTTATGGGAAAGCTTGTCATATGCCTCTTGAGTTAGAACATAAAGCATATTGGGCAACCGAAGAACTCAACTATGATTTCAAACTTGCCGATGAAAAGAGGTTATTTGATATTAGCTCATTAGATGAATGGAGGAGCCAAGCTTATGAAAATGCCAAGTTGTTTCAAGAAAAGTCAAAATATGGCATGATAAGAGTATCCAAAAGCGTGAGTTCAAAGCAGGAGAATATGTTATTTTGTACAACCCTCATTTGAGGTTCTTCACAGGAAAACTCCTCTCAAAATGGGAGGGCCCTATGTCATTGAGGAGGTTTATCATTCCGGAGCCATCAAAATAAATAATGCCGAAGCTACTAACCCGAAGGTTGTTAATGGGCAACAAATAAAACATTATATCTCAGGTACGCCCATTAATGTTGAAAGTAATATTATCCAAACTATGACACCGGAAGGACACATAAAAGAGTCCTTCCGGAACACTCCAGAATCGTGAAAATAAGGAGATATGTGATACGGTAAGTAAAAGGACTCCGAAAAATCCGCAAAAATATTGTTTGTCAGTTTTGAAATATTTACAAAATTAGGAAATAAGAAACTTCCAGGAAGCACACCCTGGTGGGCAGAACACACCAGCCAGGCACACCCAGGTGGGTTGTGCCCACTTGGGGTACTTTCGGACTCCCTTTTTCTACAGCTTGCTTGTTCCCCAAGATAAAAAATCTTTATATACCCCCCGAACATGTTGACCACTGTATCACGGAGAAATCCTCTGTTCTCTTTTCTTGCTACTTTCTTGTTAGATATGAAAATATGTCGTCCCAAGACTCCGAGGGTGAGAGCTATGTTGTTGACTTTGTCGCAAACCCCAAGTCCTATGGGATGTGGAGCACTATGGCTGCACTTAGGAGGAAGAGAAAGATATCCTTAAACCTTACTATGCTCATCTTACTCCTACTGGTATTGAAGCCTTTCGCATCATTGAAACGGTTCATGTCGGGACCCCGATCCTAAGTCACACCGATCTAGCATGTAACACATCATATCACTTTGCGGCCTCACGCACGGTATTCCCACGGGTGCCACCTTACCTGGCCCGGGGACCGTTTGCGCCTTTTGGCTCACGTATATGATAGCGTTGCTAGCATCCATATGACAAAGAACCCGGGCCGACATGGCTAGTCGTGAACCCAAAGCGGTGCTAACCTATGGGGACAGGCATACATGAATCACATCGAGCATGTCGGTCAACAGCATATGAATCCGGGCTGTCGCACTGGGCTAACAGGACTCCGGAAGTCACCGCGTGACATTTCCCCGAAGGGACAGACACAGGAACGAAGTGAAACACATGCCGGCCAGTCAAGTGTCCTGAGTAGTAGTGCTGGGCTAGCAGGACTCCGGTGAACCGGGCTGTAGCGGACTACTATGGCTCAGGGAAGCACTAGACTACATTTCCCCATAAGAGAGGCTGCCAAGGACAAACAACTAGATTGTCGGATCCCGCACATAGCAATACACGTCACACGTACGCATAACATGCAAGTATGTGAGGTACAACATGGCATCACAACATAACACAAACTCATATAGATAAAGGTTCAGAAGAACCACATAGCATTAAATACAAACAGGGGTCACATGACCCATCATTCAGAGCATACAAGCAACAAGCGGAAGCATTACATGTCTGAGTACAGACAACTACAAATGAAAAAGGCTGAAGAGCCTGGCTATCTACAACATCCGATCAAGATCGTAGCTGAGGTACAAGCTACTTGTCGAAGTCCACGTAAACTAGTAAGACCGAAGTCTCCGCTGCAAAAACATAAATAAAGCAACATGAGTACAAAGGTACTCAGCAAGACTTACATCAGATCCTATCATACATGCACTTGTATCAAGAAGGTAATGTGGAGTTTAGTTGCAGCAAGCCAGCTTTGACTCAGTGGCTATCCTGTACTACGACTGCTGGTAACTCTTTTGAGGTGGCGCACACGAGTCCACTAATCACCACGTCAATACACTACTATGGATTCATTCCTGTCTTCCTACGAGAAGGCCATCCAGAGCACTCACACTTGTCTTGAGCATTTTAGAGTATCCACTTCAAGTTGTCTATGTACCACATAAGCATCCAAGAAGTCCATAACCGAGGACACGGCTATTCGAATAGATCATGATAACCCTGCAGGGGTGTACTTCTTCACACACGCTCTCACCACTTATCACCATGTACACGTCATGTATCTCGGCAACCTTCAAGCGGAAGCCTGGCAAGGGTGTCGGCCACGACCTGACTAACCACACAAGACTCTAGTCCAGGGTTATCGCCTATTCGGGTTCCATCCTCAAGGAGATCCGGCCAGGGTGTCGCTCACGGCCCCAAATGATGTGTGCAGGGTTCCCAAGCCCACCTCGCCGGATGGATCTACGCTTGGTACACCGTGCCACTTGTGCCTAGTCTGTCCCAAGCCCACCTGGCTGGGTGCCACTTGGTAGACTACTAACACTACCTACAAACACCAGAAACTAATTGCAACTCCTGGACAAAGATCAAGTTGGTTAATAAGTCGAGAGAGCTTGGAGTGCCTGGAGCCCAATGTGTGGTAATAGCTAGTCATTGGACAACATACACAGAACCCAGTGCTTAAGGACGGTTCCAGTGAGACAACCCACCATGTACTCCTACATGGCCTCTCACCGCTACCTTTACCAAATCGTGTTCACACGCTTAACTCTCAGCACCAGAACATATCGTACCACTCCAATTCATTCCCGATGAATCAGACCTGACACAACTCTAAGCAATAGCAGGCATGGCATGGCAAGAACACAACATGGCTCAATCAACTCCTACACATGCTAGTGGGTTTTAACTATTTACTGTGGCAATGACAGGTCATGCAGAGGAATGGGTTCAACTACCGCAGCACAAAGTAGCAGTTGAATCGTTGTTGTCCTAATGCAATAATGAGAGCAGGAGCGAGAGAGTAGGATTGTATAGAAATGAACAAGGGGGTTTGCTTGCCTGGTAGATCAACAAGGGGCACTACTCCTCAGACAGGTACTCTCGAACACTCTCTGGAGCAGGACCTATCGAGAAGGAACGGTGTCGGTAATCAAAACACAACCATATGCAACAATATGATGCATGATCATGGCATGAATATGTGATGCTGATTGAGATAATGCAACTAGCTTTTATTTGGAGGAAATCCATTTGAACCAGGATTCAAATGCATCTCCAAAATAAGCTCTTTATATAAGCCATAAGTGTGTTTTCATATATACAGCATGTATAGATGGTTTGTCATGCATGAAAATGGTACAGATGGATAGATTGAATTTTTCTGATAATTTTTCATATATAAATTATTTCAATCTGAGCTACGGTTGAATTTCTATGAATTTTTGAAGTTTTGAATATATTCTGGAATTTCCTGATTTATTTTAATACCAGAAAAGGATTAATTGCGTTAGCACTGCGTCATGCTTGCGTCAGGAAGTCAACAGTGCTGACCAAGTCAAACCTGACGTGTGGGGTCCACACGTCAGTGACTTAGTTAGTTAACAGGGGGTTTAGTTAGTCTAATTAGGATTAGTGGGCGCCGGGCCCACTGGTCAGTGACTAACTAGGTAACTAACCTAGATTAATTAGTGTTAATCTAATACTAACTAAAGATGTCAGGGGGGTGGCCCACGCGTCAGTGACACAAGGGGGAGGGTCAACCCCGGCCAGCGGGTCAAGGCCACCGGCGGCTTGACGCCGGTGAGCCACACGCGGCGGAGGGCGTCGGAAACGCGTCTCCAGCGACCAAATGGACCGCGGAGACCATCTCCGAGGAGCTGGTGCTCGCGCGCATCCACTGCTGCCCTCCGTTTCACCGGAGACGGCCTAAATCGACGGCGGCGACCACTTGGGCGGCGGCCGGAGTTCGACCTTGACCGGAATCGCGGCTACAGCGTGCAAAAGACAAGGGGGAGAGGGGGATTCGAGGTGGGAGCTCATGGCGGACTTGCTGAGCAGGCCAGTGGGCTCGGGGAGGCGCTGAAGACGGCGAATCGGAGTCGGTGGTCAGCGGCGTCCGAGGAGGAAGACGATGGCGATGGTGGCTCCACAGGGCGTCCGGCGTCTTGTGGCTTGACGGAGAGGAAGAGGGAGATGCGGCGAAGCTCTTGGGCTTGTCGGAGAGGCGAGGGGGAGGCGGTGGCTGCGGCTATGGCAAACGGTGGTGACGGCAGCGCTCGGGCGCAGTGAGAGAGAGCGAGGGAGTGGAGAGGAATGGGCACGGGAGAGTGAGAGAGGCTTGGGGGGTGCGTGGCGACGCGCGGGCGATCCAGGCGACGAGAGGGAGAAGCAGGAGGTGGCGGGGAACGTGGCCACGGCCAGCTGCGTGGCCACGCGCACCGGCGCGTGCCACTGTCCTTCTGTCGTCGCCAGGAGGACGGCGATTGGCAGTTGGGCCAGTGGGCCGCACCACTGGGCCGGCTGAGGCGCCAGGTAAGCTTTCTGTTTTTTTATTTTTGTTTCTGTTTTCTATTTTTCTGACATTTGTTTGGATTTAATAAAATACTAAATCATTTTATTTACTTATGCCAATTTTTGCAGGAGCTAGTGGTATTATTCCAGAGCTCCTCAACAACTAGCATAATTTTTGGACATATATTATATATATAACAAATATATATCCAAAGCAAATAATTATTCATTAAATCCAAATGCCCAAAATAAATATCTATGAGCTCCTAATAATATTGGTTTGATTTTTATCTCTGTCCAATATTTTCAGAGAGCGACATGAACATTTTCTTGGAGACTTTTGGAGCACTTTTTATTTGGGTCATTTCCAGAGATGATTCTGAGGGTTTCACAAGTCCTCATTTCAAATTTAAATGGAATTTAAACATGATGCACACATGAAGGGCTAGCCTAGGTCATACCAAAACTAGGGATGTGACAACTCGCCCCCACTCGAAAGAATCTCGTCCGAGATTCAGGGGTCGGTAGGAAGAAAGCGGGGTACTCAAGTCGAAGACGATCTTCATGCTCCCAAGTAGCTTCTCTCTCGGAATGATGAGACCACTGAACTTTGAGAAACTTGATGTTCTGACGTCGAGTAACACGCTCTGCTTGATCAAGAATGCGAACAGGGTACTCTCGGTATGTGAGGTTATCTTGGAGATCAAGCGTTTCGTGGTCCACTCCGCGGATGGGATCCGAGAAGCAACGCCTGAGTTGAGAGACGTGGAAGACATCATGTACTCGAGAAAGATGTGGGGGTAGTTCCAACTGGTAGGCAACCTCTCCTCGTTTAGCGAGAACGCGAAAAGGACCAATGTAACGAGGAGCAAACTTGCCTTTGATACCGAAACGATGGGTACCCTTCAAGGGAGTAACCCGAAGATAAGCCTTGTCGCCAACTTCATAAGCCACTTCCTTATGACGACGGTCATACTGGCTCTTTTGACGAGATTGTGCCGTTTTCAAATTCTCATGAATGACGCGGACTTGCTCTTCGGCCTCCTAGATCATATGCGGTCCAAAGAATTGTCTTTCACCGGTTTCTGGCCAGTTCAAAGGTGTTCGACATCTTCGTCCATACAGAATCTCAAAAGGAGCTTTCTTGAGGCTGGTTTGGTAGCTATTGTTATAAGCAAACTCAGCGAAGGGAAGACACTTCTCCCAATCCATACCGAATGAGATAACACAAGCTCTAAGCATGTCTTCAAGAATCTGGTTGACCCTTTCCACCTGACCACTTGATTGAGGGTGGAAAGCGGTACTGAAGGAAAGATGGGTGCCCATGGCAGTTTGGAAACTCTCCCAGAAATGAGAAGTGAAAAGACTACCACGGTCTGAATTGATCTCTAGTGGAACACCATGGAGTGATACTATTCGAGAAATATATAAGTCAGCGAGCTGACTAGCAGTGATACTCTCTCGAACGGGTAGGAAGTGAGCCACTTTGGAAAGACGATCAATGACTACGAAGATAGCATTATTCCCTCTCTTGGTCCTGGGAAAGCCGGTGATGAAGTCCATACCAACTTTATCCCATTTCCACTCAGGAATAGCTAAAAGTTGAAGAGTGCCAGCAGGTCTTTGATGCTCTGCCTTCACGCGACGACAAACGTCACAGTTAGCAATAAATTGAGCACTTTCTCTCTTCATCCTAGTCCACCAGAACCTCTGGCGTAGGTCCTCATACATCTTAGTACTACCGGGATGAATCGTGAGAGGAGATTCATGCGCCTCCTTAAGGATTAATTGTCGAAGATGTTGATTCTTGGGAACCACCAAGCGACTCTCAAAGAAAACAACACCACGATCATCTATAGAGAAACTACCACCAACTCCTTTGTTAATGTTTCTCTTGATCCGGGAAATTCCCATATCCTGCTGCTGAGCAGAGATGATTTGATCCACAAGAGTAGGTTTCGCCACCAAGGTAGAAAGGAATCCGTGAGGAGCAAGGTGGAGGTTAAGCTTACATAATTCCTCATGGAGAAGTGGTTGGCCCTGCTGCAACATGAGATTGTTGCAATAGGACTTACGACTTAGCGCATCAGCCATGACATTCCCCTTACCTGGGGTGTAGGTAATCCCTAAATCATAATCTGAGATCAACTCCAACCAACGTCTTTGCCTAAGGTTCAAATCTGGTTGGGTGAAGATATACTTGAGACTCTGGTGATCGGTGTAAATCTCGCAACGTTTACCCAGAAGGTAATGTCGCCATGTCTTAAGTGCATAGACTACGGCTGCAAGCTCTAGATCATGTGTAGGATAATTCTCCTCATGTGGATGCAACTGTCGAGATGCATAGGCAATCACATGACGATCCTTCATAAGAATGCAACCTAGTCCCTGTCGTGAGGCATCACAATAGATAACAAAGTCCTTAATGAAGTCTGGTGGCACAAGTATGGGAGCAGAAGTCAGGCGTCTTTTCAGTTCCTGAAAACTGTGCTCACACTGTGGGGACCACTCAAACTTTGTATCTTTCTTGAGAAGTTCCGTGAGATGTTTGGCCACTTTGGAGAAGTTCTCAACGAATCGGCAACAATAACTGGCTAGACCAAGGAAACTCCTAACTTGCTTAACTGTTTCAGGCGGAGTCCAATCAAGAGCGGCCTGAACTCTTTTGGGATTGACAGCAATGCCCTTACCAGAGATTACATGGCCGAGATAGGTCACTTCTGGCAACCAAAATTCGCACTTGGAGAACTTGGCATAAAGGCGGTGCTCTCTGAGTTTTTCTAACACAAGTCTAAGATGTTCGGCATGCTCTTCCTCATTCTTCGAGTAAATAAGGATATCATCGAGGTAAACCACGACGAACTTATCTAAGTACTCCATGAAGATCGAGTTCATCAAGCGAGAGAAAGTAGCTGGAGCGTTGGTTAGACCAAAGGACATGACGGTGTACTCGTACTGACCATAACGAGTGAAAAAAGCCGTCTTAGGAATATCCCCATTTCTGATCTTGATTTGGTGGTAGCCTAACCTCAAATCCATCTTGGAGAAGACTGAGGATCCAGTGAGCTGATCATACAGATCGTTGATCCTGGGGAGCGGATACTTGTTCTTTATCGTGACCAAATTAACGGGATGATAATCTACAACCATTCGGTCCGTACCATCCTTCTTCTTGACGAAGAGGACGGGGCAAGCCCAGGGAGAAGAACTAGGACGGATGAAACCCTTTTGCAAGGATTCATCGAGTTGTTTCTTAAGCTCGGCTAGTTCTAAGGGTGCCATCTTGTAAGGTCTCCTAGAAATTGGGGCGGTTCCGGGGATAAGATCTATAACAAACTCTACATCTCTGTCAGGTGGAATACCTGGCAGTTCTTCTGGAAAGACATCCGGGAAGTCGCGGACTACCGGGATATCTTCAAGGTCAGGAAGAGGGCTGGCATTTAGAGAATATAGTTGACGCCTTGCAATTTTGGTGGAGACAGTGACTACATTGCCAGAGGGGTGTGTGAGCTGAACAGACCTGGTGTAACAGTCAATCTTGGCATAATGAGCTTTCATCCAGTCCATACCCAAAATGATGTTAATATCTGAAGACTTGAGGGATATCAAGGAAGCTAGAAATACAAGTCTGTCAACATGTATTTCATTGCCATAACTTATCCTAGAAGTTTGCCACTTGGATCCAGGAGTTTGAATGAGTAGTGGGGAGGGCATATCACAAAATGACATGTCGTGCAAACGGGCATAACTTTCGGAAATAAAGGAGTGAGATGCCCCGGTATCGAATAGAACCGAGGCTGGGTGACAGTTGACAAGGAGTGTACCAAGAACGACATCTGGATCATCATGAGCGTCTTTAGCTGAGACGTGATGCACACGTCCAAGTTCAGTTGGAGCTGACTTGGCACTGATCATCTGGTGTGAAGGCTTACTACCACGGCCAACAGACTTCTCGGACTGGGGTGGAGCAACACGGGTCTGAGTGCAAATACGGGCAATGTGGCCTGGCTCTCCGCACTTGTAACAAATCTTGGAGGTAGGACAAGGACCCGCATTGACAAGTGGTCTACCAATAGGCATGGGTGTAGCATATGGTTGAACTAGGTGAGGTGCCACACAAGAAGGCCTTGGTGTATAACCGGGTGGAAGAGCGGAGTTCGGAACCCAAATCCCGCGCTTCTGAGAACTAGAACCGGAGGAAGAACCCAAATCACGGGTGTGCTTACGAGATTCCTCGTAGGTGAGTTGAGCTGTCTCTGCATTAATGGCCTTGTTCACAAGAGCGTGGAATGTATTGCAACGATGCAAGTGGAGATCACGACGCAACTTGGGGTTGAGACCCTTCCGGAATCTAGCCTGCTTCTTGGCATCTGTGGACACTTCTTCTGTAGCATAGCGGGAGAGGTTCTCAAACTCTCTACTGTAAGCATCAACAGCCATCTTACCCTAGGTGAAACTACAGAACTCTTCTCTCTTGCGATCGATGAGGGCTTCAGGAATGTGATGCTCGCAAAAAGCCTCAGTGAAATCTTTCCAGGTAGGTATCTGGCCAGCTGGAAGCATAGCCTCATAGTTCTGCCACCAAAGACTAGCAGGACCTTCCAGGTGATATGCAGCATAAGTGAACTTGTCACTTTCAGCTACGTTCGCAGAACGCAGCTTGCGTGTGATACTATGGAGCCAGTCATCTGCATCGAGTGGTTCAATGGAATGATGGAAGGTAGGTGGTTTCAGACCAATGAAATCATAGATGGTCGCTGACTCTTTGTACTGGGGTGCGGTGTTCTCCTCGATACATGCTAACAAGCGGTTAGACTCATGCTTGTTCCTCTCCATCTCTAGCATGAACTCTGTCAACAAGGACTGATCGGGAGGATCCTCATCCCTACCACCTCTGTGGTTCAGGCAACGAGCAATAGAACTTCGGTTAACCAGCAACATCCTGAAGAACGAAACCAAGGAAGACAAGGATGGATTCAGCATCAACTATAGGTTGCAGAGGGTAGCACAAGAATTTAGTATCTCTCAAACTCCTAGGACAATTCCGGCAGCATAACAGCAGTAAAATGCTCAGAATGAGACATTCTGCAAAAGACGGGATAGCACCATACTCAACATCATCACTCAAGGTTCTGAGATATTACTAAACAGGCTACACCAGAGGTACTCGAACTGGGATATGACTGTGATCAACCAAACCTTAGAGAATACGGAGTAGAAACACGTGATCCTGATAGACGGAAGAGAAAACCTAGTTCCTTAACCCCGTAGGAAAAGATAGGATGACTCAGATTAGAAGGCATGAGGCATGAGGCATAAGGAGTAAAAAGAGCCTTACGTTCCCTTCCACAATCAATTCCCCTATATAGCTAGAGAATTTCTAGACTCAACTTCGACCAGGTTGGCTTGGAAATCCTACAGGCAGTCAGGCTCTGATACCAAAGCTCTCGGGACCCCGATCCTAAGTCACACCGATCTAGCATGTAACACATCATATCACTTTGCGGCCTCATGCACGGTATTCCCACGGGTGCCACCTTACCTAGCCCGGGGACCGTTTGCGCCTTTTGGCTCACGTATATGATAGCGTCGCTAGCATCCATATGACAAAGAACCCGGGCCGACATGGCTAGTCGTGAACCCAAAGCGGTGCTAACCTATGGGGACAGGCATACATGAATCACATCGAGCATGTCGGTCAACAGCATATGAATCCGGGCTGTAGCACTGGGCTAACAGGACTCCGGAAGTCACCGCGTGACATTTCCCCGAAGGGACAGACACAGGAACGAAGTGAAACACATGCCGGCCAGTCAAGTGTCCTGAGCAGTAGTGCTGGGCTAGCAGGACTCCAGTGAACCGAGTTGTAGCGGACTACTATGGCTCAAGGAAGCACTAGACTACATTTCCCCATAAGAGAGGTTGCCAAGGACAAACAACCAGATTGTCGGATCCCACACATAGCAATACACGTCACACGTACGCAAAACATGCAAGTATGTGAGGTACAACATGGCATCACAACATAACGCAAACTCATATAGATAAAGGTTCAGAAGAACCACATAGCATTAAATACAAACAGGGGTCACATGACCCATCATTCAGAGCATACAAGCAACAAGCGGAAGCATTACATGTCTGAGTACAGACAACTACAAATGAAAAAGGCTGAAGAGCCTGACTATCTACAACATCCGATCAAGATCGTAGCTGAGGTACAAGCTACTTGTCGAAGTCCACGTAAACTAGTAAGACCGAAGTCTCCGCTGCAAAAACATAAATAAAGCAACATGAGTACAAAGGTACTCAGCAAGACTTACATCAGATCCTATCATACATGCACTTGTATCAAGAAGGTAATGTGGAGTTTAGTTGCAGCAAGCCAGCTTTGACTCAGTGGCTATCCTGTACTACGACTGCTGGTAACTCTTTTGAGGTGGTGCACACGAGTCCACTAACCACCACGTCAATACACTACTATGGATTCATTCCCGTCTTCCTACGAGAAGGCCATCCATAGCACTCACACTTGTCTTGAGCATTTTAGAGTATCCACTTCAAGTTGTCTATGTACCACGTAAGCATCCAAGAAGTCCATAACCGAGGACACGGCTATTCAAATAGATCATGATAACCCTGCAGGGGTGTACTTCTTCACACACGCTCTCACCACTTATCACCATGTACACGTCATGTATCTCGGCAACCTTCAAGCGGAAGCCTGGCGAGGGTGTCGGCCACGACCTGACTAACCACACAAGACTCTGGTCCAGGGTTATCGCCTATTCGGGTTCCATCCGCAAGGAGATCCGGCTGGGGTGTCGCTCACGGCCCCAAACGATGTGTGCAGGGTTCCCAAGCCCACCTCACCGGATGGATCTACGCTTGGTACACCGTGCCACTTGTGCCTAGTCTGTCCCAAGCCCACCTGGCCGGGTGCCACTTGGTAGATACTAACACTACCTACAAACACCAGAAACTAATTGCAACTCCTGGACAAAGATCAAGTTGGTTAATAAGTCGAGAGAGCTTGGAGTGCCCGGAGCCCAATGTGTGGTAGTAGCTAGTCATTGGACAACATACACAGAACTCAGTGCTTAAGGACGGTTCCAGTGAGACAACCCACCATGTACTCCTACATGGCCTCTCACCGCTACCTTTACCAAATCGTGTTCACACGCTTAACTCTCAGCACCAGAACATATCGTACCACTCCAATTCATTCCCGATGAATCAGACCTGACACAACTCTAAGCAATAGCAGGCATGGCATGGCAAGAACACAACATGGCTCAATCAACTCCTACACATGCTAGTGGGTTTTAACTATTTACTGTGGCAATGACAGGTCATGCAGAGGAATGGGTTCAACTACCGCAGCACAAAGTAGCAGTTGAATCGTTGTTGTCCTAATGCAATAATGAGAGCAGGAGCGAGAGAGTAGGATTGTATCGGAATGAACAAGGGGGTTTGCTTGCCTGGTAGATCAACAGGGGGCACTACTCCTCAGACAGGTACTCTCGAACACTCTCCGGAGCAGGACCTATCGAGAAGGAACGGTGTCGGTAATCAAAACACAACCATATGCAACAATATGATGCATGATCATGGCATGAATATGTGATGCTGATTGAGATAATGCAACTAGCTTTTATTTGGAGGAAATCCATTTGAACCAAGATTCAAATGCATCTCCAAAATAAGCTCTTTATATAAGCCATAAGTGTGTTTTCATATATACAGCATGTATAGATGGTTTGTCATGCATGAAAATGGTACAGATGGATAGATTGAATTTTTCTGATAATTTTTCATATATAAATTATTTCAATCTGAGCTACGGTTGAATTTCTATGAATTTTTGAAGTTTTGAATATATTCTGGAATTTCCTGATTTATTTTAAAACCAGAAAAGGATTAATTGCGTTAGCACTGCCTCATGCTTGCGTCAGAAGTCAACAGCACTGACCAAGTCAAACCTGACGTGTGGGGTCCACACGTCAGTGACTCAGTTAGTTAACAGGGGGTTTAGTTAGTCTAATTAGGATTAGTGGGCGCCGGGCCCACTGGTCAGTGACTAACTAGGTAACTAACCTAGATTAATTAGTGTTAATCTAATACTAACTAAAGATGTCAGGGGGGTGGCCCACGCGTCAGTGACACAAGGGGGAGGGTCAACCCCGGCCAGCGGGTCAAGGCCACCGGCGGCTTGACGCCGGCGAGCCAGACGCAGCGGAGGGCGTCGGAAACGCGTCTCCAGCGACCAAATGGACCGCGGAGACCATCTCCGAGGAGCTGGTGCTCGCGCGCATCCACTGGTGCCCTCCGTTTCACCGGAGACGGCCAAAATCGACGGGGTGACCACTTGGGCGGCGGCCGGAGTTCGGCCTCGACCGGAATCGCGGCTGCAGCGTGCAAAAGACAAGGGGGAGAGGGGGATTCGAGGTGGGAGCTCAGGTGGAGTTGCTGAGCAGGCTAGTGGGCTCGGGGAGGCGCTGAAGACGGCGAATCGGAGTCGGCGGTCGGCGGCGTCCGAGGAGGAAGACGATGGCGACGGCGGCTCCACAGGGCGTCCGACGTCTTGTGGCTTGACGGAGAGGAAGAGGGAGATGCGGTGAAGCTCTCGGGCTTGTCGGAGAGGCGAGGGGGAGGCGGTGGCTGCGGCTATGGCGAACGGCGGTGACAGCAGCGCTCGGGCGCAGTGAGAGAGAACGAGGGAGAGGAGAGGAATGGGCACGGGAGAGTGAGAGAGGCTTGGGGGGTGCGTGGCGACGCACGGGCGATCCAGGCGACGAGAGGGAGAAGCAGGAGGTGGCGGGGAACGTGGCCACGGCCGGCTGCGTGGCCGGGCGCGCCGGTGCGTGCCCCTGTCCTTCTGTCGTCGCCAGGAGGACGACGATTGGTAGTTGGGCCAGTGGGCCGCACCACTGGGCCGGCTGAGGCGCCAGGTAAGCTTTCTGTTTTTTTATTTTTGTTTCTGTTTTCTATTTTTCTGACATTTGTTTGGATTTAATAAAATACTAAATCATTTTATTTACTTATGCCAATTTTTGCAGGAGCTAGTGGTATTATTCCAGAGCTCCTCAACAACTAGCATAATTTTTGGACATATATTATATATATAACAAATATATATCCAAAGCAAATAATTATTCATTAAATCCAAATGCCCAAAATAAATATCTATGAGCTCCTAATAATATTGGTTTGATTTTTATCTCTGTCCAATATTTTCAGAGAGCGACATGAACATTTTCTTGGAGACTTTTGGAGCACTTTTTATTTGGGTCATGTCCAGAGATGATTCTGAGGGTTTCACAAATCCTCATTTCAAATTTAAATGGAATTTAAACTTGATGCACACATGAAGGGCTAGCCTAGGTCATACCAGAACTAGGGATGTGACAGTTCATGTGCAAAATAAGTATCTCACCCGTGAAAATATTCTGCATCAAGAGCACATTATCCACCTCCGGAGCGTCATCTGTAGATTGGAGAATCTCTTGATCCTCAAGGAGAGGATTTCTTCATCACTACCACCTTCTTCTTCATCACCAAAAGAGAATTTAGTATCGGGTATGGGCACTCCCCTTGGCTTCCGCCAAGCTTGGGGGAGGTGCCCCGGTATCGTATCATCCCCACTATCTTTTGCCATTACTTATTTTAGTTCGATCTTTTGCTTTAGATGAATAAAAGTTTAGTTCGATCCCTTCTTTTTGAGAGTTTGCTTAATGATCTACCCTTGTAATCGTGTGCGAGATATATAATAAAGTTTAGTTTGAGTTTTTGCTTCCTTTATTTTCATGTTGCAATAAAATAAAGGAAATAAATGAAAGAAAGGAAATAAATGAGAAATATCATGTGATAATCTTATGGTAGGTGATGACACCACATAAGGAAAAGTATAAGTAGAAATTTTTATTAGATGTTGACAAACATAGCATTAGTCAATGATGCAAATCATGAAAGAATTAATAAGGGAAGAGAAGATTCACATATAAATATACTACCCAAGAAATCTTTTGTGATTGTGAGCCCTCATCAAAATATTATATGCCAAAATTGTTGACATTGGACAAGGAAGACAACCTAATGGTTCATGTTTGTTTATATTCACATAGAAGTCATATTGTCATAGATCCTTTAACATGTGGTTCTTGCCCCCTACCTTTGCTAGCCAAAATTCCACACTAAGTAGAGATACTACTTCTGCATCCAAAAACCCTTAAACCCAAATCTTATTTTCAAGAGTCCATCATACCTACCTAGGGATTGATCAAGATCCCTCAAGTAAGTTGTCATCGGTGCAAAAAGGCAATAAAAATTGTTCGAAAAGTGTGAGATCATTTAGTGTAAGAGAAAATTGAGCGTTGCACGAACTGGTGATGGTGAAGAATAAAAGCGATAAACTGCATAATAAAGGTCGCTATCACAATGGTCAATGCAACGTGATGTTCTTTTGCATGAAGGGGTTGAGCATACAAACAAATAAGCGCGTGGAAACCTCTGCTTCCCTCTGCAAAGGGCCTATCTTTTACTTTTATGTATTTACTTTTATGCAAATTAAAGATTTAAAGTTTTCTCTATTCCTTTTTATTTTCCTCCTTTGGCAAGCATCATGTGGTGAATAAAGATCTAGGCACATATGTCCAGTTGAATATAGATAGCATGAGTTATTATTGTTGATATCACCCTCGAGGTGAATATGTTGGGAGGCAAAACTATAAGCCCCTATCTTTCTATGTGTCCGGTTGAAACGTTTTGCTCATGGGTATGTGGTGAGTGTTAGCAATCATAGAAGACTATTTGATGGTTGAGTATGTGGACTTGCCTAAAGGCTCCGACACGTGACCCTTCCTGAAAATATGATGAATTGTAGTTGCAATGTTGACTCAGAACATAGTTTGTTGGTTTCCAATAGAGGTTTTGGTTTATACTTCGATAGTGTGATGAACTGTCACTTATTCATGAGAATTCTATGATAAAATTTCTATGATAAGAGTATTATGTTTAAATGTGTTGCTATTGTGATATTGAACATGATGCTTCTATGTCCGTATTTTGTTTTTATCGACACCTCTCTCTCTAAGCATGTGGACATGTTTTCGATTTCGGTTTTCGCTTAAGGACCAACGAGGTCTACGCTTGGGGGAGTTGATATGTCCATTTTGCATCATGTTTTCTTACTTCTATTTATGATGTTTTCTCCATAATAATGCTTTTGGAGTAATTCTAATGCCTTTTCTCTCATAATATGCAAGGTATACACAAAGAGGGAGAATTCCGGCAGCTGGAAATCTGGACCTGGAAAAGCTACGTCGGGCTACCTATTCTGCACAACTCCGAACAAGCTAAAACTTCACGGAGAATTTTTATGGAATATATGAGGAATATTAGCGCAAATAAGTACTAGAGGGGGCCCACCAGGTGGGC
Organism: Triticum dicoccoides; assembly: GCF_002162155.2. Classification (NCBI taxonomy): domain Eukaryota; kingdom Viridiplantae; phylum Streptophyta; class Magnoliopsida; order Poales; family Poaceae; genus Triticum; species Triticum dicoccoides. Next base: position 165,093,938 of record NC_041380.1, on the reverse strand, counting down.
ACAACCCACCTGGGTGCGCCATGGAGCCCAGGCGCGCCCTGGTGGGTCGTGCTCACCCAAGCCCACCTCCGGTGCCCATCTTCTTGTATATAAGTCATTTTGACCTAGAAAAAATCAGGAGAGGACTTTTGAGACGGAACGCCACCGTCTCGAGGCGGAACATGTGTAGGAGCACTTTTGCCCTCCGGTGGAGCGATTCCGCCGAGGGAACTTCCCTCCCGGAGGGGGAAATCATCGTCATCATCATCACTGACAACTCTCCCATCTTGGGGAGGGCAATCTCCATCAACATCTTCAACAGCACCATCTCATATCAAACCCTAGTTCATCTCTTGTGTTCAATCTTGTTACCGGAACTATAGATTGGTGCTTGTGGGTGACTAGTAGTGTTGATTACATTTTGTAGTTGATTACTATATGGTTTATTTGTTGGAAGATTATATGTTCAAATCCAATATGCTATTTAATACCCCTCTAATCTTGAGCATTATTATCATTTATGAATAGTTACTTTTGTTCTTGAGGTCACGGGAGAAATCATGTTGCAAGTAATCATGTGAAATTGATATGTGTTCGATATTTTGATAGTATGTATGTTGTGATTCCCTTAGTGGTGTCATGTGAATGTCGACTACATGACACTTCACCATATTTGTGCCCAAGGGAATGCATTGTGGAGTAGAAATTAGATGATGGGTTGCGAGAGTGACAGAAGCTTAAACTCTAGTTTATACGCTATTCCGTAAGGGATCGATTGGATCCAAAAGTTTAATGCTATGGTTAGAATTTATTCTTAATAATTTTCTCGTAGTTGTGGATGCTTGCGGGAGGGTTAATCATAAGTAGGAGGTTTTCTCAAGTAAGAAAAGCACCTAAGCATCGGTCCACCCACATATAAAATTATCAAAGTAGCGACCACAAATTGAACCAACATGGTGAAAGAGACTAATGAAAATCCCGTGTACCCTCAAGAAATCTTTGCTTATCGTAAGAGACTATTTTGGCCTGTCCTTTACCTCAAAAGGATTGGGCTACCTTGCTGCACCTTTGCTACTATTATCGTTACTTGCTCGTTACAAATTATCTTGTTGTCAAACTACTATGTTACTTACAATTTCAGCACTTGCAGACATTACCTTATTGAAAACCACTTGTCATTTCCTTCTGCTCCTCATTGGGTTCGACACTCTTATTTGTCGAAAAGAGCTAAAATTGATCCCCTATACTTGTGGCTCATCATGCTATGATGATATCGAAGAAGGGACATCAAAGGTAAACTTGATAAAGTGGACTTCTGTGGAGTGGTGTCGAGAAGAGCAACAAATACAGGAGACCATCTTGGCATTGCATTCCTTTCCCACATACCATCTTTTTGATCTCCCTATTGAGTGGTGTCGATTGTAACAACCCAAGGTTTACCCCAAATTAGAAATTGATTTTTATTTATTTTTTGCATCATAAGAATTGCACAAGCATCATATTGTGTTAATTAATAAGTTGATTTTAATATGTTGATTCGCCATCTTGTTTAATGGTAAATAAGTAAACCCTTCTCCCTTCTAGTGTTTTAGCCTGAGACTCAGCTCCACACCTAGCACATGATCTTTTTGTGATATTTGGGAGGTACCCAAATTATTTCTCAACATGAGCACAAGCCTAGCTATCACTCATAGTTCAAACCCATTTATTCAATTTAATTGTTTTCTTCTCTAAATAAATATTAAATGGATTCAAATGGGTTGATTATTTTTGTATGGCCTTGTTATAATCTAGAGTTTCAACCAATGCAGAGTTTCTTTGATGCCTCAAATAATTCGTTTCCCATCACTACACTTGTTTAATTAATAATAAAAATAAAAATTGTCTCCGCCATTGTAACGCCCCGAATACAACTTTCCATATTTGGACTCCGACTCTTGCCTTTTCCGGAGATGCGATATGTTTTTCCTTCGTGGTTGGGTTTTATCTTCATTTTGTATTTTGTTCATGTCATGCATTGCATATCATGTCATCATGTGCATCTCATTTGCATACGTGTTCGTCTCATGCATCCGAGTATTTTCCCCGTTGTCTATTTTGCAATCCGGCACTCCTAAGTCCTCCGGCGCCCCCTTTTGTCTCTTTTCAGGTGCGGGTGTTAAACATTCTCGGAATGGACCGAGATTCGCCAAGCGGCCTTGGTACACCACCGGTAGACCGCCTGTCAAGTTTCGTGCCATTTGGAGTTCGTTTGATACTCCAACGGTTAACCGGGGAACCGTAAAGGCCTCGTGTGTGTTGCAGCCCAACACCCCTCCAAAGTGGCCCAATAACCCATCCAAATCCCCTCCATCCTCTCGGCCGTTCGATCACGATCGCGTGGCCGAAAACCGCACTCTATTTGGATATTCCTACCCCCTTCTACCTATATATATGTGTCTCCCTCCGAAAATTTCGCGGATGAAACCCTAGTCATTTTCCTCTTCGCGCCGCGGGACAAAAATCCCCACCGACGGACATGTCCGCCGCCGCCTTCGCCCAACCGGAAGATGCCACGTCAGTGCGCGCCACCTTCTCTCTCCTCCGCGCCTGCCGCGGCCCGTGGAGCCCATCGCGGGCCCGCCTGGCCCGGTCGCCGCTGCCGCTCGCCCAAGCAACTCCCCGCGCGGGAGCCCGAGCTGCGCGCCACCGCCTGCCGCTCGCTCGCCTCACCGCCGCCACCCCTCGTTGCGCTGCCTCGCCTCGCCTGCGCCGCCGCCGGCCTTGGTTTCCGCGCGCCATGCATCCATGCCCATGGTTCTTGCCATGGTCAGCTTCTTGAACATGTATTCTTGCTATTGCTATGCTTATCTTGTCATGCAATGCCTTGTGGTGAGTGAATCGAGCTCGCAAAGAGGCCTTCACAATTCTGTTTTTGCCATGCCCAGTTTCTGCTAAGTCTGAATCTGTTAACGAAACTTGCTATGTTTACATGGATGCCATCATATCTTCTAATCCTTTTTGGCTTATGGTCAGTAAGAGACTTTTGTTATATGCTTTGAGTAGATTCATGCCATGCCTTGTATTGTTATGATATGTACCTATAACATGTTGTTTGCTTGCTCTAAACATTGCTTCCTGATGTTAATTCCTGGCATTTTAGCATTTTCACCAAGTATGTGAAGCTGTTATCTTTTGCACTTTTGCCATGCTTGTTTGAACCTTCTCTTGTGTGACTTAGCCGTAGCTCAGTGTACATATTTTGTCAAGCATCTTGAGTAGATCACTTCCATGGGCTTTGTTTCTATGCTGGAGTGCAGTATCTTAGTTTCTTGTTGCATTCTAGATGGCATCGTGTTGTTAATCGCATAATTGTGCCATTCTTGTTTTGCTTGCCATTTGCAAACCGTGCATCCGTTTCCGGTGATCTTTATATCGATTTTGACCAAAATCAACTCATCTTTCCAGCGGCACGCTTGGTTTGCCAAGTTGAGGCCTGGTTCCATCTTTCCCTTCCAAAGCACGCATATGCATTGCATGTCACATCCCGCATATCATGCCATGTTTTGCATCATGTTGCTTGCGCATTGCATCGTGGTTGATTGTGGTTTCCTGTGCTTGTGTTCTTGCCTTGGGTAGATCCGGGAGACAAGTACATGATCGAGGAACCCGTTGAGTACGCTTAAGAGGATCAAGCTTTTGCCAACTCGGAGAACTTTGCAGGCAAGATGACCATACCCTCGAAATCACTTGTATCTTTGCTTGCTAGTTGCTCGCTCTATTGCTATGCCGCGATACCTACCACTTGCTATATCATGCCTCCCATATTGCCATGTCAAGCCTCTAACCCACCTTATCCTAGCAAACCGATGTTTGGCTATGTTACCGCTTTTGCTCAGCCCCTCTTATAGCGTTGCTAGTTGCAGGTGAAGATGGAGTTTGTTCCATGTTGGAACATGGATATTGTTGGGATATCATTATCATATCTTGTTTACTTTAATGGACCTATATACTTAGTAAAGGGTGGAAGGCTTAGTCTTATGCCTGGTGTTTTGTTCCACTCTTGCCGCCCTAGTTTCCGTCATACCAGTGTTATGTTCCTTGATTTTGCGTTCCTTATGCGGTTGGGTTATAATGGGAACCCCTTGACAGTTCGTCTTGAATAAAACTCCTCCAACAAGGCCCAACCTTGGTTTTGCCATTTGCCACCTAAGCCTTTTTCCCTTGGGTTCTGCTGACTCAAGGGTCATCTTTATTTTAAACCCCCAGGCCAGTGCTCCTCTGAGTATTGGTCCAACCTGTCAGCCATCGGTGACCACCAAGGGCAACTCTGGGTTGGCCCACCGGAAGTTTGGACAATCCGGTGTGCCTTGAGAACGAGATATGTGCAGCTCCTATCGGGATTTGTCGGCACATTTAGGCGGCTTTGCTGGTCTTGTTTTACCATTGTCGAAATGTCTTGTAACCGGGATTCCGAGTCTGATCGGGTCGTCCTGGGAGAAGGAATATCCTTCGTTGACCATGAGACCTTGTGATGGGCTAAGTTGGGACACCCCTGCAGGGTTTTGAACTATCGAAAGTTGTGCCCGCGGTTATGGGCAGATGGGAATTTGTTAATATCTTGTTATAGAAAACCTGACACTTAACTTAATTTAAAATGCATCAACCGCGTGTGTAGCCGTGATGGTCTCTTTCCGACGGAGTCCGAGAAGTGAACACGGTTCTCGTGTTATGTTTGAACGTAAGTAGTTTCAGGATCACTTCTTGATCACTTCTAGTTCATGACCGTGCTTTGCTTCTCTTCTCGCTCTCTTTTGCGTAAGTTAGCCACTATATATGCTTAGTGCTTGCTGCAGCTCCACCTCATTACCCCTTTACTACCCATAAGCTTAAATAGTCTTGATCTCGCTAGTGTGAGATTGCTGAGTCCTCGTGGCTCACAGATACTTCAAAACAGTTGCAGGTGCCGATGATACCAGTGCAGGTGACGCAACCCATCTCAGATGGGAGCTCGATGAAGATCTTGTTCGTTGTGTTGTTCCGTTTCCAGTTGATCAGTAGTGGAGCCCAGTTGGGGAGATCGGGGATCTGGCATTAGGGGTTGTCTTTCTTTATTTGGTTCCATAGTCGGACCTTGATTATATTTTGGATGATGTAATGCTATAGTTATGTATTATGTGAAGTGGCGATTGTAAGCCAACTCTTTATCCCTTTCTTATTCAGTACATGGGATGTGTAATGATTACCCCTCCTGTGACATGCCTACTATGCGGTTATGCCTCTAAGTCGTGCTCCGACACGTGGGATATATAGCCGCATCGTGGGTGTTACAGCCATGCATGACACCGAGCTGCACCACACCATGTTAGGTTCACCCCGTTGCCTGCTCTCCTTCCGGCTTCCTCGCCACCTTCGATCGCCCCCTCAGCGTTGGCGTGCACCACCGCCCCACTAATTCTACGGCTGACCAGATTTTCCGACCTGCATTGTCTACCTCCGCTCCACCATCGCTAGCCTGCTAGACCATGCCTTGGCCCATTGTCCTCACCTAGTGTCCACTCCGCAGTCTGGGCTCGCACCTATGAACTATCCGCTCACTACAACACCTGGTGGGCCGACCCACGGACGAGAAGAGCAACAAATCGTATTACAGTGCGAAAAAACCACAAAAAAGGCTATCCCGAGTAATCGAACTTGAGACGTAACAATCGTCTCCGTCCTCGGCTAACCACTTGAGCGAGTGGATTCTAGTGACTTCAAGCAGCAAGGAAAGTTTAAGAACAATTCAAGTCGCATTAGTAAACACAAAATTGCACAATATTGTCACTGTATCACATAGATTTTTGAATTATTTGAAAATATTTTGGAAAATGCAATTTTATTAAAAAAATGTGAACAAAATTTGGAAGTTCACATATTTAAAAAAAAGTTCACGAACATGAAAGAAAAAGCTGGCCTATTAAAAAATTCACGAATTAAAAAAGTTCACAAAGTTCAAGAACCTGCATCGAATTTCGAAAAAACTTCACTAATCTTAAAAAGTTCAATTTTGAAATAGAAATCATCGATTTTGAAAAAAGTTTACCGAAATAAAAAAAGTTCACCAAATTTGAAAAAATAGTTCATTGGTTTCGAAAAAAGCTCATTGATTTTCAAAAACAATTCATTAAATTTTAGAGGAGTTCATTAATTTTGAAAAAAGTTCATAAATTTTGAAAAAATTTCATCGATTTTAAAAAAGGTTCACGAATTTGAAAAGATTTCAACCACTTTGAAAGAAAGATCGTCAATTTTGAAAAAAGAGTTCAAGAAATTGAATTTTTTTTGCGCATTTATCAAAAGAAAATCACAAAAGAAAAGGAAAATAAAAAACAGAATAACCATTCCAAAAAAGAGAAAAAAGGAACAAGAAAATAGAAAATAGAAAAGAAGAAGAAAAAAGTAAACAAGATGTACACAAACACATGAAATGAGGGTGGACGGTTGGTTACTATGGCGTACAATGAACAGAATATCACGGCCGTTAGTGTGTATTGCTAATGGGCGCCTCAAGCGTCCCCACACTGGGCCAACCCATGTTGCCTTTTTCCTCTATGTTTTAATCTGTAAAGAAAGTACACGAGATGGTCGTGATTCGAACCTGGGACCTCCACCATCGATACATGCTGGTGTAACCACCCTACTACTTGTAAACTGCTTTGGGATTTTGCCGAAGAGGATGGGTGACACAGTACATTAGAGATAAGTATTATCCTCGGTGAGAACCAAGGTTATTGAACCAATAGGAGAACCAAGCAAACTCTCCTAAGCAGCACCTACACACATAAAAGCAAATACTTGCACCCAACGTGGGCAAGAGGATTGTCAATCCCCTTGAACCCATTACTTGCAAGGATTAATTCTAATAGTGATAGATAAATAAATTACAAAGGAAAATAAAAGTAAATAAATTGCGGCAAAGTTTTTTTGGATTTTTAGCAGTATGATAAAAGTAGACCCGTGGGGCATAGTTTTCACTAGAGGCTTCTCTCTTGAACACATAGCAAACGGTGGGTAAAAAAATTAATGTTGGTCAATTTTTAGAAAAGGGCATAATTATGACATATTCACGACAATGATCATTTATATAGGCATCATGTCCGAGACAACACTACTGCAGGATGCTGCTAACGCGACACTATGATCAGAGACCCTTCGACGAAACTGTGTGCGATGCAATAATCGCAAATGGTGGTGTAAAAACCGTCAAAAAGGTGCAAAACGTTTGTGATGGAGGATGCATCAAACACTATTCAGATTTTTAGTTGCGTGTGCGATGCAGGGCATATGGTCCAGTTCAATTAACTGTTTGCGATGAGGAGAACAAAAGAAATAGGCAGCCAGATGAAGGTGTGTGTGATATACACCATACAGTTCACTTGCATGAACTGTTTGTGATTAGGCAACACAAAAGAAACGGTCAGCCAGATCAAGGTGTGTGCGATATACGGCATGCATTTCACTCGGATGAACTGTTTGCATTGAGACAAGAGAACAGAAACAGTTCAACTTTACAAGATGTGTGTGATACGCGGCAAACATGTCTATAATTGAAAACGTGTGCGAAGACCGATAACAACACAGACGATTACTGCTAACAAGCCATGTGTGTTGTGAGCAAACGATTGCTGTTATACAATTGTGAGTGATTGATGAAAACATCACCGACGGGTTCCTTTGGTTAGTCCGTGTGTGATGTGATTTTCTTTGTCCGCACAACATCTACGCTCTGTCTACAGAGCATCAACATTATACTTAAAAAGACAGCATTGCATAACCAAATTAAGCATACAATTACACAAGTGACTAAACACATAACATTTCCAGACAAAAAAGTAAGCATTTACATGCATACTAAAGTAGGAGAAACGAGGATCTAATCATCTACTTATTGTTGGGACGACGCTTGCCATTGCTCTGCTTCCGGCTGGATCCCTGGCCATTTTGGGGAAGGAGGCACTTCCTCATGCATGTCAATGATCTGTCTATACATGTCGTAGCTCGTGTACGCATCCTTGGCCGCGTACACGACGTGAGCTTTGTCGAGTTTCTCCATCCAGGATGAGTGCCAGGCACGCTTGTCCTTGTTGCATGAATCCTTCATGTCTCTGTAGTAGTGGTCGATGATGGCTTCGGTGAGGTGAACCAGTGAGTCCTTCTCATGCTCCTTGCTGCCCCAGATCTTGTATTAGCCCTGAATGTCGACAAGATTCTGGCAGGCGATGCCCGAATTCTCGAGCGCCTTTGCTACGTTGGTGATGTCCACTGTAGCGAACATGTAGTGGGGCCTATTGACAAACCTCGCAAAATGCTCGCAAGGCCTTGTGGCCAGGCAGTAGTGGTAGACGAGGATGTGGTGGCGCACGCACATCTAGGCGACGGCAACCTTGGGACGAGACATGGCATGAGCGCGGGTGTACTCGAGGTCGAACCCGACCACCTTGTACTTCTCCTCGGCAAGCAACAGCTCCATGAGGTGGATGGAGTGCTCCACCCAGACCGGGTCGTTGGTGTACACCACCAAGAGGTCCATGAACCTTCTGTGGGTGTCCACCATGGCACGCATGGTGAACTGCTGCTCGTCGTCGGCAGCCGCTCGGAGCGCCATTGGAGCTGCGCAGGATACCCTCTAAGAATTTCTCGTGGATGGTGTGCTTCTTGCAATGGTGGGGTGTGATCAAAAGGTTGAAGAGACACAAGGGTTAAATGGACGCTATAATAAATGGGGGTCGGCCGGCCTGCAATCGTCACGTATTGTCACGACATTCATAGTGGAGGATTCCAGTGCATGCTTGACAACACCGCACCGCATGTGTGGGCTCCAAGAGGTGCCAAATCTATCATCGGTGAGCCTGTTCCCGCTACCGCGCAGTTTACTGCGCAAGCTTCCCGCCCGACTAGTTTGGCCACGCGTCGGCTAGAAGAGGGACAAATCATGGGCGTTTATTGGCAAAAAGCTTTGTAAAAACAAAGTGTGTGGAATGACTTCGGTCATAAGTTTACCCGTGGGTGATGAGGTCAAAGTTACATAGAAGGGTGATGATGGACACTCGAGTGCGATAATTAATTATGCGTTCTACAGGGCACATGGTGGAAGAAACCAACTGTGTGAAATAATGTCGAAGATCGCAGTTGAGTTAGCTATACAGATCATGTGATGTGAGATCGACAAGGTAAACAGATTCAAGAATGGTTAATAAAATCTAAGACCATTGCATATTAAGGTCAAAATAGTGCTACCAATATACGAGTCTCATACGATGCCATTTCAACGATTGTACCACAAAAGCTTGAAATATTACGAGGTTCAAATCCAGAGGTATATGGCTCAAATTCGAAGATTACAAGGTTCAAACTGATATTAGTAATGAAATTCAACTCATCAGCTGCAAACGCTCGCGCTGATCCGCTGAACATGGATATCAGAGAGGTTCAAACTAATATTACCACTTCTAAGTCTGGTTTTGAAATCTCACAATTTTTGCAAAGGGCTCAGCCATTGAGAAGTCATGTATGGGGTTGACACGATGACTTCCGATTACTCTGTCATCTGAAGTTCCAAAATGAAATCCAGCATTTTTGGAGCCTATTCCATTCTACCGCAGGCGCCGGCGCTGATCAACAAACCATTCATTTTTGCGAAATAAATGTAGGGCAAACCTCATTTCCTTCAACACTCTTGCTCTGAGAGCAAAGAACCTGGCGAATATAATCTCCAGTAAGGTCCCCCGGTAGGAGTTCAAAGTAATTTCTGAGAGATGCAGATCTAGGCATTCGACGTGATATTTATATTATATCACATTATCCACCACTAGGCCTAATCTTATCTGCAAAACAATAAAACATGTTGGTGCCTACATGCAGTTTTGAACATTACTACATGCCTATTTGGTTTGCGGGATTTGTAAAATGCACTAAAATGCCATCTTCGATCTGACATGATTAACATGGGCATTTGATTACATTCTAGAAAAATGTAGCCTTCTTCACAAGAGGTTGGGTGGATGAAAAGTTCCCTAAGAAAACTAGTACAGATGAATCCAAAGGAGAAATGCTTATTGATTGTAACCATATGGATCAAGCAACCAATATGGGGGTGGAACATGTATGTACTGAAATCCTCCAAAAGAATCCTTCAGAAATCATAGTACATTTTCATTGTAAACTTGGAAAAAGGTGTCACAAATTGAACTCCCTTATGGTTAACATTTAACAGGAAAGGAACATCACCTCGATATATAGCTTCTCCAGGCACGGAAAGCATCTCAGGAAACTGACAACTTGCTCCAGGTTGGGGTCGATAGATTCTAGTGCCAAGACCTTCACTATGTGTAGTTTCGGGGTCAAGCTTGTCGGAATCATTTTCTGAATGACAGACGAACAAACATATTCAAAATTAGAAATAATGTTAATTTGTAGAAGGAGAGGTAGAAGGCGGCTGCTTTACCTGAACGGTGTGGATCCAATAGCAAGTTCGAAGTATTTGTCAGACAAGTAGCCCACCACTATCAATTCTGGCGCAGAAATTACATTGATTCTTGATCAACTACAAGTAATCTCTCAAGTGCAGGTGTGTCCTCAGTGACCATACCATGGTACACATCTTGTGATGTCTTCCTGCCGCACCAGCAACACACATAAATAGTCCGGAGAGTCATGGAGGTGATGTGGAAGGTACTCAACTCATTGATCGCCTGAAGATGAAGGTACTGGAGTGCAGTATAGCCACGGAGGAGGTGCTCCATGTCACCATTTGAGAGGCAGACGGCGACGAGCTCGAGGTACTTCAGTCGTGGTAGAATAAGAGTGGGCGCGTCATTAAGGGGGGATGGCAGTTCCTGAACTTGGCGATGCGCAGCGTGGGCGCAAGGCGGAGTGCGGACGTTGGCAACGACTGCATATGCCCATCACCTAAAGTGAGCTCCTCGAGCTGATCTAGGGCGGGGGATCAGAACCTGTCATCAAGCTTGTCTTGGTCCTTGCTATTGGAATGGAACTCGCCCATTCTAAGGCCTCTGGTTGGGCCAAGTGACTTTCAAGGATCATGGAGAATGCATCCAAGCTTTTGCGATAGCCATGGCAGAGCTCGTGGGTGTCGATGAGGTCGAGAGGGATGGAGTTCCATAGGGTACGCCACTGCCGAGAAAGTACGGTTGTCCGTGCACCATATTTGATTGGGAGGAGGGAGATGATGACTATCAACATATCATCGGGGAGGCTGCTAATGAAGTCTAGGCCTGCTGGAGTCGCTTGTGGTTCTAGCTCACCCCGCCTCCGCTTGTTGGCAGCCCCGTTCTCCACCTCCGGAGTCTCCTTGTCAGCGGTGCTTTCTGATAGAAATGGGAGTACATGGAATATTTAGTTAAAACAGGCAATAGAAAAGTGTATTGGTAACTTGAAGTTATTAGGTAGGAATATAGTAAGAAAAGGGAATAATAGTTGGTTGCTTAAATACTACACAATTCATTTGATATTGCTCGGTAAGTCAACATGCAGATAGTTGAAAAGAAAACTTACTTCGAACAAAGTCTGGACGGATGAAATCATCGGGTAAGTTACCATATATCTCATGACCAGGCCCATTTATGTGCAGTGCAATTCCAGTGCCAGCTTTCAGTTCATAAAACTTAGCAATTACTTTCCAAAAGCCAGTGCCAAAATAGGAGTCACAATGTTCATCAAGTCTTACGGTAGCAACAATTGTAAATCCATGGTTTGTGTGCAGTATGACATCCCTGCAGTCTTGATTTATCTAAAGGAAAAGATTGTGCACTACAATTCTGTTGCATAGCAAGGGATGCGCTACAGAAAATGGTAGGGTTGTTAAAGAAAATATGGTAACATGCAAATATGGGCCCAATTTGAAAGAACTGTACAACAGTCAAAATCGAAGGACACAAGTTTATAATTAAATAGATAGGGTAAACATGATGTCATGGAAATATGAGAGTAATCGAAAGAACAATACATCATTAATTTGCCTAATATAGAAAGAAGAGGGGGGATCCCCTTTGACGTATATGGTGCATGTGGCACCTTTTATCCAAATGTAGTAATATTTAGAATATGTTCAGGAAAGTAGGCCATGCCAGCCGATTTAGGGTGAGATTGAACATACCGCGTGCATCCTCAAGTCATCTGGTACGGTGAGATGGAATTTCTAGCGAAGGCCGCAAGGTCCTGATGTATCCGCGCACTATACACTCTATGAACGGAAGAAAACCCTCAAATCAGCTCGAATAAAAATGAATTCACGGCGATTTCGGCCGGGTGATTAAAGGAGGCTGATGAACTGGGATAAGAGATTAGATAATATCTCATTAAATTAGTTACCTTGTTGTCCATGAGAAAGAACCCTTAGTACGGTAGATTCCCCAACCGAGCGGAGATGGGTCAACCACGAGCAGCATCGAGAAAGTCGATGGCGATAGGCGGTGGCAAGCGGAAGTGGCGAAATGCGGTGGGCTTTGCCGGCAGCCTGGCGGCGGCGGCAGGCAGCGAGCTAAGTGTTTACCGCCGCAATAGGCGGTGCCATGCATAGACGCGGTGGAGCTTGTGCAGGTGTGAATGGGGACCGGAGGGGTGGCGGGCAGGGTGAGGGTTTTTGTGACTGGGATGGTGAGGGTTTTCTTTTTTCTTTTTTGAATTGGGTGGTGAGGGTTTTTTGTCCTACAAAGAATTTTGGAGGCGACGGTTTGCTAGAGCCAACCGTGTGTGATTGATGCAACAGGCAAAATGAAAGTCATTGCACACGGTTCCAATTTTGGGAATCGTGTGTGATTGATGTACTACCTCTGTCCTGGTTTATTGGCCCCCTTTGTAATTTTTACCAAATTTTTACCAAATATTTAACTAAGAAATGTTTATGCATGTCACCAAAAATTATATCATTGAGCACTATGCTCAAATACCCATCCATTGATTAATTTTTGCTGACCTGCACTAACATTTTGTCAGTTAAACTTTTGGTCAAAATTTAACACAAATTACAAAGGGGACCAATAAACCAAGACGAAGGTAGATTCCATCAACCGAACTGATTGCATCCATATCCCACTGTTAGACATAGGTAAACATAGATTAAACATACTCAGACATAGATAATAAGCGTACACGTACACAAGCATAGTTCAACCATAAGTACATAGTTCAACCGTCATTAAGAATACTCAAGCGTACATAGTTCAACCATCATTAAGCATACTCAAGCGTACATAGTTCAATCCCACATCTCATCTCACATGCCGGCACGATCCTTAAACTTCTCTAGGTACTCGTTGTATGCGCCATGCGCTACCCTGCAAGAATACTTATGCTTGAAGGAGCCAACGGCCCATCCTCTTGCATGCGCTAGAACACTTAGATACGCATCATGAAGCATGTGGTTGCAAAATGGGCATCGATAGCCACCGGTCTAGGTCCTAATACGCCTATTATGCATTCCCACATAAAGCTCCCTCAGGATTTGCCTCTTGTACCTCCTCTGACCATCTTCATCCTCACTGTCCACATCGTCAGATAGCACCTATACAAATAGTAAAACAAATTTGGCATCATATCAATGATTGCATGTTTTGAAGTGGGATTAGGAATTTATGGCTATTTATTTATACATATTCAGATATTATGGTTCAATTTTTAAGCACAGGCATCTATGTACAGACCAATCTTGAAGAAAATAATAGCAAAAACATATGTAGGTCATTCATAATCAATTGTCAAGTCCGGGCTAGGAATTATTAGCACGAACACTAACCCTAGTCGGATTACTAGAAGAAATCATTTGCACAGATGAAACAACTAATCACTTATCACTTGTACCATTCAACAATCAATACACTACAGGGATCTAACGAAACTTATTCAGATTTCATGGATTGGGAGAACATAACCATAGGATTTCTATTCCAAAAAGGGGGAGGCAGGAGTAACCAGAGAAACCCTATGATCTATTTGACACATAAATGGGTATAGATGACTAACCAGCTGTCCGTCGTTGTCGGAGTCATCGCCGGAGTGGTCGTCGGAGTCGTCGCTGGGGTCGTCACCAGAGTCGCTATGGAACTCCGCCTCTGGCTGTGTAAGCTCGATGATGTCAGGGTGCAGCAATAACTCATCGACGGTGACGGCAACCTCTGTCTCCATCTCAACGTCGTGCTCCGGTGCTTTAGCAGCCCCAGCGTCGCCACTCCCTCCGATGGGGCGCTTCAGCGGCATCCTCATACACTGACGGCTTTGAGGAGTGCGAGCGGCGTCTTGGATGCAAGCGAAGAGAGAGGATTGTGTGTGTGGCGAGGATGGGGGGTGCGGCCGCTCGGGCGCACCATTAATATGGAGTAGTGGGAGTTGTGTGAGAGAGGTGGGCGGTGGTCAAACCGATGGCTCACCTCGCGGTGAGCCTGCGCACCGGACTGCTGGTATGCCTACCAAAGTTTCACACAGCTACTCACACGCCTCCCGATGACACTGCGCAGTGAGCACACCTCCGCCAATTCACACACCTGCACACACGCGTCCCGGTCTACCTGCGCGGTGGACTGTTCGCATGCGTCCCGTCAATTCATGCCTGCTCGCACGGCACACGGGTCGTGCGGCGACACGTATATACTGTTTTTCTATTTGGATGACTAATGTTGCCGCTTTATTGCTTAAGCATGGCATGTATCCATCGTTGGTCTAATGCTCACGGTTCGAATAAATAATTCGTCTGGGATATTGGTTCCCAATTATTAATAATATCCCGTTTATAATTAGATAAATATTACATCAAAACTACTCTCAAATTTGACAAAAAAAGTACAATGCACTTTGTATTGGTGTCCATATGACAACACGATAAGTTTCATGAACTTCAAATAAGTTCTGGATGTACTAGAATTTAAAAATCAAGATTCTCAATGTTTGAAATTTGTTGCACTGGGAGTAAACATGCACCCAGTGAGGCAGATGTGTTTTTGCAATCCATTTAGGTGCACTGTCACGTGTGCATGTAGCTCAAATTTGATTTTTGCACATTATACCCATAGAAAATCAATCAATTAATGTACTAAAATGTCTTAATGATCTCTGAGATTTTTTTCGATATTAAAATGCCCCTCCTTTGGTAACATATCTTCACCATGGGATAATTAATTTAACATGCATCGTAGTTGCGGTGGATTCGCGGTGTGTGTGTGGGTGTGTGCGTCTGGGGGCGGCAGGTGGCTCGCAGTACACTACGAGTTGTGAGCCACCGTGTGGGTTGGCCGTTTTGTTAGGCAGGTCGGTGCCACACCAGAGTCGTGAAATCGTTATTTAAAACATTAGAAAACCCTTTGATACATACATGTGTTGGCCACATGCAGTCAATGGTTGTCCTACACGACACACGATACTCGCATGTGACACTTTATGTGGGCCCGTGAGGTCATCGTCCATCACTTTGACGAACAGCCGGCAGTGAGGTTAATTTGACCAGCAAGGTAGAATCTTTTTTGTTTGTGTTATGGTGATATATAGTACGCGTCGAAGAGGTGGGAGGGGACTAGCATATATACTATACGTATGCGTCCGTGAACAAGTACACCTCACTCAGTGTCGGGACTTTTTGGTTTCCGAGGCACGTGCCACATCAAAATTATGAAATTGGCTATTCAAACATCACACAACACCTCTTTGAGACACATGCATGCATGTGGTGGTTATCCTACCTAGGACACTCATGTGTGACGCTTCCATCTGTGAGCCCACGAGGCCATCATCGATGCATGCATGCATCACTTTGACCTACATCGGGAGAGGTTAATTAATTTCACGGTCGATGAGGATTCTTGTGGGTTGTACATATTACGGCAGGAGCATATAGCATGAGGTGAAGAGGGGGGAAGGGGACCATCATATGTAGTGCGCTTCATGAACCTCGCTCTGTGTGGGTGCATGGTTTACGGTTTTTGGGGCATGTGGCACATCAAAGTTGTGCATTTTGGGTATTCAACATATATATGTTTGGCCCACATGCAAAGCGGTGGTGGTTGTCCTCTCACACCCACTTAAGCGGTTATCAGTGATATCAATGTTTTCCATCTGTGGGCCCGCTTGGTCCATCACTACTTTTTGCCTGACAACACAAGAGGGGTTAATTTGACTTAGGAGGGGATCTTTTTGCTTGCAATACGGTATATATATAGATCATGCTCTAGGATGACACGCATGATACAGTTTGAGCACACACACATGCATGTGTACGCATGAATCCCTCCCATCAAGTCGAAGTGGCTAGTACAACGACGCGTCATGAACCGATCTCGCTCTGTGTGGGGAGCTAGTGTATGATTTTTGACGCACGCGCCACATCAATGTTGTGAAATGGTATTCAAACATGCATGCAAGCATCACCTCCATACATATGCATGTAGTGGTTGCCTTCGAACGATAAACTCCCTCGCGTGGTTATCGGCGACAAGCCTATATATTCATGGGCCCGCGTGGACATCCATGATCACCTTGAGCGACAACAAGATAGGTTGCCATGGAGGATTCTTCATTTGGTTCGTGTTATGGTAGTATATGTCATGGTGAGATTCAGACCTAATTAAGTTTGAGCGCATATACTATGCACGCATGCATGCATGAATCCCCATCGTTGGCTTAAAGTGTGGTGTAACATACATATGCATCGTAAACCTAACCCTCACTCAGTGTGGGGATTTCTAGTTTGAAATCACGGTGCCACATCAAAGTTGTTCCATTGTTACTCAAAAACACACCTCTCCATACATATGTTTGGGCCACACGCATGCAATGGTTGTCTTCGGGGACTAGCTACTTGCATGATTATTGGCGAGCTAGCCCATCTATGGGGTCACATGGACGGCCATCACTTTGACCAACAACAAGAGAGAGGTTGTACGACCAAGGTGGATTATTCTTGGTCCATTTTACGATCCATCTTGGTGAGATATGCCTCTCTGGCCCGCCGACTGAAAGTGTGTGGGGGGCTGCTACTTCGCACTTTACTAGGTGATCCTCGATTGGGGGGGCATGCATTCATAGCTTAGGATTCCCTTCTTGGTGACGCGAGGGGGGCTGCTAGCTGCTACCTCGCACTTTGTTAGGTGAACCTCAATTGGGGGCATGCATTCATATCTTAGGATTCCCTTCATGCCAACACGAGGGAGGGTGGGTTGCTAGCTACTTCGCACTTTGGTAGGTGAACCTCGGTTGGGGGGGCATGCATTC
>NC_041380.1:165035413-165076452 GCF_002162155.2 Triticum dicoccoides | reverse complement strand
TAGGTGAACCTCGGTTGGGGGGCATGCATTCATAGCTTAGGATTCCCTTCGTGTCGACACGAGGGAGGGGGCTGCTAGCCACTTCGCACTTTGCTAGGTGAACCTCGGTTGGGTGGGAGGGGGCGTGCATTCATAGCTTAGGATTCCCTGTTGGGGAATGTAGTATTTCAAAAAAAATCCTACGATCACGGAAGATCTATCTAGGGATGCATAGCAACGGGAGGGGACAGTGTGTCTACGTACCCTCGTAGACTGAAAGCAGAAGCGTTGAGTAATGCGGTTGATGTAGTCGTACGTCTTCGCAATCCAACCGATCAAGTACCAAATGAGGGAGTCCTGGGTTAAGGAGTCCTCGGGCATCCAGGCTATGTGACGTGGGCTGGGCTAATGGGCCATGAAGATACTAGAAAGAAGACTTCATCCCGTGTCCGGATGGGACTCTCCTTTGCGTGGATGGCAAGCTTGGCGTTCGGATATGAGGATTCCTTTCTCGGTAACTGACTCTGTACAACCCTAGCCCCCTCCGGTGTCTATATAAACCGGAGGGTTTAGTCCATAGAGGCAATCATAATCATACATGCTAGACAATTAGGGTTTAGCCATTACGATCTCGTGGTAGATCAACTCTTATAACCCCTATACTCCTCAAAGTCAATCAAGCAGGACATAGGGTATTACCTCCATCACGAGGGCCCGAACCTGGGTAAAACATCGTGTCCCTTGTCTCCTATTACCATCAATCCTTAGAGGCACAGTTCGGGACCCCCTGCCCGAGATCTGCCAGTTTTGACACCGACATTGGTGCTTTCATTGAGATTTCCGATGTGTCGTCGCCAGAAGGTTCGATGGCTCCATCAGTCATCTACAACAATGCTGCCCTGAGGGAGGTCTTTCTCCCCGGCCAGACCTTCGTGTTCGGTGGCTTCACACTGCGGGCCAACTCGCTTGGCCATTTAAAGCAGATCGATAGCTACGCCCCAGGTCACCAGATTAGTTTTGGAAATCTGGATTACGTCGCTGGTATCTGAGGAGACTTGATCTTCCAAGGGTTCACGACCCCAACCTCCGCTCTGGCCTTAAATCCGGAGCGCGTCTCCAGGTCCGAAAACGGGATTCCCGAGCCCGCCGGACTATCTGCGGCTATTAAGCCTAGTATGGGAGAGCCGGAGGAAGCAGTGTCACCGGCAATCATCATGAAGCCGAACTCTTCTCCGAACACTGACCCCGAGCCCTCGGGGTCATCATCGTGTGAGCTCGGCCAAGAGGTTTCCTCGTCGCCATACTCCATGAATTCCCTTCTCCCTGACCGAACCTCACCTTTAAGAGAGGCTCTAGACTTAATGTGATCCCTCGTCATTATAGAGGGGCAACATCCGAACTATGCCCTACCCGGACTAGGGGCTGAGAGCGGGGAATTTTATGTCCCACCCACCACCCACTTCATAGCCACTGTCGAGGACTTAACCGACATGCTCGATTACGGCTCCGAAGACATCGACAGTATAGACGATGATGCCAGAGAAAAGCAGGCCCACAACCCGCCGTTCACCATACGTTGGATGGCCACCTCTTCATACGACGTGTACATGATGGATACACCAAAGAGGGTAACGACGATAACAAGAAAAATCCAGTTGAGGATACACCTCCTGAGATACAACCAAAGCGCCGACGTCAGTGGCGCCGCTCTAAGTCACACCGTGGAAAAGACAGCAATACCGGCACCGGAGACATGAATACTCCGGACGACGCCGAAGACCAAGAAGACCCCGTCGAGCTAGCCTCCAAACAGGAAGATCGGGAAGATGGGCAAATAAGCCCCAATGAACTGGCTATAAACAAAGACTCGGAGGATAGTAATTACCTTCCACTCTCCAAGGAGGAGGCGAGCCTCGGCAACGTAGACTTTATCGTACCTGAGGAACCCCTTGAGCAGGAACACTTTAGGCGCCAGCTAATAGCCACTGCAAGGAGCCTGAAAAAAAACAGCAGCTGCTCCAAGCTGACCAAGATCTGCTCAATGATAGGTGGACTAACGTCCTGGCAGCCGAGGAACACGGCCTTGAGCATCCAACCAAGAGTTACCCGAAGCGCAAGCTGCTACCTCAATTTGACGACGTGGTGCTGGTGCCCGTACCATCGGCGCGTAACGCGGCCGACCGACCACCACGTGGCCATGACAAAACGACAGCTCAAGCCGAATACCAGCCTATACCACCTTGCGGTAAAGGTAGGGACACAATAGCTCGGAAATATACTTGCAACCTATGGAAAGATTTGGAAAAATAGAGCGGGCCAGACCAGATCGATCTACGGATCGCGGGGGTGTGCTCCGACGCGTGAGGACGGCTATCTAGCCGGGCGACAGCCACAACGACGCCCGGGCCAAAAACCGCAGATGAACTCCATTCGAGCTACGTTGCGACGTGGCCTGCTATAGAGGCGCCACACACCCCCTCTGCTTCTCTGATGAAGTATTGGAACATGAATTCCTAGAAGGGTTTAGACCCGTGAATATCGAATCATATGATGGAACAATGGATCCCATAGTATGGATTGAGGACTTTCTCCTCCATATTCATATGGCCCACGGTGATGATCTTCATGCCATCAAAATACCTCCCACTAAAACTCAAGGGACCAGCTTGGTACTGGTTAAACAGCCTGCCAGAAAACTCCATTAGCAGCTGGGAGGACCTGGAAGACGCCTTCTGTGACAACTTCCAGGGTACATACGTCCGACCTCCGGATGCCGATGACTTAAGTCACATAGTTCAACAACCCGGAGAGTCGGCCAGGAAATTCTGGACTAGGTTCCTAATTAAAAAGAACTAGATCGTCGACTGTCCGGATGCTGAAGCCCTAGTGGCCTTTAAGCACAGCATTCGCGACGAATGGCTCGCTCAACACCTTGGCCAAGAAAAGCCGAAGTCCATGGAAGCCCTCACGGCACTTATGACCCGCTTTTGCGCGGGCAAAGATAGTTGGCTAGCCCGTAGCAGCAACAATGCAAGCAAACCTGGCACCTCTGAAGCCGGAAATAGCAACGGCAAGCCCCGACGCAACAGGCACAAGCGTCAGAACAACGATGACAATACCGATGACACATCGGTCAACACTGGATTCAGCGGCTCCAAGCTAGGTTAACACAAGAAGACATTTAAAAGAAACAATTCGGGCTCATCCAGCTTGGACCAAATCCTCGATCGACCATGTAAGATCCACGTTACCCCCGATAAACCTGCAAATCATACCAACAGAAGTTCTTGGGTCTTTAAACAAGCCGGTAAGTTACATACTGAGGACAAAGAGAAGGGGTCGCCAAGTGAGGATGATGACGACGAGTCCCGTCCACCGAACACAAGGGGACAGAAGAACCCCCCCCCCAAGTCAAAATGGTGAACATGATATACGTCACTCATATCCCCAAAAGGGAGCTCAAACGCGCACTCAAGGACGTCTATGCAATAGAGACAGTCGCCCCAAAATTCAATGCATGGTCATCTTGCCCGATCTCTTTCGATCGCAGGGACCATCCGACCAGTATTTGTCACGGTGGCTCTGCCGCACTGGTCCTCGACCCAATCATTGATTGATTCCACCTCACGCGGGTCCTCATGGACGGTGGCAGCAGCCTTAACCTGCTCTATCAGGAAACAGTCTGCAAGATGGGCATCGATCCTTCAAAGATCAAGCCCACCAAAACTACCTTTAAAGGAGTAATACCAGGTGTATAGGCCCTTTGCACGGGCTCAATCACATTGGAAGTCCTCTTCGGATCCCGGACAACTTTCGAAGCGAAGACTTGATCTTCGACATCGTCCCCTTCCGCAGTGGCTATCATGCACTGCTCGAACGAACCGCATTTGCTCGCTTCAATGCAGTGCCACACTATGCCTATCTCAAGCTTAAGATGCCCCGGCCACGCGGTGTCATAACAGTCAACGGAAACATGGAACACTCCCTCCGTACCGAGGAGCACACCGCGGCCCTGGCAGCGGAACTACAGGGCGGCCTTATCAAACAGAACATCAATTCGGCGGCCAAGCCCCCGGACACTATTAAGCAATTCTAGATTACTCCGCAGCATGATAGTCCAGCTCGTCAGGAGTTGGACTAACAATTCTGCCTCCATCTTAGTCCCGACCGAACTACGGCGTACGTACTGCGCGTACATAACTACGCACTAAAAATACCATGGGCAAAGACGGAGGCATAACTCGATCATGGTCCACAATACGACACGATTGACCTTATCCGGGCACTCATACTTTCCCTTTTTCTTTCTATCCTTTTTCAGGTTTCTTTTCCACAGGCCCCTCACGACAGCCTCATCATCGATCCTTTCGAAGGATAAACATACCAAGGAGGCAAGCAGCATAGACGTGTGGCAGAAAAATCTAGATGATCTTCTTGAGGATCACTTTGCCTGTTTGCAGGACCTGCACGCAGCTTCCCCTTGGTCTCAACATGTTAAATAGCCACGTTGCTTATCGCATTATTTGTACAAATACGCTTTGACGTATCAATCAGATTATAATGGAAATAGTTTTCGGCCCAACATATGTGGTATTAGCTTACTCCTTCATTACATTTAAACTATTTTTATCAATTGCACCCATACACTTTGGTATGACTTAACTCGCCAGGGGCTCCATTGCTCTCCATATGTTGGTAACAAGTCCGAACACTTTTTACAGTACAATTCGACCCCCCCCCCCGCCCCCGAATATTGCATTATATGCATCGGCTCTGAATCATGTCTTTGGTCAATAGTTGGGTTGCCCGGCTCCTGTGCTTGCTACCTTACGTTTCTGTTTTATCGGCTAGGGTAGTTAAGGGAGAACTACTGCGATTGTGCTTCTGGCTCATCCGGATAAACACCTCAGTAGGGAAAGCCGAAAACTGACTGTCACGATGTGGCGAGAGTTAGTCAGCTATTCGGTGGCTAAAATCTCTTGCGATTTTTCCCGCATTATGTGATGGATCGGCTTCCACCCGATCAGGTGTTTACAGCCCCTAGTCCGAATAAACAAACTAGGGGCTGCGCCTACACTCCTAATTGTCAAACTCCTATGGCTAAGTGAGGGTGATAAAGCCACATAGTCTGATTGCCTGGTTCGATGCACTGAACACCTCCTTCAAGGACCAAACTCTTGGGTCAAGTGTGTTTAGGTTCCAATCTGAACACTCCCGTACTATCTATGTGGGGGATGAAGCCGACGACTGGCCAACTCTCAGATCTAAATAAAACGGCCGCACAGGAGGATTTTTTTTGGAAAACAACAAGTAATATATTACATATAGGCTTTGTTCCATAATACAGGACTGGATAAACACAAATGCATTCATTCAAAGATAATGTCCTTCGCACACTGAACCACTACAATGCGGGATCCTTCCAGGACATCATCAAAATAGCGCTCGGGCATGCGATGCTCTTTGCCCTCAGGCGGCCCCTCAGTCGCAAGCTTGATGGAGTTTGTCTTCGCCCACTGTACCTTGACACGGGCGAAGGCCATCTGCGCACCTTCGATGCAGGCCGATCTCTTTATGGCATCAAGCCGAGGGCAGGCATCGGACAGCCGCTTCACAAGCCTGAAGTGGCTGTTGGGCACGGCTTCAGCAGGCCATAGACGGATTATTAAATCCTTCATGGCCAGTCCAGCCACCCTATGCAGCTCGGACAGCTGTTTTAGCTGATCGCTGAGGGCCACTAGATGCTCTGGTGCAAGGTATTGCAACCAGAATAGCTTCTCCGATGAGCTCCCCTCTTTGGCTTGGAAGAACTCCATAGCATCAACCACACTACGAGGTAGATCCGCAAACGCTCGTGGAGAACTCCAATTCCGGGTCTGTAAGAGGTACCTTTTCTTCACAAATTTTCTCTACATAATAAAGGTCTTACCCGACGCAATTTTCTTGGCCTCCTGGACTTCTTGGAGGGCGCCTTGGGCTTCAACCTGGGCCTTTTGTGCGCTTTGGCGGGCCTTAGCAAGTTTAGACTCTTGGTCCGCAATCTTGCGCTCCAAGGACTCGCATTTCTTTACGGCGTCTTCGAGCTCCTGCGGAACCACCCCGACCCTTGACTCGTGTTTCTTGCAGGCGGCTTGTTCCTTCTCTGCTTTCTTCTGGGCCTCACTCAAAACTTTCTGGAGGGACTGCACCTCGGCCGCAGCTCCTATGAAGCATCATATTAACATGATCAACACAAACTATTCTTATCATTTTAAGATCTGAATAGGCCATTGCGTACCTTGTTTGTCCTCAAGATGTTTTTGGACACGGCCGAGCTCTTCATCGGCCCCCTCCAGCCTCTGCTTCAGTTTGGATACTTCGGCAGAATGGGAGGTCACAGCCAGCATCGACGTGTGCTTATTCGCATAGACATATATGATTAGTCTCCTATGAAAATTATTCGATCCTTTGTCCGTCCTTTCTTTTCGAACACCGGACAGAGTCTCAGGGGCTACTGTCTGTACTGCGATGTTCTTTTTGCATAATTGCGTCACGTACCTCAAAGCCTGTTAGAAGGCTGGTGCAAGCTTCGGTCAGTCCGCTCTTAGCGGACTGAACCCTCTCAACCACCGTACCCAGAAGGATACGGTGTTCTTCTACAATGGAAGCACCTTGGAGTGCTTCCAGTAGAGTATCCGGTGCCTCCGGATGGACAGAGGTCACGGGCAGAATAGGTGCACCTCCTTCTTTTGAAGGAGGTTGCTTACTTGATTTTTGGGCCGTACGGGCCTCCGGAATAGTATTCGACTGGGGGCCGAATTGGATATGGCCCCCATCACCAGTCTCCAGGGGGGTCTGCTCCCCCATGTGTCCGACGGCCAAGGTATCACCCTCTGGCACCCCCTCGGTGGTCTCCTGTACCTCTCCCTGGCGTGGGAGGGTCCTTCGGGACAACACTTCGGCGTCGTCCGTAGTCTTGGGGGAGGAGGCCGGCAGAAGCGATCCGCTGTCCATCACATTTGGATCCAGCGAATTCCCCAAAGATGAGGATCGCTAGAGGCGGATGAGACACGGACTGCAGCGTATGATTCAACATATTAAAGCCACGAAGTAAAGGAGCTGGATACATATGTGTGTAAGTGCCTTTGAGTACTTATGATCCGACGAGGGGCTTCTTCCTCGGACGCCACTCAGGGCTGCTATCGGTGTCCAATTCAGAATCGTCCGCAAGGGAGACTCTCCCTTTCTTGGACGCCTCGGCCTCTGCCTCCAGATCCGTGGTGGCCACCATTTTCTTCATTCCCCCTCAGGGGGAGAATTTATTTCCTCCTCCTCGTCATTCTCGGCAGGGGAGGAGTGGGTTTCAGCGTCTTCGGATGTTGCGTCTAAAGTGCCTTTACGGCGGAGGCCGCTTCTTGTCTCCTGGCCCTTCTTCTTGGCCTTCTTCTCCGGCGCCTGGTAGGGCGCCAGAACCAGCATCTTCGTTAGGAGCGGGATAGTTGGGTTTTCAGGCAGCGGAGCCAGACACTGGATCCGCTTCGCCTTCTTTACGTAGCTCTGAAAAGACAAATGGAGAAACTTAGACATCTTCCTTGAATGCACAGGAAGAGATACACCTTGAAGTATGAAGAACTTACCGGACTGGCTAGATGGGTCTGGTCATATCCGCGGTCCTCGAACATCTGCGGCCACGTCTGATTGGCCTTGTAAAGCACCTTCTAGATACCTTCATGCGTGGAGCCGAAGAACTGTCGTAAGGTCTGGTGCTTGGTCGGATCGAACTCCCACAAATGGCAAGTCCGGCTTTGGCAGGGAAGGATCCGGCAGAAAAGCATCACCTGGATCACATTGACGAGCTTGATGTTCGTGTCCACCAGGCTCTTGACGCGCGCCTGCAATGCTGATATCTCGTCTGACGATGACCAGTCCTGTCAGATTTTGGGTTCCGGCAAAACCCTTGAGGTTCGAACACTGGGGTGTGCATGAAGATATCTCCTCCCTCTAGCTCATGCCCTCACCGCAATCTCAAGGCTCAGCGCGTCGAACTCGCAGAACAAAGGGACACAAGATTTATACTGGTTTGGGCCATCGATGTGGTGTAATACCCTACTCTAGTGTGGTGTGGTGGATTGCCTCTTGGGCTGAGTATGAATAGTTACCAGGGAAGAACAACCTCTTGAGGAGAGGTGCTCTTGTGCTTGGTGAGTTTGTGTGCCTTGGTAGAATGGATCCGGCCCAAGATGATATATCTCCCCACAATGGTGGCTAGTCCTATATATAGAGGCCCGAGTCCTCTTCCCAAATATTAGGCGGGAAGGGATCCCACAATGGCCAATTTGAAGGGGGACAGCTAGTACAAGCTATCCTGACAAAAGATGGTCTTTGAATGCCAAAGGCTCTGGTGATGACGTCGTCCTGGGCTCCACGGTGCCCTCCATCCTGCCATCCTGCTGTTCTTGGTCTCGTTGCACCGATATGGAAACCCTTGCTTGACGGCTCGAGACACCGCGCCTGCGCTTGCCTCTTTAGCACCAAAGAGGAAACGAGAACACTACATGCGATGGTGCCCGCCTGGCCCTGGTCGTCATGGCTTGTGTCACAGGAACCTTGTGAGGTGCCCCTTGCCTTGATCTCTCCGCCCCTCATGAGCCAGCCTGGTGAGGCTGCCCCCGAGGAGGTCTTGCGTCGTCTGTCTCGTGAGGCTTGGCCCCTCGCTAGGTTCTTGAGTGTTTGCTGGTGAAGATGGGCCGTACAGGGCCGCTGGCGGAGCCATGCCGTGGGCCGCAGGTAGGCAAGTCTGGGGACCCCCGTTCCCAAGACGCCTACAGTAGCCCCGGGCCCAAGGCGCGCTCGGACTTGGCTTTGAGGCGAAGCCAAGGGGCAAGTGTGGAGCGCCGCGGGCCCCAACATCATGTGGCCTCGCTTGACGCATGGCGATTGATTGGACATGGGCGTCTCCGCTTCCCCATGCTGCCTCGGAAACTGCTCGACTTGATGAGTTCCTGATGCATGCAGAAAAAAGGTCATTATTACCTTAGATCATGGAGGCCGGTGGTTGGCCTCCTCATGGCTAAAGAGGGGAAGGGGGAGCGGAGCCCCCGCCACCCATCTCTTCCTTCACTCCTCTTGCTTCTTCCTCTTCCTTCCTTCCTTGCTAGCAGCGACACTCATGGCGCCGGCGAAGAGGTTCTCGGCCACAAAGAAGGGGAAGGCCCGCCAGGAGGGGCCGGCGAAGAGGTTCTCAGTCGCAGAAAAGGGCAAGGCCCGCCAGGAGGGGCCCGGCTCGCCGCCACCCAAGAGGGGGCGTGGTCGCCCACGCAAGCACGTCGTGACCCCCACCGTGGCCCCTCGCGGCAGTGGCGGTGCCTCCCTACACAGTGGGAGTCGCCCAGGTTATTTCAATCCCATCGATGAAGTGAGGCGCGCTATGGTTGCGCGAACTCCTCGGTCGCCCTTCCATTCGACGGAGGTGATGCCGGAGTTCATCGTGTGGTCGGAGAACCCGACTGGCACCTGGCTTCATCTCCCGCGCTTCTTCGTCGGTGAACTGCCGGCCATGGGTCCAGGCGGTCTTTGGCTGTAGGCGGGCGGCTGCTGCAGCAAGGCTTCGTGGGTCGCGGTGGAAGTCTCTGGCACAGGAAACACGGCCCTGGCCCGCGGCTGGCACACGTTTGCCCGTGTGCGCGGCCTGGGCAGGCGGTGTACCCTCCACTTCAAGTACGACGGTGACGCGACCCTCTACATGCGGGTATTTGGGGAAGATGGTCAACACGTTGGGTGCTGCCCTGAGGACAACGACGGCGATGAGGTTCTCAGCCTTAGCGATGGTTGTGACGAGGATGGAGGTGGCCTCGTCCTCGGCGCTGGCCACGGCTCGTCCAGCTACGGCGGCTCCTCCAGCGACAGCTCCAGTAGTGGCGGCTATGACCAGCTGTCGCGCCTGTTTCGAGGGTGGCAGTTGGTTGTCTTGTTGCCATGCTCCAGTGAAGCGCGAGGAGGGGTCTGGCTGAGCCCAGGAGAGCGCCATGGGCCCGTCCTCGCGAACTGCTGTGGGGGCACGCGCCACTTTTGTTTTGTTCTTTCCTTCCTGCATTTAAGAAGAAACAAGTATGGGCCCTGCAGGGGCGTGTAATGAACCATGATTTCCAAGTCGCTATGTTATGTGTATCGTCCCTGCGTCGTGTTGTGGTACCAGCGTTTTATGTAGGCATGTAGAGATAACTTAGCTTGATGTGTCTGAAGTAGTTTCCGCCTTGTGAGGCGCGCATTTCCTAGTACCTGGCGAGGCCTCCTTTGCTCGGGAGGCGTCTAGGAACTGCAAAAAATTCGTTAGGAAACTCTTATTCTTCTGAATCCTGGTCACAGGCATCGCCGGCCATGACCCAACGCTTCATATCGCGGTACCCGAGGGGCACGGATTGAGAGAGGTGCGCCAGTTTGCGGGCTCGGGCGATTGTGCCTCGCGAAGAACAGGAAAAACAGCCACGAGGGCACTTGTCCAGCCCCCTCGCGAGGCATGCGAGGGAGAGCATGGACCAAAACAAAGATCCAAGGAAGAACAGAGGAAAAGGCGATCGAACCAAGAGGACAAGAAAAAACAGTATGCAACTTCCATTAAGAAAAAGGGGGCAAGCCAACTACGGAAAGCAAATGAAAAGCTGCGTCCGGCACCTAGTCTAGTCTTGTCACTAGCGTGGAGCTAAGTGTTGTCGGCGTTCTGGAGACGGGGGTCCCCAGACTTGCTTGCCTATGGCCCGCGGCGTGGCTCCTCCAGCGGCCCCGTACGGCCCATCTTCACTAGCAAACATTCAAGACCCTCGCGAGGGTCCAAGCCTCGCGAGGCGGACAATGCAAGACCTCCTCAGGGGCGGCCTCACCAGGCTGGCTCATGAGGGGCAGAGAGATCAAGGCAAGGTGAACCTCACCACGTTCCAATGACGTAAACCATGATGATTGAGACCAGGCGGGCGCCAGTGAGCACAATGTCCTCATTTCCTCTTTGGTGCTAAGAAGGCAAGCGCAGGCGAGGAGTTCCAAGGCATCAGGCAAAGGTTTCCATATTGGTGCAACAAGACCAAGACCAGCAGGACAGCAGGATGGAGGTCACCGTGGAGCCAAGACGGCGTCACCACTAGAGCCTTTGGCAGGCGAAGACTACTTTTGTCAGGATAGCTTGTACTAGTTGTCCCCCTTCAAATTGGTCGTTGTGGGATCCCTTCCCGCTCAATATTTGGGAATAGGACTAGGGCCTCTATAAATAGGACTAGCCACCACCATAGCTAGGGCATGATCTGATCGGATATGGGATCGAAGCCATTCCATCCTTAGCCTCACACAAGTTCACCGAGCACAAGAACACCTCTCCGCAGGAGGCTGTTCTTCCCGCATAACTGTGCATCCTATGCCCAAGAGGCAATCCACCACACGACACTGGAGTAGGGTATTACACCACAACGGTGGCCCGAACCAGTATAAATCTTGTCTCTTGTTCTTTGGGTTCCTCAAGCTAGGCCGTGAGATCGTTGAGTGTGCGAGCTAGAGAGGGGGGAGATCTTCGTGCGAACCCCAGTGTTCGAACCTCCAGGGTTTTGCCAAAACTCGAAATCTGACATTTGCCGCGCCAGGTAGAGGTACGCCGGAGTCTTCCTTTCACTAGTCGATCCATCGACACTCCACAGCTCCGATGTCCAGCGACCCGAGGACCAACGCCGACCGGTGGGGAGCCTAGCCGGCCCGGGCAGCCCCCCTACCTAAGAAGACCTCAACCCCGCGCCCCAGGCAGCACGCGCACCACCGAGTGCTGTAGGGCATGGTCAAGCGCCATCCACCCTTACTCCATGCCAAGTACAGGCAGCTGCAAGGGCTTCAAGCCATGCCGCGGCCACAACGTCGCACACCCAACAGGAACAAGCAAACATGAGGGTCGCGCTCATAGTGGCTCGTGATCTACTATGATGCCGGGTGATGGAGAGCGGCCGGGATGCACTGCTGGAGCGCGTCGCCGAGCTACTGGACGCCGCGGTGAAAGTGCAACTATCCCTAGGTGGTTTTGGTAATTCCTAACAACATATAGCTCATTGAGCTAATGCTATTCCAAGATTAATATTTCAGGAAAAGCTCAATGAATGGCATGGCATGGATGACGAATGTGGACCCCTCAAAATACTAAGGACAAAAAGATTGGCTCAAGCTCAAAGCTCAAGACTCTACATTTTATATTTTAGTGATCCAAGATCACATTGAGTCTCTAGGAAAAGCCAATACTATCAAGGAGGGATGAGGTGTTGTTTAATGAGGTTCTTGCTTCATAGTGCTTACTGATATGCTCCAAAACCCTCAACTACCTTCCCACATCCACATATGACCTAAATCAAAGTCAAACTCGGCCCCACCGGTTCTTTCTATCCGGCGCCACCGAGTTCAGATGTCATAGCCACTGCCACAAACCCTAGGCAAATTGGTCTCACCGATAGGGATTTCGGTCACACCGAGATGGGGTTGTAATCTCTCTGTTTCCCTTCGTAACGTTTTGGTCCTACCGAGATGAGCGATCGGTCCCACAGAGATTGCAATGTAAACTCTCTGGTTAGCTTATTACCAAAACCGGTCCCACCGAGTTTGTGTAATCGGTCACACCGAGATTACGTTATGCCCTAACCCTAACCATATTAGTCCTACCAAGTTGCATCTCAGTCCCACCGAAAATCCTAACGGTCACTAGGTTTGCTAAATCGGTCCGACCGAGTTTCTCCATTCGGTCTCACCGATATTGGTAAATTGTGTGTAACGGTTAGTTTTTGTGTGGAGGCTATATATACCTCTCCACCCACTCTTCATTCGTGGAGAGAGCCATCAGAACATACCTACACTTCCAATACACATTTTCTGAGAGAGAACCACCTACTCATGTGTTGAGGCTAGGATATTCCATTCCTACCATATGAATCTTGATCTCTAGCCTTCCCAAGTTGCTTTCCACTCAAATCTTCTTTCCACCAAATTCATATCCTGTGAGAGAGAGTTGAGTGTTGGGGAGACTATCATTTGAAGCACAAGAGCAAGGAGTTCATCATCAACACACCATTTGTTACTCCTTGGAGAGTGGTGTCTCCTAGATTGGCTAGGTGTCACTTGGGAGCCTCCGACAAAGATTGTGGAGTTGAACCAAGGAGTTTGTAAGGGCAAGGAGATCGCCTACTTCATGAAGATCTACCGCTAGTGAGGCAAGTCCTTCGTGGGCGATGGCCATGATGGGATAGACAAGGTTGCTTCTTCGTGGACCCTTCGTGGGTGGAGCCCTCCATGGACTCGCGCAACCGTTACCCTTCGTGGGTTGAAGTCTCCATCAACATGGATGTACGATAGCACCACCTATCGGAACCACGACAAAAACATCCGTGTCTCCAATTGCGTTTGAATTCTCCAAACCCTTCCCTTTACATTCTTGCAAGTTGCATGCTTTACTTTCCGCTGCTCATAGACTCTTTGCATGCTTGCTTGAATTTTGTTAAGATTGCTTGACTTGTGCTAAGATAGCTAAAATCTGCCAAAGACTAAAATTGGGAAAAGGATAGATTTTTATTTGGTCAAGTAGTCTAATCACCCCCCCTCTAGACATACTTTCGATCCTACAAGTGGTATCAGAGCTTTGGTCTCCATTTGCTTTGATTTCCATAGCTTTTGGTGGTCATAGCCTTGGTTTCACAACCTAGGAGAGTATGGCATCTAGCGAGGGAAATTATCACCGTGGAGGTCCTTACGTTGATGGTACTAATTTTGCTAGTTGGAAGCATAAGATGAAAATGCATATTCTTGGACATAACCCCGCCGTTTGGGCTATTGTGTGTGTTGCTTGCAAGGTGAATTCTTTGATGGGAGAGAACCGAATCGTGAAGCTACCGCGGACGAGTTGAAGATGCTACAATACAATGTTCAAGCTTGTGATATCCTCTTCAACGGATTGTGCCCCGAAGAATTCAACAAAATCAGCCGTCTTGAGAATGCAAAGGAAATTTGGGATACTTTGATTGATATGCACGAAGGTACCGACTCCGTCAAGGAATCCAAGTTGGATGTGCTTCAAAGTCAACTTGACAAGTTCAAAATGAAGGATGGTGAAGGTGTCGCTGAAATGTACTCTAGGCTTGCTCTTATCACAAATGAGATTGCCGGCTTAGGAAGTGAAGAGATGACCGACAAATTCATCATCAAGAAGATCCTAAGAGCCTTGGACGGAAAATACGATACCGTATGCACATTGATCCAAATGATGCCAAATTACAAAGATCTCAAGCCTACGGAAGTCGTTGGAAGAATTGTTGCACATGAGATGTCACTCAAGGATAAGGAGGAGCTCCATAACAAGTCAAGTGGTGCTTACAAAGCCTCATGTGTAGCCCCCACATCATCAAGTGAGAAACAAACCTTCAATGAAGAATTGAGCCTAATGGTGAAGAACTTCAACAAGTTCGACAAGAGTAGAAGCAGGGAGAGAAGTTCCAAATCAAGGTCCTACAATGACAAAAGATCTTCTAGTCGAGAGCGAAACTGCTACAATTGTGGAAGACCCGAACACTACTCCAATGAGTGTACGGCTCCCCACAAGAGAAGAGAAGATTCTCCCAAAAGAAGAAGTAGAAGAGAAGAATCACCATCAAGGGAGAGAAGGAGTAGGGATGATCGATATGAACGAAGACACCATCGGAGAAGCAAGGATTCGGAAAGGAAGGACAAGTCATCAAGGAGCTACACAAAACAAAGACATCAAGCTCATGTTAGTGAATGGGTATCCGGATCCGACTCCGACAATGACTCCGAGAGAAGCTATCACTCCGACTCCGAATATACTCAAGATGAAGGTGTTGCCGGACTAGCACTTGTGTCAACCAACTCCTACGGCATATTTGATTCACCAAATGAAGGAATTGGAAGATGCTTCATGGTCAAAGGTCCAAAGGTATCACACCCCGAGTATGTTGATTTCAATAGTGATGAAGATGACTTGTTAGGTGATGATGAGTTACTTGTTGACAACTATAGCGATGAATACTATGATGAAACGAATGACAATGATAAGGAGAAGATTGAGTCTCTAACTAAAGAACTAAACACTCTTAAGTTAGCTCATGAAACTATCTTAGGAGATCATCGAGAACTTTTAAGGACTCATGAGAAATTACGTTTTGAGAAGCTCAATCTTGATCAAGAGCATGAGTTCTTAAAGGCAATCAATGATGATCTTCGCAAGAAAAGTTCTTCTTACTTTGCGAAGCATTTACTCTTATCCACTTACATGCCTCAAGTCAAGTCTAGTAACAAGAACAAGAAGGATTCTTCCTCTAGTAGTAAGAATAATCATGCTAAATCCAATGTTGTTGCTTCTAGTAGTTCTCTTGATTACACTAATGATTCTCTTAGCCAAGTTACACTTGAGCAAGAAAATAGCTTATTGAAGGGAATTATAGAGAAATGTGTTTACAAGAGCCTTGCCAGGAGTAAGCAATTCGAGGAAATTGTACGCAAGCAAGGAAGGCACCGGAAGAATCAAGGTGTTGGTTTTGAACGAAAGTTCAATGCCAATGGAGTTGAGTGGGAAGAAGATCAATACCCCAAGACAAAGTTTGTTCCTCAACAAGAAAAGTATGATCCTACTTCTTCCAAAGGGACACAAGATCAAGATGATCTTCCACCACATGACCACAAGCAAAAAGGGAAGGACAAGCTTCAAGAGGAAATTCATGCATTTGAAGAAGCTCCTAAGGCCTTGGTCAAGTGGGTTCCCAAGACTACATCAAGTTCCACTTCATCAAGTACAACTACAACTTCGAGGATTCCCTTCAAGATGGTGTGGATCTCGAAGAAGAAGAACTAGAGAGTTCTTGAGGGTGACTCTGCCAACATACTTCACTCTTATCATTTTGGCAAGAACAAGTGCAATCAACTTCCACATCTTGCACTAGTTCAAGGAGTCACAAACCCTCTTGTTGGTAAGACAAGGGACAAGGTAACCTAAAGCTTTCATAGACATCATCTTGTGTGTGCATCACTCTATGTCTATGGATATCCTTGTTTGTTCCTTGTGGGACTAACCTGTGTAGGTATTGAAAGTGCAACTCACTCCAAAGGATAGCTCCAAATGGTCTACATCAACATAGAGCATTCACATCTTCAACACCTACATGAAGTCATCATCGACAAAACCCAAGGTTATTTCATCCCTCTTAGGGGGGATCTCACATCTAGGGGGAGCTTTACTCTAACAATTGAGTTAAAGCAACTCTAATGGTGTGAACACAACAATGCTTTATGTAAAAGTGGTAAACCCACTTGTGCTTAAACGATGAGTATGACCTATGATCAAATGTTCTCATTTGACTCCTAAGTCATTATACTCATATATAGATGACCTAGTCATCGCCAATTTCTTGATAGATGCGAGAATTGTTTGTGCATGCTTTGCCACATATTTCATTTGCCATTTTATTGTGTGAGCATGTTGGGTGCATAATTTACTCATTCGAGGACATCCACTTGTTGTTTTGATTGATTGGTTTCCTTTTCTTTTGGCCAAGTGGATTGACAAGAATGCCTAAGAACCTTCTCTAGCTATCTATGCTTTTCTCGTCTCAAACTCTATTCATGTTGCATCACAAAATTTGATCAGGTCAGATTCGAACCACTCTGTGTGAGGATCACTCGGAGTCCCCGATCGTCATAGACTTAAACTTACAAAACTTCTTTGTGTGTTTCGGTCTGACCGATTCACCCATTTCGGTCATACCGAGATCACTAGGTCGATCTAGGTTTTCAACCTCGGTGCAACCGATTCGAACTTTTCGGTCACACCGAGTTTCAGTAACTGCTTGCAGTTATGAATCTCGGTGCCACCGAGTTGTTCCACTCGGTCACACCGACAGGGTCAGGCTATATATATCCATGGGTCAAATTTTGGAAAACTTTCCGAACCTCCTTGAACCGCGCTTAGCCCGCTCTGCCTCCAGGGTCTCGGGATCATCCTCCTCGTCGCCAGCCGCCTCCTGCCGCTGGTCTCCGCCGCCGTCAACAGGAATCAACCCCGCCGTTGCGGCGGTAGCGAGTTCATCGCCAAACTAGGGTATGAACTCGATCACTATGCTATCCTTATCTGATTCCTATCACATTGTGTTTGCCATGTATCTTGCCACGATTGAGATCATTCTTATCCAGTCAAAACACTCCGTAGTTTAGTCGTGAATTGAAAATTTAGGGTTAGGTTTCCGCTGAAACCATCTCGGACCCACCGAGTTGTGGAACTCGGTACCACCGATTCGGCTTAGGCCATTGCACATGTGATTCTTGGTCTGACCGAGAATTGCAAATCGGTGTGACCGAGTTCAGGACTTTGCGAAACCCTAGCAGTCTTGGTGCCACCAAACTGTGACTCGGTCTGACCAAGCTCACTAGTTTAGGTTCCAACAGCTGCTTTGGTATCACCGAGTTTACAAATCGGTTGATCCGAAATGCTTTCTGTGGAAAACTAAAACTAAGTTTTTAATTCATTCTTTTGCAAAAACCTATGTATTTTGCGATGCTCATCCACTCTATCTCATCTATAATCTATTCACAGGGTCTGATGTCAGTGTTTGCAATATGTCTGATCAGAGTGACAACCAGAACAAGTCAGAGGAGCAGGTTCACTTGAGTGAGGGCACTAGTCCCTCTAGCAGCTCAGATGATGGTAGCAGGAGCACCCCAAGCAACTTACCCAAAGCTGCCACCAGGGCCAGCAAGAAAAGAACCTCAGAGTCAGAGGATGAGGACTATGTGGCTGAGGAAGAAGAAAACACCTCAAAGAGGGAAGTCCTGAAGAAGGAATATGGCACAGGTGCTTCCACCAAGCCAGGCATGAAGCAAAAGGTTCCTGCCAAGAGAGCTCCAATATCTAAGGCCAGAGCATCTACTCAAGAGACTTTGGGATTTGCACCCAAAGAGCAGGTTGTGGCAGAGAAGAAGAGGAAAGAGAGGGTCAAGAAGACCACTGCCAGAGTGCTTGGGAGATCCTCAATCATGAGAGATTCTGAAGAGGAAGAATATGTTGAACCAGCACCCAAACCTCAGAAGCTTATGGGTGATCCCATCAGGGCAGGGGCTGTTCCATCTAAGCCTAAGACTGCTCCAAAGGCTGCTTCTCCAGCTCCAAAGCCAAAACCAAAGAGGAGCACCAGGAACATCCCTGCTGAGGAGAAGAACAAGGCCCCAGTGCCTGAAGCTGAAATGGAAGAAGAAGATGATGAGTCACATGTCTTGAGGAAGTTGAAGCCAAAAATTCCAGATCACAATGATGCTCATCCAGTAGCTGAGAACATGAAGACCAGGAAGGACTCGGGATTAAGGCTATGGAGAGAGTCTGATCCATATGCCACCAGGAGAAGGACTGCTGTGGACTACAGGTTCCATACAAAGGAACAGCAGGACTTCTATGAGACCATCTTGCTTGACAAGAATCCCATAGTGTGTGACATGAAATGGGTCGACTGGGACTACATCAAGGAAAACGAGGATCACTATCCAGGTGTATATGACAGTTTCAAGGCTTGTGGAGTTGATGAGTTTGTGGCTCAGAAGCTCACAAAATGGAATGATGAGCTTATCATGCAGTTCTACTCCACAGCTCACTTCTACCCAGATGGAAGGATTGTCTGGATGTCTGAAGGTACTAGGTACCAGTCCATGGTTGCTGAATGGGCGAAGTTGATCAATGCTCCAAAAGAGAGTGAAGATGACTTGGATGTCTATGCCAACAAGAAGAAGGATCACAACTCCATGGCACACATGTACAAGGAGATCCCAGATGCTGCTCTTGAGACACACAAGTTTGGATCTATACATTACCTTCTGTCAGGCTTGCCTACTATCAACTGGATCCTCAAGCACACTCTCTTGCCAAAGTCAGGTGATCACAAGATGATCAACGGTCGTGCAATTAACTTGCTTCACATCTTTGATGTCCCATAGAAGTTCAAAGTCATGACCCTTATAGTTGAAACTATCAAGAGGACGGCTACTGACCAGAAGAGGAGTTGTGGGTATGCCCCACAGATTCAGGAGCTGATTAACTCCAAGATGGGCACTGGTACATATCTGTTGGACAAGGAGCACATGCCTATCTATCCGGACTTTGAGGACAACCAAGTGGTGATGGAGGAAAATGAACCATCTTCTGTGCACGCACAAGCCAAGAAGGAGAAGGCAATGGCTGAAAAGGCTGCAAGCATGCCAACTACTGAAGAAGCATCTCAGTATCTTGTGAAGAGCAAGCAAGATCAGCTTGGCTACTTGATTGCCTCCACTCTGAGGATTGAGAAGGGACTGGCCACCCTAACTCAAAACCAGGAGAGCTTGGAGAGGATCGTGGAGCAGAAGTTCTATAACTTGGATGTGAAGGTAACTGAGATCCAGTCTGTTGTGGAGCAACTTCAGGATGATATGCAGGAGAGGAAGGGCAAGACAAGCACTGATGCATTTGCCAGAGTGCCTAGAGCTTAGAGGTCTGCTGTAGTGCCTGTTCCAGACACCAGAGCCACTTCGTCTGCACCAACTACAGCTTCAGTGCCACCAGCTCCATCACCTACTCCATCAGCTCCATCTACATCGACTGAAGCCTTCATTCTTGGAGTTATCCGGACACCACCACCTAAAGACCAAGCCTGAGAGACGATTTAGTGATATGCATTTTCTAGGAACTTTTTGGTAACTTGTTGCCAAAGGGGGAGAAAAATGTATAGATCATAGGCTTCAAGAGAGAGCGTTGCTTTTTATTCTCTCTTGCTTTGGTGGTTGAACTTTATTTGCTTTGCTTGTTTGAGATACTCTCTGTCTGTGTGATACTTGGATGATCATGTGTTTGATCATATACTACTTTAATGCTTGTTGGATGACATTATCATTTTATCCCTATATGATCATTCACTTTTCTTGGTGATGAGTGCATATATTTAATTATTATCATTTTGAGCGCTCCACCAAGATGTATGTGACATGGAAGAGTAACCCATGAGCCTAATTCTATGTGTATTTGCAATCCAAAGCAAAACATAAAATATGCACAAATTTAGGGGGAGCTCTTGCTTTTCACATACTTCTCAAAGCGACAATGCTTTTCACTCTTATTATCATTTGTCGAAGCTTTGATCTATATGTTGTCATCAATTACCAAAAAGGGGGAGATTGAAAGTGCAATTATCCCTAGGTGGTTTTGGTAATTCCTAACAACATATAGCTCATGGAGCTAATGCTATTCCAAGATTAATATTTCAGGAAAAGCTCAATGAATGGCATGGCATGGATGAGGAATGTGGACCCCTCAAAATACTAAGGACAAAAAGATTGGCTCAAGCTCAAAGCTGAAGACTCTACATTTTATATTTTAGTGATCCAAGATCACATTGAGTCTATAGGAAAAGCCAATACTATCAAGGAGGGGTGAGGTGTTGTTTAATGAGGTTCTTGCTTCATAGTGCTTAGTGATATGATCCAAAACCCTCAACTACCTTCCCACATCCACATATGACCTAAATCAAAGTCAAACTCGGCCCCACCGATTCTT
The DNA here is from genome assembly GCF_002162155.2 of Triticum dicoccoides. Classification (NCBI taxonomy): domain Eukaryota; kingdom Viridiplantae; phylum Streptophyta; class Magnoliopsida; order Poales; family Poaceae; genus Triticum; species Triticum dicoccoides. Next base: position 165,055,910 of record NC_041380.1, on the reverse strand, counting down.
TCTATCCGGCGCCACCGAGTTCAGATGTCATAGCCACTGCCACAAACCCTAGGCAAATCGGTCTCACCGACAGTGACTTCGGTCACACCGAGATGAGGTTGTAATCTCTCTGTTTCCCTTCGTAACGTTTCGGTCCTACCGAGATGAGTGATCGGTCCCACAGAGATTGCAATGTAAACTCTCTGGTTAGCTTATTACCAAAACCGGTCCCACCGAGTTTGTGTAATCGGTCACACCGAGATTACGTTATGCCCTAACCCTAACCATATCAGTCCTACCAAGTTGCATCTCAGTCCCACCGAAAATCCTAACGGTCACTAGGTTTGCTAAATCGGTCCGACCGAGTTTCTCCATTCGGTCTCACCGAGATTGGTAACCGTACCCCTTTGTGGGTTGAAGTCTCCATCAACGTGGATGTACGATAGCACCACCTATCAGAACCACGACAAAAACATCTGTGTCTCCAATTGCGTTTGAATTCTCCAAACCCTTCCCTTTACATTCTTGCAAGTTGCATGCTTTACTTTCCACTGCTCATAGACTCTTTGCATGCTTGCTTGAATTGTGTTAAGATTGCTTGACTTGTGCTAAGATAGCTAAAATCTGCCAAAGACTAAAATTGGGAAAATGATAGATTCTTATTTGGTCAAGTAGTCTAATCACCCCCCTCTAGACATACTTTCGATCCTACACGCGGCCTCCGGAGCGCCTCCCTTCTATTCCCTGCTTACACCTCAGGTCGCGGACGGATCGCATGGCGGGCCTCGCCGCGCCCGCGCGCCCCCGGGCGCGCCTTTGGGCTCCATCGACACTGGCATGGCCAATGGCACAGGACGCCCAATCGCACCCCCGCCACCTCCAACAAGCGCAGGTACGAACGTCGCCACCTACGGCCCTGGCGAGATGCCGCCCTACCATCCTCCGGGCGGTGCGCTGGGTCGAGCGACATGGAGCGTGGGGCACTACGGCGAGGTCTTCGAGGCGACAGCCTCGGAGCCCTATGTATCCTGCATGATGGACCAGGTGTACGCGCTGGAAGACGACCCTAGCTCGTTCCTCGAGCCGAGCTGGGAGGGGGAGTTACTAGAAGCTGGGGCCTTCCGGGAGCCTCCCGGAAGCCTCACCAACCATGCCAGCAACAACAGCTACAGGGTACCACTAATCTCTTAGGAGCAAGCTTACACTAACCATGGGTCGCAGGAGGGTCAGGTCACGGTGGCGGACGGCGGCCCCAGCTCAGTGGCCCCCCTTCCACCAGGGGGAGCACACTGGGGGCTGCCGGGGAGGAGCCAGGAGAAAGACCCCTCCCCGCATCGCGCGGAGCAAGACATCCCCCAGAGGTAGGCCCTCTACCGGGGAGGTGCCGGCGAGCCTTCCGCCGTCATAGAACCCGTGGTCGCCGAGGGCGCCGCTGGCGTCCCCTTTGCCCCCTGGTGTCGTCCTGGTTACCGGTCGCCCCCACTGGTGGTCGAGGGTGGCACAAGGCGGGGGCCTTGTCTGGCAATATGAAGTAAGGCTCGCGCCTATGAAGATCTCCGCTCGTGACACTCTCACGTAATAATGAGTGGGGTTGTACACGCCCTGGAGTCTCAGGAGTGCCGCCCTCGGGCCTCGGGGGCTCCCTCCCATGACTAGTGGCAGCACTTAGCTCTGCGCTGGTGAGAAAACAAGAAGACTAGACTAGGTGTCGGACGCGGCCATTTGCTTTCAATCTCTCTTTTTGTAGCCCTATTTTCTGGCTTTGGATTTAAGTTGAAGCTGAATTTTCGTTGATATGCACGGGGGGTGTCTTTTCTCATTCGTGCAATTTCTTGCGATTTGGCTCCTTGCCCTGGTTCGGGGTTCACCCCTGTTGCCTCCCCCTCGAGAGCTCCTCACAAGCGAGGGCTGGGCATGGCATGCGTGCGCTGTGCACATGTCCTTCCATGGCTAAATGCTCGCTTCTCGCAATGCCCCCTCGGGCGGATCGGCAGGGTCCTCCGGAACTCAAGACCTTGTGGCCCGGTCCGGAACTGGCCAGGACAAAGGTAAACTACAACAGTAGGCTCATGGCAGGGCTCGCGGATTTATGAAAACACATCTTTAGCCTAGCCTAAAGAACAAAAACAATAATCTGTTTACATGAGGGGCTTCCCCTCCCAAAATGCTCTTACAACCTTCAGGGCCGTGCCCTAGCTTTCATATGCAGGGTCAACGACAAGGAAGCGCGGGTTCAATCGGACATATCGCTCGCCGCGTCCTCCGGGTCGCCCTCAGACGCATCGCTGGCGTCGCTGTCACCATCGCCGACGTCTCCGGCATCGTCACTGGCACCGCCCTCGCCATCGTCCACCATGCCAGCTTCATCAGTAGCGACCACCACCGCGTCATCCTCAGAGGTGAAGGCCCTGACTAGGGCGTCCACATTGTCCTCAACTCAGTGTGCCAGGTCGTCCCGGATGGCCTGGGGCACAGGGGCAATGGCGGCGTCGAAGTCAAAGTTGGGGTAGGTGTTCTGGAGATGGCCGAAGACACAGGAGAATGCACCCTTGAGCAGGCCGCGGCTCCTCTCCTCAACAAGCACGCAAGCCCTCTCGGATCGATTCTCCAAGCGCGTCACCACGTCGGTAAAGAAAAGGAGGTGACTGACGTAGTTGTCCGAGTGGGGATGAGGTGCATTCTTGTCACAGACGGCGCCCAGCACCGCGTTGGCTCTGGTCCTGAGGTTTTGGAGCATGGGGCGTGCTAGCACTCCAGCGTCCGCCGCTGGAGCACTTCCTCCCTGCCCTGCTGCGCGGAGGATTCGGCATCGGCGACCCGCTGATGAAGAGAAGACTGCTCGGCACATGCGGAAGCCAGCTCGGCTTGCACTGAAGATAGGGCGGCTACGACGGCTTTCTCGCGACTTTCAGCTTCGTCCAGCCCTGACCTGAGGGCCTTGGTCATGCCCACAGCCTTGGCCTCCACAAGCTTCAACTTCAGGTCGTACCTGCCCACAAGGTTCGTGCGAGCCTCGGCCACTCGGTGATCGACTTCCTCTTGGGCCTTGGCCTCGCACGCGCCGACAACGTCCTCAGCTTGGGCAACCTGGCACTCCCTCGTCTCCAACCACTCGAGCTCAAGGCTGCACTTCGCGGCTTCCAACGCCAGCACCTCCTCGTGCCTCAGGATCTCTTCCTCCACGACAGGTGTCCCCCTCATCGATGCTAAGGCAGCTTTGCGCGCCTCCACTTGCTGCTCCAGGGAAGCACTCTAGGCTTGGAGCTCCCACGCACGCTTCTCTGTGATCTCGCGACATCGATCAGCTTCCCGAGCTTCTTCCAAAGCGCGGGCGCAAGCTTCGCGCGAGGTCGCAAGAGACGCCTCGGCCTTCGCATTATCAAGCTCGCGTTGGTGGCGCCCAAGGTTGATGGCCATCTTTAGCTTATGCCACTCCTCCACCAGCCGAAGACCCTCGGCCTCGAGGCACGCGTCTACATCCACGAGCTCCCCGCCAAGACGGTCCACCGCGCCCATCGCCTCCCGGAAGAGCTCGTGGAGGACGATGCTCCTTTCATGCGCAGCTTTGAGCGTGCAGCCGGCTCCGTCCTCCACGGCAGGGGTCATCGACGGGACCTGAAGCGGCTCACCCCTTTCCTGCAGGGGGCTGGGGGCTGGCGCCCCTCCGGACGCCGACTGGGCTTCAGCAGGAGCCCGGTTTGGATGAGGCTCACCGCTCGAATAAGGGACCATGACCGAAGCCATCCAGTCGCCGTCCATAATGAGAGGAGGAGACCTTGGCACGCTCGTCACACCCCCGACTTGGCCACGAAGAAGAAACGGCGGGAGCGCAGGCTCAAGGCGCCAAGCCGGCGCACCTGCCTCTCCGGCCGACCCTGTGACGGGGGCAGCATGCCGGCTTGGGACGCTCAAGGCCAGCGGAAGACTCGAGGCAGGAGGAGGTTGCGTCACTAGGGGCTTCATGACCTTGGCAGATGGGATCCTGGAGAACCACCATCAGGAAGGGAAGCGGCACTCGAGGAATTACAGAGATAAGGTACTTACTCATCTACGGCGATGTACTTCCTTTGTTTCAACGGTCGAATGGTTCCACTGCTGCAGCTCGGAGACCCCTTCCTCTTACGGAGCGCCGCAAAGTCCATGTGGAACCGGCCCAAGCGTTGCACATGGTGACCAGCACGGAGAACGACTGGCGAAGCACCCAAGGAGACGACCTCAGGAATGCCATGCTGAGGAGAGCTATCGGATTCCGCCTCGCGATGACCTGCCGAGGCCTCATGAGCTTCGGCCTCAGGAATGGCAGACCGCGTCGCCCCCTCAGCTGCTGCCCTAGGGCGAGAATCACGAGTTCCTGAGGACGACGCCTTGGGAACCCCAGGCAACATCAACACCATGGCACCAGCGCCTCCAGCTTCTAGCGGTACTTGCCCCCTGTGTCCACTCCTGGGGCAAGCTCGGTGCCATTGACAAGGAGAGGAACCACGACGACGGGGTTCTCGCGGGGCCCCACAAGGGCAACTGGACGCAGCAACCATTCATCGAAGGAGGCCATTTGCCCCGCGAACTCCACCCTATTCGAGCAGCTGTACAAGCAACAACCCTCTTGCGGCAAATCACCTGGCGAGGGGTCAGCGGCCAAGACCTCGAGCACCGTCCTTCGTGCCTCGGCCGGAAGCCCCGACACCTGAAGCCTCATGCGATCCTGGTTGCCGGTCAGGGCCCACATCGGCTGGGAATGGCGCTGGAGTGGGGCGATGCGGCGTCGGAGGAGCTCCTTCATCACCTTGGGCGCGGTCACATCAAGATCCTTCAGCCTCCTCAGCCGGAGCCAGACGAAGGCGAGACAGGAGCCCGCGAGCTCCTTGTGACCCCAGCCAAAGCTGGGAACGGCAGGCGACGACGGAGGCGAGAGCAGGGGGCTGAGTACTTCAACATCAACATACACCCAGCGCATCCAAAACCCACTCTTAGATGGCGGGAGATCAAAATCAATCCCCAAGCTGGCCGTCGCCGCCACGGCCTGGAAACTCACGCACCCGGAGCACTGCCGGGGGTTGGTCAGGTGCAGCGAGAAGAAATGGCGCAAGAGGGCCACAGAAGGAGCAATGCCCACCATGGCCTCGTAGACAAAGGAGAAGACGGTGAGAAAGGCGACAGATTGGGGATCAAGGTCCAGCATATAGATCTGGTAATGAGCACGACATCGAAGAAGGCGGAGAAGGGAGGAACCAGGCCAGCCCACAGAGCATCGACGAAGAACGGGACCTTGGTGGCCATCCTATCGATGGAGGCTCGGGATGCAGGCCGGGCCACCCCCCCATTCGTTGAAGCTGGTAGCGAGTGCGAGGTGGACCTTATCCATGGCCTCCCGATTGAGCACCCGCGATTGGTCGATGGCGGGCTCGAGGACGGAGCTGAGTTGGCTGAGGACAGGGGCTTCTTCCCTTTCTCCGTCCGGTTCGGTGCCATGGCAATAAGGGCAGAGCTCGAGTTGGATTGGAAGAGGAGGCAGAGGTATGAGGAAGCGAAGAAATCGGGGAGTGTGTTTCCAGCAACGGGGAGGTAACTGTGTAGGATGCCATGGCCGCCTAGCCAGGCGGATTTCGAGGCTACGTGGGGAAGCGGAGACACCCACATCCAATCAGTCGCCACGCGTCAACCAAGCCGCAGGCTATTGGGGCCCGCGGCACTCCGCACTTGCCCTTTGGCTTCGCCTCGAAGCCAAGCCCGAGCGTGCCTTGGGCCCGGGGGCTACTGTCGGCGTTTTGGGAACGGGGGTCCCCATACTTGCCTGCCTGCGACCCGCGGCGTAGCTCCTTCAGCGGCCCCGTATGGCCCATCTTCACCAGCAAACATTCAAGACCCTCGGGAGGGGCCAAGCCTCGTGAGGCGGATGACGCAAGACCTCCTCAGGAGCGGCCTCACCAGGCTGGCTCGCGAGGGGTGGAGAGATCAAGGCAAGGCGACCCTTGCGAGGTTCTAATGACGTAAGCCATGACGATCGAGACCAGGCGGGCGCCAGCGAGCACAATGTCCTTGTTTCCTCTTTGGTGCTAAGGAGGCAAGCACGGGCAAGGAGTTCCAAGGCATCAGGCAAAGGTTTCCATTTTGGTGCAACAAGACCATGAACAGCACGACAGCAGGACGGAGGTCACCGTGGAGTCCAAGACGGTGTCACCATCAGAGCCTTTGGTAGGCGGAGACTACTTTTGTCAGGATAGCTTGTACTAGTTGTCCCCCTTCAAATTGGTCGTTGTGGGATCCCTTCCCGCTCAATATTTGGGAAGAGGACCAGGGCCTGTATAAATAGGACTAGGCACCACCATAGCTAGGGCATGATCTGATCGGATCTAGGATCGGAGCCATTCCATCCTTAGCCTCACACAAGTTCACCGAGCACAAGAACACCTCTTCGCAGGAGGCTATTCTTCCCTTGTAACTGTTCATCCTCAGCCCAAGAGGCAATCCACCACACCACACTGGAGTAGGGTATTACACCACAACGGTGGCCCGAACCAGTATAAATCTTGTGTCTCGTGTTCTTTGGATTCGTCAAGCTAGGCCGTGAGATCGTTGAGTGTGCGAGCTAGAGAGGGGGGAGATCTTCGTGCGCACCCCAGTGTTGGAACCTCAAGGGTTTTGCCGGAACCCGAAATCTGACAAGTGTTGCCACTAGGACATGGGAGGGAGCCCCGAGGCCCGAGAGCGGCACTAGTTTTGTGACAAGATAAATGGTAACGAGCAACAAGTAACAAAAGTAAATAAAGTGCAGCAAGATGGCCCAATCCTTTTGTAGCAAAGGACAAGCCGGAACAAACTCTTATAATAGGAAAAGCGCTCCCGAGGACACATGGGAATATCGTCAAGCTAGTTTTCATCACATTCATATGATTCGGGTTCGGTACTTTGATAATTTGATATGTGGGTGGACCGGTGCTTGGGTGCTGTTCTTACTTGAACAAGCATCCCATTTATGATTAACTTCTATTGCAAGCATCCGCAACTACAACAAAAGTATTAAGGTAAACCTAACCATAGCATGAAACATATGGATCCAAATCAGCCCCTTACGAAGCAACGCATAAACTAGGGTTTAAGCTTCTGTCACTCTAGCAACCCATCATCTACTTACTACTTCTCAATGCCTTCCTCTAGGCCCAAATAATGGTGAAGTCTTATGTAGTCGACGTTCACATAACACCACTAGAGGCTAGACAACATACATCTTATCAAAATATCAAACGAATACCAAATTCACATGACTACTAATAGCAAGACTTCTCCCTTGTCCTCAGGAACAAACGTAATTACTCACAAAGCATATTCATGTTCATAATCAGAGGGGTAATAATATGCATATAGCATCTGAACATATGATCTTCCACCAAATAAACCAACTAGCATCAACTACAAGGAGTAATCAACACTACTAGCAACCTACTAGCACCAATCCCGGTCTTTGAGACAAGAATTGGATACAAGAGATGAACTAGGGTTTGGAGATGAGATAGTGCTGGTGAAGATGTTGATGGAGATTGCCCTCTCCCAATGAGAGGAGCGTTGGTGATGACGATGGTGATGATTTTGTAACACCCTCGATGCGACTATAGCTCCCACGTGTCGAGGCACGACTTAGAGACATAATCGCATTGAAGGCATATGTCACAAGTTAGGCAATCTTCACAACATCCCATGTAATATGATAATAAAAAGGGAGATAACAATAATTGGCTTACACTCGCCATGTCAAGCAAGTACATAAATAACATTACATCATCCAAACACTCATGGCCCGACTACGGTGCCAAAATAAAAGAGAACCCAACATGCGACAACGGTCCCAATCACCCCCAACTGGGCACCACTACTGATCATCGGGAAAGGAAACGTAGTATCGTTGAGAGTCTTCGTCGAACTCCCACTTGAGCTCATACCCGTCTCCTGGAGCGGAATCATCAGGCCCTGCATCTGGTGTAATAGTAATCTGTGAGCCACAGGGACTCAGCAATCTCGCACCCTCACGATCATGACTATTTAAGCTTATAGGTAAGGCAAGGGTAAATATAAGTGGAGCTGCAGCAAGCGACTAGCAAGTATGGTGGCTAACTTATTCGCAAAAGAGAGCGACAAGAGGAGGCAAAGCACGAGCGAGAAACTAGAGAGCAACCTGCGCAAACATTACTCCAACACCGTGTCCACTTCCCGGACTCCACCGAGAAGAGGCCATCACGGTAACACACTTGATTGATTCATTTTTATTTATTTAAGGTTCAAGTTATCTACAACCGGACATTAACAAATTCCCATCTGCCCATAACCGCGGGCACGGCTTTCGAAAGTTCAATCCTTGCAGGGGAGTCCCAACTTAGCCCATGACAAGCTCTCACGGTCAACAAAGGAATAGACCTCCTCACAAGATGTTCTGATCAGACTCGGTATCTCAGTAATTCAAGACACTTCGACAGGTTAAAACAAGACCAGCAACACCGCCCGAATGTGCCGACAAATCCCGATAGGAGCTGCACATATCTCTTTTTCAGGGCACACTCATATGAGCGCTCCATACAACTAAAACCAAACCTCGAGTTTCCCCGAGGGGGCGCTGCACAGGACTCTAGTTTGGACCAACACTCAGAGGAGCACTGGCCCCGGGGGGTTTAAAATAAGATGACCCGCGGGCTCCGGAAACCCGAGGAAAAAAAGAGGCTAGGTGGCAAATGGTAAGACCAATGTTGGGCATTGCTGGAAAAGCTTTAATCAAGGCGAAATATCAAGGGGTTCCCATTATAACCCAACTGCGTAAGGAACACAAAATCCGGGAACATAACACCGATATGACGGAAACTAGGTCGGCAAGAGTGGAACAAAACACTAGGCGAGAGGCCGAGCCTTCCACCCTTTACCAAGTGTATAGATGCATTAACATAACAAGATAATATAATGATATCCCAACAAGTAAATAAATGTTCCAACAAGGAACGGCCTCCAATCTTCACCTGCAACTAGCAACGCTATAAGAGGGGCTGAGCAAAGCAGTAACATAGCCAATCAACGGTTTGCTAGGACATGGTGGGTTAGAGGTTTGACATGGCAATTTGGGAGGCTAGCAAGCAAGTGGTAGGCATCGTAGCAATGGCATAGCAAAAAAGCGAGCAAACTAGCATAGCAAAGATAGTAGTGATTTCGAGGGTATGATCATCTTGCCTGCACAGTTGTCAGAGTTGACTAGATCCTCGAAAATAAACTCAACGGGATCCTCATTAGCGAACTCGTCTCTCGGCTCTACCCAAACAAGACAAACAAGCAACAAGGATACAATCAACCACGTGCAAGAACAAGCAATAGGATGAAATGATGATATGCTATGCGGGATGCGATGCGGGATGCAGAATGCAAGATATGACAGGAAATGCATGAACCTGGCCTCAACTTGGAAATCCAAGTGTTCCACTGGAAAGAAGAGATGAAATCGCTTGAAAACGATATAAAGAACGTCGGAATCGGAGTTACGGTTTGGAAATGGCAAGCGATTCAAATATGACACCGGTCTGCGATTTACAGCAAGTAGGCATCTAAATGCAATGAGATGAACATGCTACAGCATTCAAACATGGCATCAAAATACATGGCAGGGAATCATACAAGATGCTTAACAAAAGTCTAGCACTGAACTACGGCCAATTCATCCATTAGGAGGTTCAAACAAGCATGGCAAAAACGCAAATGGTAAAACAGATCTCAGACTTAGTGAAATTAACACTTGTCTGGCATTTCAGATCATATAGCCCTCTTCGGAGCAACAAAACAACATGCTACAAAATCTGAACATGACAAAGAAAGACATGGCATGGAGCTACTCAAAGAGCTTAACAAAAGTCCCTTAGTGACCTTGAGCCAAAAGGGATCACAAAATATACTAACAAGCACACGAACATAGCAAAAACATAATCAGTTTTAAGACTTAGTGAAAACTGGGGCATGCTGAAACATAACTCACGAAGGCATGTTTACGAGCTCGATGCACTCACTACGGTGCAAGTCATGGCAAGACAAGCATACATCCCTTAAGAAGGCACAAAATGCAAGCTATACATGGCAAGAACAATGGCATAGCATGCACGGAGCAACTACAATAACATCGGCAAAATCGCAAACAAGTTGACGATCTGCCCAGATTCGCAACGAAGCAAAAGTAGAGCTTGATTGACTCAAGCTAGGGTGCTCCATAATTGCAAACAAAGACAAGGATGGATAGAGCACTACAATATTAACAAAACTCCCTTACTGATCATCCTCAAAAGAGGCACGGATCACTAGGAAACAACATGAACATATGGCATCATGAGATAAACAATCCCAAGACTTAGTGAAATCACAAAGTCCCTGAAAACAGAATTAGCAAGTGCACCACTTTGCAAGCTTGCACAAGTCACCACACTCATCCTAAAAATACATGGGTTGCACCTTTGGAAATATGACAAAACCCTTAACAAAACATATGAAGAACTCACGGGCATATCATGCACACATTAATCATGGCAAAAATGACAAAAGTGCTAAACGGAATAACAGATCTGACAATTAACTCAAGTAGCCCTCTTCTAACAGCATTTCGGGCATCAAGATGAGCTCAAATGAAATGATGAACTCTCTGAGATGAACATTTTGATATGCTATATGCCCAAATCGGAGCTACGGATGCAAAGTTACGGGGCCCCGAACAGAGGCACTTGGATCTGCAATTTCGGGAGTTAGCAAAAAAAACACCTCCTAGGGTTACTATAGCTATCTCGGATCTGGATCGGGGCGCGCCTCCCGAGGCGACTCCGGCAAGCCTTGCCGGCGGGGAGGAGAAAGGGGGCCGGGGCCGGCCGGTCTTGGCGGCGCAGGGCCGACGTGAGGCGGCGGCGGGCGCGATGGCGCGGCGCGGCGAGCTCGGCCTGGGGGCGGCGCGGCGAGCTCGGTCGGCGAGGGCGAGCTGCGGCGGCGCGATGGAGGGGCGGCGCCGGGCTAGAGGAGGGAGACAACCCGGGCGGCGCCGGGAGCGGCTCGGCCGCGGGGGCCCGGCTCGGGCCTGAGCGGGCCGGCGCGGGTGGCGGCGCGGCGATGTGGGGCGGCGGCGGCGGCCAGTAGGATGGCGACACGTGGCGTTGGCGCTCGGGTCGGACACGTCCGGCCCGGCAGACTTTGTCCGGCGGCGGCGGATCTAGGGTTAGGGGGGAGAGGATCCGGGAATTTCGTGGAGGGGTCTATATATAGGCATAGAGGGAGCTAGGAGAGTCCAAATGAGGTGCGGTTTTCGGCCACGCGGTCATAATCGAACGCTCTAGGACATGGAGCAGAGTTTGGTGGGTTTTGGGCTAAATTGGAGGGGTGTTGGGCGGCAACACACACGAGGCCTTTTCCGTCCCTCGGTTAACCGTTGGAGTATCAAACGAAGTCCAAATGGTACGAAACTTGACACGCGGTCTACCGTTAATAAACCAAGGCCGCTTGGCAAGTCTCGGTCCAATCCGGAAATGTTTAATCCCCACACACGAAAGAAAGCTAGAAATGACCACCGGAGGAGAACGAAGCGCCGGAATGCAAAACGGACAACGGGGAAAATGCTCGAATGCATGAGACGAACACGTATGCAAATGCAATGCACATGATGACATGATATGAGATGCATGACAACGACAACAACACATGGAGGCAAAACCCGAACCCAAGAAAATAAAATAACTTAACGCCGGAAACGGCAAGAGTTGGAGTACAAATAGGGAAAGTTACATCCGGGGTGTTACAACACTCCACCACTACGAAAGGATCTCGTCCCGAGATCTAGGACTGAAAGAACGCCGGGTACTCAAAACGGAGGTGATCCTCGCGTTCCCAGGTAGCTTCATGGTCGAAATGGTGTGACCACTTGACTTTGAGAAATTTGATTGACTTGTTGTGAGTATTGCGTTCAGTCTCTTCAAGAATAGCAACTGGGTGCTCATGATAAGAGAGATCTTCTTGGAGCTCAATGTCCTCGAAGTTGACGGTGCGGTCAGGAGTCTTGAAGCACTTTCGAAGCTGAGAGACATGGAACACGTCATGAACATTTGCAAAGTTTGAAGGAAGCTCGAGTTGATAGGCGAGGTCGCCTCTCTTGCTGACAATCTTGAAAGGTCCCACGTATCTAGGGGCAAGCTTCCCTTTGATACCGAAGTGACGAGTACCTTTCATAGGAGAGACATGGAGGTAAACATGATCTCTGATCTCGAAAGCCAAATCACAGTGCTTACTATCATAGTAGCTGTTCTGGCGGGATTGGGCTGCTTTGAGGTTATCATGAATGACTTTGCACATTTCTTCTGCTTCTGTGATTAAGTCATTACACAAAAGCTGACGTTCGATGGTTTCAGACCAGTTGAGAGGGGTACAACACTTCCTGCCATACAGAATTTCAAATGGGGCCTTGCCTGAACTTGCTTGAAAATTGTTGTTGTAGGAGAATTCAGCATAAGGAAGACAATCCTCCCACTTCATGCCGAAGGAGATCACGCAAGCCCTGAGCATATCTTCAAGAATCTGGTTGACACGCTCAACTTGACCGCTTGTTTGAGGATGGAAAGCTGTGCTGAAGCGGATGTTGGTGCCCATGGCCTTCTGAAAAGAATCCCAAAACTTTGAGGTAAAGATGCTGCCAAGGTCTGAAGAGATCACTTGTGGAATACCGTGCAGAGAGACAATACGAGAGGTATAGAGTTCCGCCAATTGAGCTGCAGTGATCGACTCTTTGATAGGCAGAAAGTGATCCACTTTAGTGAGTTTGTCGATGACAACAAATATAGCATCATTGCCACGCTTGGACTTTGGAAACCCAGTCACGAAGTCCATTTCAATGTGGTCAAACTTCCATTCTGGAATGGCAAGAGGTTGGAGGAGACCTGCTGGCCTTTGGTGTTCTGCCTTCACTCTTCTGTAGACATCACATTCATTCACGAATTGAGAGATCTCGCGCTTCATTCGAGTCCACCAATAAGCTTGCTTAAGGTCCTGATACATCTTCGTGCTCCCAGGGTGGATGGAGAGGAGAGAATTGTGGGCCTCATTCATGATCACTTTACGGAGGTCACCTTTGGGTACAACAATACGATCCTCGAAGAAGAGAGTGTCCTTGTCATCAAGGCGGTAGCACTTGTACTTGGACTGACTCTTGGCAATCCCAATCTTCACCTTTTTCACCATAGCATCAAGAAGCTGGGCTTGGCGAATCTGGTCTTCTAAGGTAGGAGAGACTTGAAGGTTGGCGAGGAAACCTTGAGGAACAACTTGCAGATTAAGCTTGCGGAAAGCTTTACAAAGCTCGGGTTGATAAGGCTTGAGAATAAGACTGTTGCAGTAAGCCTTCTTGCTCAAAGCGTCAGCAATCACATTGGCCTTGCCTGGAGTATACTCGATACTCGGATTATACTCTTGAATCATTTCGACCCATCGAGTTTGCCTGAGGTTGAGATTAGGCTGAGTGAAGATGTACTTGAGACTCTTGTGATCAGTGAAAATGTCCACTTTTCTTCCCAATAGAAGATGTCTCCAAGTCAAAAGAGCGTGCACAACTGCCGCCAACTCGAGATCATGAGTGGGGTAGTTCTTATCATTAGGCTTCAACTGGCGAGATGTATAAGCAACAACTTTCTTCTCTTGCATCAATACTGCGCCAAGACCTTGGAGAGAGGCATCACAAAAGACCTCGTACGGCTTGGATTCATCAGGTGGAGTCAGAACTGGAGCAGTGATCAACTTCTCTTTCAAAGTGTTGAAAGCAATATCGCACTCCGGAGACCAACCGTACTTGACGTGCTTCTAAAGAAGATTAGAGAGAGGCTTCGCGATCTTAGAAAAGTTTTTAACGAATCTTCGGCAATAGCTTGCGAGACCGAGAAAACTGCGGAGTTGCTTCACGTTCCGAGGAGGTTCCCAATTCACAATTGCAGACACCTTCTCACGATTCACGGCAATGCCCTTGGCAGAGATGATATGACCAAGATAAAGAACCTCATCAAGCCAAAATTCACACTTGGAGAACTTGGCGTAGAACTGATGTTCCCTGAGCTTATCAAGAACCAAACGCAAGTGCTTGGCATGATCTTCCTTGTTTTTCGAGAAAACCAGAATGTCGTCGAGATAGACCAAAATGAAGTCATTGGTGTAGGCGTTAAAGATGAAGTTCATCATGCGAGAGAACGTCGGAGGAGCGTTGGCGAGGCCAAAAGACATGACAGTGTATTCATATGAACCAAAGCTTGTTCTGAAAGCAGTCTTGGGAATATCTTCTTCACGAGTGCGAATCTGGTGATAACCCATACGGAGATCAAGCTTGGAAAATACTTGGGCACCTTTGAGTTGTTCGAACAGCTCATTGATGTTGGGAAGTGGGTATTTGTTCTTGATGGTCTTCTTGTTCACTGGACGGTAATCAACACAAAGTCGGTCCGTTCCATCCTTCTTCTTCACAAAAAGAACACCACAACCCCACGGAGAAGAACTAGGCCGGATGAGACCCATTTTTTCTTGCTCATCGAGTTGCTTCTTCAACTCCTTCAACTCTTCAGGTCCGAGCATGTAAGGACGTTTGCACACAGGTTCCGTGCCAGGCTCAAGATCAATAACAAATTCAACTGGCCGGTGCGGAGGCATTCCTGGGAGCTCTTCTGGAAAGACGTCTTGATATTCACAAACGACTGGAATTTGAGAGATGGCATCCAATTCACCCTTCTCATTGAGAGAAAACAGACGGATAGTATTATCCCGAGCGGCAAAGACAATTACATCCTCAGACGAATGAGTCAATTGAATCTGCCTGGCAGCACAATCAAGATGTGCCTTGTGCTTAGAAAGCCAATCCATTCCGAGAATAAGATCAATATCCGAGTTACCAAGAACAATTGGGGAAGAAAGGAACTTGTAGTCACCCAATGTGATAGTAACCTCAGGGACACAGGTGTTAGCTGTCATCTGCTTGCCCGGTGACACAATTTGCAAGGAACTTTGCAGATACTGATAATCACACTCATACTTTGATGCAAAAGGTTTGGAAATGAAGCAATGCGATGCACCCGTGTCAAAAAGAACTTTTGCAGGAATATCATTAACAGGAAGGTTACCCATGATCACATCTGACGACTCCTCTGCCTGAGCTGCATTCACCATATTGACCTTGGCGAACTTGGGGTTATGCTTGACCACAGCTGTACTTGTCGATCTGACAGGAGGAGGAGGAGGAAGACGCCTCTGGTTTAGACACTTGTTGTCATAGTGACCCTTCTGTTGGCACTTGTTGCACGTGACCTCTGAAAGCGGATGGTGATACGGAGCACTCGATCTTGGAGCTTGAGACGAAGTCTTGTTCTGAAAGCCAGGGTTGGGTGGGTGGGAAGAACCACTGCCACCTTTGCTCTTCTGCTGATACGGCCGACGGAACGGAGGAGGAGGAAGCCAAAACTTCTGCTGCTTGGCCACTTGAGTAGAGGAAGAAGGAGTAACATCTCTGACTCGCTTCTTGGAAGCATCACACCTCAACTGAGCAGCCTCTTGCTTCAGTGCCATGTTGTAGAACTCATCGTATCTCAAGGGCTCAAAGAGAACAAGAGCGAGCTGAATATCTTCTCTGAGACCACCCCTGAACTGATAGATCATTCTCTTCTCATAAGGGACGTCCTGTTTGGAAAAGTGGGCGAGCTTCTGAAACAACTTGTTGTAGTCATAGACAGACAAAGAGCCTTGCTTCAGATTGCGGAATTCCTCACGCTTGCTTTCAACCACGCTCTGCGGAATATGATGAGCTCGGAAATCTCGACGGGAATCATCCCAAGTGATAACACGTCCACCTCTGGAGCCCTTGTACTGCTGGAACCATTCTGCAGCTTGATCTTTGAGTTGGAAGGAAGCGAACTTAACAAAGTCCTCAGGCCTGACATTACTGCACTCGTAATGCTTGCACAAATCCACAAGCCAATCGTCAGCATCGGTTTCGTCAACACAATTGCTGAAAGTCTTTGGCCCGTTAGCAAGGAACTGGTTGAGTGTAGTAAAGTGACTCTGATTGCTGCCTTGATTCCCTTGACTGCCTTGATTGCGCTCTTGAAGAATTTGCATGATCAGCTGTGTGTTTGCATTGGTTGCGGCCATCACAGCTTGCCATGCCTCTGGAGGAGGTGGAGGTGGTGGCGGATCAGGATTCGGAGTCGTGCGTGTTGGAGGAGCCATCCTAAAGAGGTTGACCACCATTAGCACATTGACAGATAAATAGTGAAGCTGAATCCAACGGAATGAAAATTGCAACATATAGTCTTCACATCCGAACAAAATGAACGAATGCATTCCTCTTGAAATGGTCACATATCCATAAATTGAGAAGCCACGTAGAATTAAGGTAGAGAAATAAATCAACAAGGTACGGATCAAGAACGAATAATAGGTAAGAAATCCCAATCTCAAACCAATATCCGTGGAAGAAAAACTAGAGCTACTAGAATTCCCACCTATGAAACTCCCGAACCTTTCCGGTTACGCAATCAGGTGTTGGGGATACAGGGGAAGCATAATATCTCACCCAAACTAGCAAATCCTACATCCAACTGTATCCATCCTTCAACACATAACGAAGAAACCTTCGGAAACCATCTACCTCAACCTTCGAAAAACATCCGTTATACAAGTTATGGCGATACTCCCGAACTCCCGCCCCAGTACTGGGTGGCGTCGAGGTTATCTCACCAACGAACTGCATAAAAGAGATTTTCGATGTCGGCGTACTAAACTCAGGCATTCCAGAATTGCAACAATAAAATTATGATGACAACACCTCAGAGCTCAACTCCCCGGGACACTTCCACTAAACCCCTGACAGGAGGCACCAAGACAATGTTCTCATCATAAAACTACTGGAACGATTCCAAGATACCCGCGTGATCCTAAAAAAAAATTTAGTGAAATTTGAGAAGAGAAGAGTCAAAACTCTATGTCAGGATGCCTTACCAGAGCGATGAGGAGACTGGGAAGTAAAAAAGAATTCCTAAACTCTCCGATATATAATTCCTAAATGACTCAAAACATTTTTCTACACACAACTCGGCCGCTAAAAACGATCAAGCAATGGGGCTCCTAAGGTCGGGGAAGGCTCTGATTACCAACTTGTAACACCCTCGATGCGACTATAGCTCCCACGTGTCGACGCACAACTTAGAGACATAATCGCATTGAAGGCATATGTTGCAAGTTAGGCAATCTTCACAACATCCCATGTAATATGATAATAAAAAGGGAGATAACAATAGTTGGCTTACACTCGCCACGTCAAACAAGTACATAAATAACATTACATCATCCAAACACTCATGGCCCGACTACGGCGCCAAAATAAAAGAGAACCCAACATGCGACAACGGTCCCAATCACCCCCAACTGGGCACCACTACTGATCATCGGGAAAGGAAACGTAGTATCGTTGAGAGTCTTCGTCGAACTCCCCCTTGAGCTCATACGTGTCTCCTGGAGCGGAATCATCAAGCCCTGCATCTGGTGTAATAGTAATCTGTGAGCCACAGGGACTCAGCAATCTCGCACCCTCGCGATCATGACTATTTAAGCTTATAGGTAAGGCAAGGGTAAATATAAGTGGAGCTGCAGCAAGCGACTAGAAAGTATGGTGGCTAACTTATTCGCAAAAGAGAGCGAGAAGAGGAGGCAAAGCACGAGCGAGAAACTAGAGAGCAACCTGCGCAAACATTACTCCAACACCGTGTCCACTTCCCGGACTCCGCCGAGAAGAGGCCATCACGGTAACACACTCAAGTGATTCATTTTTATTTATTTAAGGTTCAAGTTATCTACAACCGGACATTAACAAATTCCCATCTGCCCATAACCGCGGGCACGGCTTTCGAAAGTTCAATCCCTGCAGGGGAGTCCCAACTTAGCCCATGACAAGCTCTCACGGTCAACGAAGGAATAGACCTCCTCCCAAGACGTTCCGATCAGACTCGGTATCTCGGTAATTCAAGACACTTCGACAGGTTAAAACAAGACCAGCAACACCGCCCGAATGTGCTGACAAATCCTCATAGGAGCTGCACATATCTCTTTCTCAGGGCACACTCATATGAGCGCTCCATACAACTAAAACCAAACCTCGAGTTTCCCCGAGGGGGCGCTGCACAGGACTCTAGTTAGGACCAACACTCAGAGGAGCACTGGCCCGGGGGGTTTAAAATAAGATGACCCGCGGGCTCCGGAAACCCGAGGAAAAAAAAGAGGCTAGGTGGCAAATGGTAAGACCAATGTTGGGCATTGCTGTAAAAGCTTTAATCAAGGCGAAATATCAAGGGGTTCCCATTATAACCCAACCGCGTAGGAACGCAAAATCCGGGAACACAACACCGATATGACGGAAACTAGGGCGGCAAGAGTGGAACAAAACACTAGGCGAGAGGCCGAGCCTTCCACCCTTTACCAAGTGTATAGATGCATTAACATAACAAGATAATATAATGATATCCCAACAAGTAAATAAATGTTCCAACAAGGAACGGCCTCCAATCTTCACCTGCAACTAGCAACGCTATAAGAGGGGCTCAGCAAAGTAGTAACATAGCCAATAAATGGTTTGCTAGGACATGGTGGGTTAGAGGTTTGACATGGCAATTTGGGAGGCTTGCAAGCAAGTGGTAGGCACCGTAGCAATGGCATAGCAAAAGAGCGAGCAAACTAGCATAGCAAAGATAGTAGTGATTTCGAGGGTATGATCATCTTGCCTGCACAGTTGTCAGTGTTGACTGGATCCTCGAAAGCAAACTCAACGGGCTCCTCGTTAGCGAACTCGTCTCCCGGATCTACCCAAACAAGACAAACAAGCAACAAGGATACAATCAACCATGTGCAAGAACAAGCAATAGGATGAAATGATGATATGCTATGCGGGATGCGATGCGGGATGCAAAATGCAAGATATGACAGGAAATGCATGAACCTGGCCTCAACTTGGAAATCCAAGTGTTCCACTGGAAAGAAGAGATGAAATCGCTTGAAACGATATAAAGAACGCCGGAATCGGAGTTACGGTTTGGAAATGGCAAGCAATTCAAATATGACACCGGTCTGTGATTTACAGCAAGTAGGCATCTAAATGCAATGAGATGAACATGCTACAGCATTCAAACATGGCATCAAAATACATGGCATGGAAGCATTCAAGATGCTTAACAAAAGTCTAGCATTGAGCTACGGCCAATTCATCCATTAGGAGGTTCAAACAAGCATGGCAAAAACGCAAATGGTAAATCAGATCTCAGACTTAGTGAAGTTAACACTTGTCTGGAATTTCAGATCATATAGCCCTCTTCGGAGCAACAAAACAACATGCTACAGGATCTGAACATAACAAAGAAAGACATGGCATGGAGCTACTCAAAGAGCTTAACAAAAGTCCCTTAGTGACCTTGAGCAAAAAGGGATCACAAAATATACTAACAAGCACATGAACATAGCAAAAACATAATCAGTTTTCAGACTTAGTGAAAACTGGGGCATGCTGAAACATAACTCACGAAGACATGTTTACGAGCTCGATGCACTCACTACGGTGCAAGTCATGGCAAGAGAAGCATACATCCCTTAAGAAGGCACAAAATGCAAGCTAGACATGGCAAGAACAATGGCATAGCATGCACGGATCAACTACAATAACATCGGCAAAATCACAAACAAGTTGACGATCTTCCCAGATTCGCAACGAAGCAAAAGTAGAGCTCGATTGACTCAAGCTAGGGTGCTCCATAATTGCAAACAAAGACAAGGATGGATAGAGCACTACAATATTAGCAAAACTCACTTACTGATCATCCTCAAAAGAGGTACGGATCACTAGAAAACAACATGAACATATGGCATCATAAGATAAACAATCCCAGGACTTAGTGAAATCACTAAGTCCCTGAAAACAGAATTAGCAAGTGCACCACTTTGCAAGCTTGCACAAGTCACCACACCCATCCTAAAAATACATGGGTTGCACCTCTGGAAAGATGACAAAACCCTTAACAAAACATATGAAGAACTCACGGGCATATCATGCACACATTAATCATGGAAAAAATGACAAAAGTGCTAAACAGAATAACAGATCTGACAATTAACTCAAGTAGCCCTCTTCTAACAGCATTTCGGGCATCAAGTTGAGCTCAAATGAAAATGATGCAATGGAATGAAATGATGTACTCTCTGGGATGAACATTTTGATATGCTATATGCCCAAATCGGAGCTACGGATGCAAAGTTACGGGGCCCCGAACAGAGGCACTTGGATCTGCAATTTCGGGAGTTAGCAAAAAAAACACCTCCTAGGGTTACTGTAGCCGTCTCGGATCTGAATCGGGGCGCGCCTCCCGAGGCGACTCCGGCGAGCCTTGCCGGCGGGGAGGAGAAAGGGGGCCGGGGCCGGCCAGTCTTGGCGGCGCAGGGCCGGCGTGAGGCGGCGGCGGGCGCGTGG
>NC_041380.1:165033906-165034819 GCF_002162155.2 Triticum dicoccoides | reverse complement strand
GGCTCGGGCCCGAGCGGGCCGGCGCGGGTGGCGGCGCGGCGATGTGGGGCGGCGGCGGCGGCCAGTAGGATGGCGACACGTCGCGGCGGCGCTCGGGTCGGACACATCCGGCCTGGCAGACTTTGTCCGGAGGCGGCGGATCTAGGGTTAGGGGGGAGAGGATCCAGGAATTTCGTGGAGGGGTCTATATATAGGCATAGAGGGAGCTAGGGGAGTCCAAATGAGGTGCGGTTTTGGGCAACGCGATCATGATCGAATGCTCTAGGACATGGAGCAGAGTTTGGTGGGTTTTGGGACAAATTGGAGGGGTGTTGGGCTGCAACACACACGAGGCCTTTTTGGTCCCTCAGTTAACCATTGGAGTATCAAACGAAGTCCAAATGGTACGAAACTTGACAGGCGGTCTACCGGTAATAAACCAAGGCCGCTTGGCAAGTCTCGGTCCAATCCGGTAATGTTTAATCCCCACACACGAAAGAAAGCTAGAAATGACCACCGGAGGAGAACGAAGCGCCGAAATGCAAAACGGACAACGGGGAAAATGCTCGAATGCATGAGACAAACACGTATGCAAATGCAATGCACATGATGACATGATATGAGATGCATGACAACGACAACAACACACAGAGGCAAAACCCGAACCCGAGAAAATAAAATAACTTAACGCCGGAAACGGCAAGAGTTGGAGTACAAATAGGGAAAGTTACATCCGGGGTGTTACAGATTTCCCCCTCCCGGAGGGAAGTATCCCCGGCAGAACAGCTTTGCCGGAGCTCTAGATTGGTTCCGCCAAGGTTCCGCCTCGTGGCGGCAGAGTTTCGTCCCAAAAGGTTGCTTCTTATTTTTTTCTCATCGAAAGACTTCATATAGGAGAAGATGGACGTCGGAGACCCACCAGGGGGCCACGAGG
>NC_041380.1:165023638-165033703 GCF_002162155.2 Triticum dicoccoides | reverse complement strand
GGGCCCCCTGGCCTTCATCTTTGGCGAGGATTTTTCTTTATTTATTTTAAGATGTTCCGTGGAGTTTCAGGACTTTTGAAGTTGCGCAGAATAGGTCTCTAATATTTGCTCCTTTTCCAGCCCAGAATTCCAGCTGCCGGCATTCTCCCTCCTTATGTAAACCTTGTAAAATAAGAGAGAATAGCCATAAGTATTGTGAAATAAAGTGAAATAACAGCCCATAATGCAATAAATATCGATATAAAAGCATGATGCTAAATGGACGTATCACTGACCTACAGGCTGCAACGTCTCATGTTGCAGAGGAGTTTTCCGACCAGGAGTGAGGCTACGATCTACGCTTGGCGATTGCCCTATGGAGTTGGATGGACTCGCTATTCGTCTACGCTTCCGCAGCTTTATTTAGTTTATTTCTCATGAGTTGGCCTTCGGCCGAATTTATTATGATGTAATAAAGACTCTATATGAGAATTGTGTAATAAATTCAGGTGTGATTGAACTTTGAATCTTTTCATCAATGTACTGTGTGTGCCGGCATGATCTTGGGATGGTACAGCTACACAGAGACTTGACCGATATTGGGTCGGGTCGTTACAGAGATGGTATTCAGAGCACACGCTGACTGTAGGACGTAACCCCTAGGATCGGAAAGCCATAGGAAGAAACTATTTTATTTTATGTCATTATCATTCCGTAATTCTCCCCTGTTCATTTCTGACTTCTCTCCGATTTCAACATTCTAGATGGCCGTCAAGTTCATCCCAGTTCTGCTCCTGGAGTTTTGCCAGCCAGATGAGACAATGCTTTTCGGCAGGAGGTTGGTCCAGATCATCAAGGAACTGAAGATTGCTCTGTCGTCTATCACCAGGACCCCTATCATGGCATTTCCAGAAGACCCTCGCTATAGGATTAAGGTACAGATACCAGGGAGGACTTTCGGAAGTCTCTCGGCGCCCGTTGACTTCAGGTTCACTGCTCCCACTTGGATACTCGGGAGATACATAGCAGTTCATACTGCACTTGGACGCATCCAAGAGGAATACAGGGCCAAGCTAGTTGGATCAGACCGCACCATGATTTCTCGTAGGACTGCAGATGGAGAGCTCATCTGCACTATTGATGACGAATCTGTTCGCTCATATGCCCAAGACTTGGAGGCTCACATCAGGGCTCTAGAGATTCAGATGTGCATGAGCTTGAAGACGGTCCAAAAGTTGCAGCTTCGTGAAATGGAACTGGAGGATGCAGCACGTGAAGCCCACTATGAGCATGAAGAAGAAGTCAAGGATTTTATGGATAGAATCGAGGACCGGGAGAAATATATTGGCACACTGGAGGAGAAGATGGATCTGGGAAAGGACCTTTTTCCGAGGGGAGATGATGGACCCCTCATGAGCAATGACGAGGATTATGAAGAGATCTCCGCCGAAGGAAGCCGCAAGAGGAGGCGCCGCACCAGCGGACGACGCACCAGAGGACGCAAGGATAATTGATGAAGACATTTAGTCGACCGCCATGTTATTTTATTTTCATCGATCAGTTAGGCCGTTATTTTTGATTAGTCGTGAGATTTTGTAATCCGAGTTTGAACCCTGTTTGAGATGAATGAATAAATGATTGGTGTGATTATGTTTGTGCATTCATTTGGGTAGTGCTATTTTCTCATTAGACCATTGTTCTATTCTAATTTCTCATCCACTCCATAACACCGGATGCCTCCGAGACGTGACCCCTGTTTCACTTTCCCACCGGAGCTCACCCAGCTGATTCAACAGTAGAATGCCTTAATGCAAATGCTCATCCAAAACCAAGGCTACAACAACAACAATCCACCGCCACCACCACCCATCGATAACCTGACCCGGTTCCTAAGGTCGAATCCGCCGGTGTTCTCTAATAGCACCGAGCCGATTGTAGCTGATGGTTGGCTCCGCAAGATCGGAAGGGATCTAACAACTGCTGGATGCACAGATGCTAAGAAGGTGCGTTTTGCCGCACATCAATTGAATGGACCTGCAACCTCTTGGTGGGAGAACTACACCGCCACTTATCCGGTCGCCACCATGACATGAGATCAGTTCCAGCAGGCTTTCCGCACCGCTCATGTCTCAGCTGGAGCCATGAGTCTGAAGAAGCGTGAGTTTCGCAACTTACGCCAGGGGAACCATACTGTGGGACAGTATGTGGATAAGTTCAGCAAATTATCTCTCTATGCCCCAGATGATGTGGCCACAGATGCCGCAAAATAGGAGAAGTTTCTTGAGGGACTCAATAATGAGCTGGGAATGCAGCTAATGGTGGCTACCTTCAACAACTACCAGGAGCTGGTAGACAAGGCCACTATACTTGAAGGCAAGCAACAGCAGATTGAAAGCCCCAAGCGGAAATATGGCCAGGGAAAGTACAACTCTGGAGCTCAGTAGAAGCCCCGCTATGCCCCATACTCGGGAGGACATACCCATCACACCCATGGAGGGCATAACCATGGAGGGAATGGGAACAATCGCAACCACGACAACAGCTCCAAGTCAGGCAATGGAGGCAACGACAACCAGCACTGTCCTGCTCCGGCTCAGAAGGATCTGAGTCATATCACCTATTTCAAGTGCCAGAAGACAGGACACTATGCCACCGATTGTCCAGAGGCCAAGCAGAGGAATGGAAACGGCAACGGCAATGGAAGCTCAGCAAAGAAGCCCACCCCTTTTCCTCGTGCTCGGGTGAATCACATTGACGTGGAGGACGTCTATGATCAGCCAGACACTATGGTTGGTAAGTTTTTATTAAATTCACGTCCATTATTGGCACTCTTTGATTCTGGTGCAATGCATTCATTCATATCAAGGGTAGTTGTGGAAAAGTATGGGTTGCCCACTAGGACCCTTAGAAGCCCGCTTCAGGTCACTTCCCCAGGAGGAGAGATGATGGCAGGCTTAGGCTGTCATTCAACCCTCAGCATCGGAAATCATGATTTTCCCGTAGACCTCATAGTCTTAGAATCCCAGGGATTGGACATGATCCTACGCATGGACTGGTTGACTAAGTTTGAAGGGAACATCGACTGTGCCCGCAAGACGATTTTGCTCACCACCCCGGAGCAGAAGAGGATCAAGTATGTATCCAGACGCACATCGATGAAGATGCAGGTGAATTCCTTCACGGGAGTGGTTCAGGAGGAAGTGCCTGTAGTACAAGATTTTCCGGATGTATTTCCGGAGGAATTACCAGGAATGCCACCGGACAGAGAAATAGAATTTTTGATCGAGTTATTACCTGGCACAGCCCCAATATCCAAGAGACCTTATCGGATGCCCCCGAATGATTTGGAAGAGATCAAGCAGCAGATCAAGGAATTATTGGAGAAAGGATATATTCGCCCAAGTTCGTCACCTTGGGGAGCCCCAGTTCTTTTGGTAAAGAAGGATGGAACCCTGAGAATGGTTGTAGATTATCGTTCATTGAACGACGTGACCATCAAGAATAAGTACCCTCTGCCGATGATTAATAATTTATTTGATTAGCTAGTCGGAGCCAAAGTATTTTCCAAGATCGATCTTCGATCAGGGTATCATCAGCTGAAGATTCGTGAACAGGATATACCCAAAACAGCTTTCACCACCAGGTACGGTTTATATGAGTATACCGTCATGTCATTCGGATTGACTAATGCCCCTGCGTATTTCATGAACATGATGAACAATGTATTTATGGAATATCTGGACAAGTTTGTCGTGGTGTTCATTGATGACATTTTGGTTTTCTCCAAGAGCGAGGAAGAGCACAAGGAACATCTACGTCTAGTTCTGGAGAAACTCCGAGAACATCAGTTATATGCCAAGTTCAGCAAATGTGAATTTTGGTTGAAGGAAGTCGGATTTCTCGGACATGTTATTTCAGGAGAAGGAATAGTAGTCGACCCCACCAAGGTTGCATCGGTCACCAACTAGCAATCCCCCACCTCAGTCAAGGAGATCCGCAGTTTTCCCGGACTTGCAGGATATTATCGGAGATTTATTGAGAATTTCTCCAAGATTGCTAAACCCATGACCGAGCTGTTGTAGAAGGAAACCAAGTACATTTCGACCGAGGATTGTGAAGCCAGTTTTCAGGAGTTGAAGAAACGTCTGGTTACAGCCCTAGTACTCATTTTGCCGGACATACACAAGGATTACCATGTGTATTGTGATGCTTATTGTCAAGGACTCGGAGGAGTGCTCATGCAGGAAGGAAAAGTTGTAGCTTATACCTCCAGACAGCTACGACCTCACGAGATGAATTATGCCACACAGGATTTGGAGTTAGCAGCCGTAGTGCACGCACTCAAGAAATGGAGACATTTCCTTGTCGGAAATAGTTGTGGTGTTTACACGGATCATAAGAGCTTGAAGTACATTTTCACGCAGAAGGAGTTGAACCTCAGACAAAGGAGATGGCTTGAATTGATCAAGGACTATGACATGAGATTGCACTATCACCCAGGGAAGGGAAATGTTGTAGCAGATGCCTTGAGCCGTAAAAGCCATGTGAACACCCTCATAGGTGGAGGATTACCTCAGAAATTAGCCGACGATGTCAGAGATCTCCGATTGGAGATAGTAGCAAGAGGATTTGTCGCCACCTTGGATATTCAATCCACTTTGACCGAAAGGATCCGAGAAGCCCAGCAGACAGACAAGGAAATTGCAGAGATAAAGGAAAAGATGAGTAACGGAAAGGCTAAAGGTTTTCGTGAGGATGAACATGGAACTTTATGGTTTGAGGATCGCATCAATGTGCCCAATGACCCAGAGGTTAGGAAGTTGATCCTTTAGGAGGCCCATGATTCACCGTACTCGATTCACCCAGGCAACACCAAGATGTATCTAGACTTGAAGGAAAGTTTCTGGTGGACAGGTATGAAGAGGGATATTGCCGAGTACGTAGCAGTATGCGATGTTTGTCAGCGAGTAAAGGAAGAACATCAGAAGCCGGCAGGGTTACTTCAACCACTGCCGATTCCCGAGTGGAAATGGGGAAAACTTGGAATGGACTTTATCACAGGATTACTTAGGA
The DNA here is from genome assembly GCF_002162155.2 of Triticum dicoccoides. Taxonomy (NCBI): domain Eukaryota; kingdom Viridiplantae; phylum Streptophyta; class Magnoliopsida; order Poales; family Poaceae; genus Triticum; species Triticum dicoccoides. The sequence goes on along the minus strand of NC_041380.1, from coordinate 165,028,651 downwards.
CCCGTTCAGGTTATGACTCCATCTGGGTAGTAGTTGATCGCTTGACCAAGGTAGCTCATTTTATTCCCGTAAAGACTACATATACCAGCGCTAAGTTACAGAAGATATACATGACCAGGATCGTATGTCTGCATGGAGTTCCGAGGAGTATCGTGTCAGATAGAGGAACACAATTTACCTCAAAGTTTTGGAATCAGTTGCATGAAACTTTGGGTATGAGGCTGGAGTTCAGTACAGCTTTTCATCCGCACACAGATGGATAGACCGAGAGAGTCAACCAGATTCTGGAGGACATGTTGAGAGCCTGTGCGCTAGACTACGGGTCTAGCTGGGATGACAATTTTCCATACATAGAGTTCTCATACAACAATAGCTATCAGACCAGTCTAAAGATGGCCCCTTTCGAAGCTCTATACGGAAGGAGGTGCAGAACACCATTGTTGTGGGATAGTGTTGGAGACAGAAAACTTTTTGGTCCCAATCTGATCAGAGACTCCAAAAAGAAAGTCAAGCTGATTCGAGATAGACTCAAGATAGCCCAGTCGAGACAAAAGAGTTTTGCCGACAGTAAACGCAAGGAGATAACATATGAAGTTGGAGATCGAGCATATCTCCGTGTGTCCCCACTTCGTGGAATCAAGAGATTTGGGGTTAAAGGAAAATTAGCACCCAGGTTCATTGGCCCCTACAAAATCCTCGAACGCAGAGGAGAAGTTGCATATAAGCTGGAATTGCCAGAAGGATTATCAGGAGTTCATGATGTCTTTCACGTATCCCAGCTGAAGAAATTACATGCCGAGATGGCCGATATTCCTTTGAGAGACACAGTGCCCCTAGAGGCCATACAGCTTGACAGTGATCTGACTTATGAGGATAAACCCGTCAGAATTCTCGAGAGTGTGAACAGAGTTACCCATAGCAAGATCATCAAGTTTTGCAAGGTTCTGTGGAGCCACCACTCCGAGGAGGAAGCCACCTGGGAGCGAGAAGAAGATCTCCGCCGAGACCACCCGCACCTATTTGCTAGCCAACCTGAACCTCGAGGGTGAGATTCATCTTAAGGTGGGTAGGTTTGTAACATCCCAAATTTTCAATTTGGAATGTTTTACAATTATTAGTTAAGCATCTATGCATATTGTTTGAAATCCTGTGGCATTTGGAATTTTCAGAGGCATTTGAGTTTTGTTTGAATTGGATTCAACTTGGCATTTGAAAATTTACTTCAAATAACCCTAACAAATACTTGATCAAAAGTATGATAGGAGCTAACATGACACTCCAAAAATGTCAGAAGAAAAATATGGCCAAAAAGTTTGAATTCGAATTTGAATTTTATTTGGGATTTCTAGAAAATGTTTTTTTTAGTTTGTGTTTTGCCTCTGGAAAAATGTCCACGTTGTAGGATTATTTCCCCTGAGAATTTTGATATATATATATATATATATGTGTGTGTGTGTGTCATATATAAAAATACTATAGTTTTCTCTATATTTAGTTTTCTCTCTCTGTGATTATTCCAAAAACAAATAGGAAAAGAAAACCCTGAGCTGGCGAGGCCAACCGGCCCAGCCAGCCACCCGACGCGGCCGAGCAGCGAGCCGCGCCGCAGCCCAGCCGCGCGCACACCCGAAGCCGTTCCGCTTCGGTTGCCCGCTCGTCTCATCCTCTCTCTCTCTCTCTCTCTCACTGACCGCGGGGCCCACCCTCATCTCTTTCCCCTCGCGCACGACACGCCACACCGGAGCACACGCAAAGCGCGTCCGACACTGCGATCTTCTCAGGATCGCGATCCCTCGTCGCCCCCTCCTCCAAGACCTTGCCCTATATAAACCCCTCGGCCTCCTCTCTCGATACCCCTAAAACCCTAAGCTCAAAACAACCCGTAGCTCGCGCCCTCGCCAAACGCATCTCCCCGCCGCCGCCTCGGTTCGCCGCCACTCCCAACGTCGTGAGTACCTCCCCTACCCTCCCAGCATCTTCACCCGAACCGCCACCTCCTTCCACACCTCTTTGACATCCCCTCTTCGCCCAGGGATTGCCGGAGCCGCCGCCTTGAGCATCACCGCCCATCACCGGACTTGCAGAGCACCAGGAGCCCCGCCGAGCTCATCCCACTCGTCTCCGTCGTACCCGACCGCAGCAGCCGCCACCCTCGACCTCGCCTCGTTCCGCCGCATCGCCCGGACGCTTCCGTCACCCTCCCCGACGACCGTAGCCGCCGCACCGCCGTCGCCAGAGCCGCCGTCGTTGTTTCGTCCGTCATCGCCGACCACTGTAAGCCTGAGCTCCTCTCCGCCGTTCGATCTTCCATCAACGCGTTAGATTGGAACTAGTGAAGGGATACGGTTTTTCTTTAGTAGATCGGTTAGTGTTTGGTTTATTGTGGTTTAGTATGTTTAGTCGGACCGGTTTTCTGTTATTAAGCGCATGTACGTTTTAGTTTATATATCGCCCGGGTGCTGTTTAGTTTCTAATCGCTCACCTTTCGGCCTAGTAGCGCCCGATAGTTTCTTTTAGTATTTTTTCATTTCTGTTTTTAAAACAGAATAGTTCTGTTCTTGTAATGTCTATATCTTTTAGGTTATTTATTATTTTTAATTGATTCTTTTTTTGTTAGTTTACAAATTTCCCATAGTTTGTGTGGAAAATAGATTCGGCCATGTTTAAGTTTATAAAATAGTTTTATATTAGTTTTAGTCAGATTAGTATTTCTACTATAAATTAAGCTAGGATTATTATTTTTAGTGATTCTTTTTTTCACTGCTTTGTTTTGACCTTGCCTAGCAGTAGGAATTTATTTGGGTATTTTTAGTCTTTATTAAAAATAGTTTTACTCGAAAAGAGCCTTTCTAGTTTTTTTAGCTTGCTGCTATTTTCTGTTGTTCTAATTAATTTAGGATTTTTTTTCACCTCTGTTATAGTATATTTAAGTTTAGTTTCTGAAGTTATAGAGGGTGAACTTTTATTTACAGTAAAATAAAATGTTTTTTCTTGCTAGTTGTTGGTTTGGAGTTCTTCGAGTTTTCTTTGGTTTTGGTTTTAGTGCTTGTGTGATTTCCTTTAGCTTGTTGTTACGATATTCAGTGGAATATTTATTTGTGCTATTGTTTGACTCGATAGAATTTCCGGAGTGCGAAGCTTGCTATCTCGAGTCACTAGCGTTTGAAGACCGTCAGCCAGGCAAGTCAATTGATCATGTTTTACAATACCTATGATTTTGTTGCATTAGAATTATTCCTCCCCACCATGCATGCAGTAGGAGAATTTTAAGTTATGTCTTGAGTAGTATCATGAGGTAGGATGAACCAAATTCCCCTTTATTGCCCGGGACGATGTAGTTTATTTTGCTATGCTCGTAGACGGGGTGGGTTGAGAGATTCATAAGGGAGATGTGAGAGTCAAGATGATGACAACCCCATGACTTCAAGCTCAAGATGGACTTTAAATTCACTACTGGGTGGAGGACGGTTGACGGGCACCCTGGAGAAACCAACGGATGGCCGGGATGCATGGAGAAGCGCCATGACATCTTGCGGAAAGCTTCACCTAGCCACGAAGAGACGGATGGATACACCTTGACCGGAAGCTTACCTGTGCAGCCGCAAGCCATTATGGGATCTGGCTGGGTTGACCTTAGGCGTGACTCTGGACGGACGGTGCCAGCAGATGTAGAAGAACAGTAGGACATGGATGGGCACCGGCAGTGCCCAGAGAAACTCTATGGAAGACCATGTTTCATTCATCATGTCTTCAAACACCAGGCAGTGTGAGGACATAAAGGAGGGAACGAATCTTGCGGGTAAAGTGCACAAGACTCTGTAGAGTAACAACCTAATCGATTAGCCGTGTCCCCGGTTACGGACATTTGAGCCTCTGGAAATTGGAGTATTTCGGAAATCTCAACACCGAACAAATAAATTAATTGAGGGGTTAATTAATAATTGGGAATGAGACATTGGTTGGCAGAACCATCTCAATAACTACCAACATTTTGCAGTAATTGCAAGCAAGCCCTTTGCTGTAGGGAAAAACTGGCTTTTCGCGAAAACATAAAACTTAGAGCCCCACAGCCAAATTGCATATAGTGTTAGCATTATTATTGTTGTTCTCTCTATGACTTGCCGGCATATTCAAAATGCTGACCTACACAGCTGCAATGTCTCATGTTGCAGGGGAGTTTTCCGACCAGGAGTGAGGCTACGATCTACGCTTGGCGATTGCCCTATGGAGTCGGATGGACTCGCTATTCGTCTACGCTTCCGCAACTTTATTTAGTTTATTTCTCATGAGTTGGCCTTCGGCCGAATTTATTATGATGTAATAAAGACTCGATATGAGAATCGTGTAATAAATTCAGGTGTGATTGAACTTTGAATCTTTTCATCAATGTACTGTGTGTGCCAGCATGATCTTGGGATGGTACAGCTACACATATTGGGTCGGGTCATTACAATGTAGTCAAACTTCTTTGCGATCCAACCAATAAAGTACTGAACGAACGGCACCTCCGTCATCTGCACACGTTCAGCTTGGTGACGTCCCTCGAACTCTAGATCCAGCTGAGGCCGAGGGAGAGTTTCGTCAGCACGACGGCGTGTTGACGGTGATGATGAAGTTACCGATGCAGGGCTTCACCTAAGCACTGACAATATGACCGAGGTGGAAACCTGTGGAGGGGAGCACCGCACACGGCTAAGAAATCCACTTGTGTGTCAATGGGGTGCCCCCTCCCCGTATATAAAGGAGTGGAGGAGGGGTCCGGCCGGCCTCATAGGGCGTGCCCCAAGGGGGAATCCTACTCCTACTAGGAGTAGGTTCGGAGTAGGATTCCCCCTTTCCTAGTCCAAGTAGGAGGGGGAAGGAAAGGGAAGAGGGGAAGAAGGAAACGGGGGCCAGCCCCCCTCCCCAATTCGGATTGGGCTTGGGGGGGCCCCTCCTCTTGGCCGCCTCCTCTCTTTTCCACTAAATGCCATGAAGGCCCATTAACCCCCCGGGGGGTTTCGGTACCCCCGC
>NC_041380.1:164978131-165023192 GCF_002162155.2 Triticum dicoccoides | reverse complement strand
TACTCCGGAAAATGCCTGAACTTATCCGAAACCTTTCTGGTGTCCAAACATAACCTTCCAATCTATCAATCTTCATGTATCGACCATTTCGAGACTCCTTGTCAAGTCCGTTATCACATCCGGGACTCTGAACAACCTTCGGTACATCAAATCACATAACTCACAATACATATCGTCATCGAACGTTAAGCGTGCAGACCCTACGGGTTCGAGAACTATGTAGACATGACCGAGACTCATCTCCGGTCAATAACCAATAGCGGAACCTGGATGCTCATATTGGTTCCTACATATTCTACGAAGATCTTTATCGATCATCGGTATGTTACTTGCCCAAGATTTGATCGTCGGTATCATCATACCTAGTTCAATATCGTTACTGGCAAGTCTCTTTACTCGTTCCGTAATGCAACACCCCATAACTAACTCATTAGTCACATTGCTTGCAAGGCTTATAGTGATGTGCATTACCGAGAGGGCCCAAAGATACCTCTCCGAAACACGGACTGACAAATCCTAATCTCGATCTATGCCAACTCAACAAACACCATCGGAGACGCCTGTAGAGCATCTTTATAATCACCCAGTTATGTTGTGACGTTTGATAGCACACAAGGTGTTCCTCCGGTATTCGGGAGTTGCATTATATCATAGTTATAGGAACATGTATAAGTCATGAAGAAAGCAATAGCAATAAACTAAACGATCATAGTGCTAAGCTAACGGATGGGTCTTGTCCATCACATCATTCTCTAATGATGTGATCCCGTTCATCAAATGACAACACATGTCCATGGCTAGGAAACTTAACCATCTTTGATTAACAAGCTAGTCAAGTAGAGGCATACTAGGGACACTCTGTTTGTCTATGTATTCACACATGTACTAAGTTTCCGGTTAATACAATTCTAGCATGAATAATAAACATTTATCATGATATAAGGAAATATAAATAACAACTTTATTATTGCCTCTAGGGCATATTTCCTTCAGTCTCCCACTTGCACTAGAGTCAATAATCTAGTTCACATCGTCATGTGATTTAACACCAATAGTTCACATCTTTATGTGATTAGTTGACATCTCCATGTGACTAACACCCAAAGGGTTTATTAGAGTCAATAATCTAGTTCACATCGCTATGTGATTAACACCCAAAGAGTACTAAAGTGTGATCATGTTTTGCTTGTGAGGGAAGTTTAGTCAACGGGTCTGCCACATTCAGAGCCGTATGTATTTTGCAAATTTTCTATGTCTACAATTCTCTACACGGAGCTAGTCTAGCTAATTGCTCCCACTTTCAATATGTGTCCAGATTGAGACTTAGAGTCATCCGGATCAGTGTCAAAACTTGCATCGACGTAATCCTTTACAACGAACTCTTTGTCACCTCCATAATCGAGAAACATATCCTTATTCCACTAAGGATAATTTTGACCGCGGTACAGTGATCCACTCCTGGATCACTATTGTACCCTCTTGGCAAACTCATGGTGAGGTACACAATAGGTCTGGTACACAACATAGCATACTTTATAGAACCTATGACTGAGGCATAGGGAATGACTTTCATTCTCTTTCCATTTTCTGTCGTGGTCGGGTTTTGAGTCTTACTCAACTTCACACCTTGCAACACAGGCAAGAACTCCTTCTTTGACTGTTCCATTTTGAACTACTTCAAAATCTTATCAAGGTATGTACTCATTGAAAAAAATTATCAAGCGTCTTGATCTATGATAACCCACAAGTATAGGGGATCGCAACAGTTTTCAGGGGTAGAGTATTCAAACCAAATTAATTGATTCGACACAAGGGGAGCCAAAGAATATTCTCAAGTATTAGCAGCTGAGTTGTCAATTCAACCACACTTGGAAACTTAATATCTGCAGCAAAGTGTTTAGTAGCAAAGTAATATGATAGTAGTGGTAACGGTAGCAAAAGGTAATAGTAGTAAAAGCAATGTTTTTGATATTATGTAGTGATGATAGCAATAGCAACGGAAAAGTAAATAAGCAAAGAACAATATATGGAAAGCTCGTAGGCAATGGATCAGTGATGGAGAATTATGCCGGAAGCGGTTCATCATGTAACAGTCATAACCTAGGGTGACACGGAAGTAGCTCCAGTTCATTGATATAATGTAGGCATGTACTCCGAATATAGTCATACGTGCTTATGGAGAAGAACTTGCATGACATCTTTTGTCCTACCCTCCCGTGGTAGCAGGGTCCTTATGGAAACTAAGGTATATTAAGGCCTCCTTTTAATAGAGAACCGGAACATAGCATTAACACATAGTGAATACATGAACTCCTCAAACTACGGTTATCACCGGTAAGTATCCCGATTATTGTCACTTCGGGGTTAACGGATCATAACACATAATAGGTGACTATAGACTTGCAAGATAGGATCAAGAACACTCATATATTGATGAAAACATAATAGGTTCAGATCTGAAATCATGGCACTCGGGCCCTAGTGACAAGCATTAAGCATAGCAAAGTCATAGCAACATCAATCTCAGAACATAGTGGACACTAGGGATCAAACCCTAACAAAACTAACTCAATTACATGATAGATCCCATCCAACCCATCACCATCCAACAAGCCTACAATGGAATTACTCACGCACGGCGGTGAGCATCATGAAATTGGTGATGGAGGATGGTTCATGATGATGATGATGGCGACGGATTCCCCTCTCCGGAGCCCCGAACGGACTCCAGATCAGCCCTCCCGAGAGGTTTTAGGGCTTGGCGGCAGCTCTGTATCGTAAAACGCGATGATTTCTTCTCTCTGGCTTTTTTCTCCCCGAAACTCAATATATGGAGTTGGAGTTGGAGTGGGAGAGGCAACAGGGGGCCCACGAGGTAGGGGGCACGCCCTAGGGGGTTAGGCGCGCCCCCCACCCTCGTGGAGAGGTGGTAGGCCCCCTGGCCTTCCTCTTTTGCAGGTATTTTTCTTATTTTCTGAAAAGTGGCTCCGTGAAGTTTCAGGTCATTCCAAGAACGTTTGTTTCTACACATAAATAACACCATGGTAATTCTGCTGAAAACAGTATCAGTCCGGGTTAGTCATTCAAGTCATGCAAGTTAGAGTACAAAACAAGGGCAAAAGTGTTTGGAAAAGTAGATACGACGGAGACGTATCAACTCCCCCAAGCTTAAACATTTGCTTGTCCTCAAGCAATTCAGTTGATAAACTGAAAGTGATAAAGAAAAACTTTTACAAACTCTGTTTGCTCTTGTTGTTGTAAATATGTAAAGCCAGCATTCAAGTTTTCAGCAAAGATTATAACTAACCACATTCGCAATAACGCATAGGTCTCAAGTTTACTCATATCAATAGCATAATCAACTAGCGAGCCATAATAATAAATCTTGGATGACAACACTTTCTCAAAACAATCATAATATGATATAACAAGATGGTATCTCGCTAGCCCTTTCTGAGACCGCAAAACATAAATGCAGAGCACCTTTAAAGACCAAGGACTGACTAGACATTGTAATTCATGGTAAATGAGATCCAGTCAAGTCATACTCAATATAAACTAATAGTAATGAATGCGAATGACAGCGGTACTCTCCAACTGGTGCTTTTTAATAAGAGGATGATGACTCAGCATAAAAGTAAATAGATAGGCCCTTCGCAGAGGGAAGCAGGGATTTGTAGAGGTGCCAGAGCTCGGTTTTGAAACAGAGGTGAATAAGATTTTGAGCGGTATACTTTCATTGTCAACATAACAACCAAGAGATGGCGAAATCTTCCATGCTACACACATTATAGGCGGTTCCCAAACAGAATGGTAAAGTTTATACTCCCCCTTCCACCAACAAGCATCAATCCATGGCTTGCTCGAAACAACGAGTGCCTCCAACTAACAAGAGTCCCACGGGAGTTTTGTTTGCATTTATTTTGATTTAGTTTGCATAAAGCATGGGACTGGGCATCCCGGTGACCAGCCATTATCTCGTGAGTGAGGAGCAGAGTCCACTCCTCTTGAGAATAACCCGCCTAACATGGAAGATACAGACAGCCCTAGTTGATACATGAGCTATTCGAGCATACAAAACAGGATATTTATTTGAAGGTTTAGAGTTTGGCGCATACAAATTTACTTTGAACGGCGGGTAGATACCGTATATAGGTAGGTATAGTGGACTCATGTGGAATAACTTTGGGGTTTAAGGAGTTTGGATGCACAAGCAGTATTCCAGCTTAGTACAGGTGAAGGCTAGCAAAAGACTGGGAAGCGACCAGCTAGAGAGCGACAACAATCATGAACATGCATTAAAATTAATCGACACCGAATGCAAGCATGAGTAGGATATAATCCACCATGAACATAAATATCGTGAAGGCTATGTTGATTTTGTTTCAACTACATGCATGAACATGTGCCAAGTCAAGTCGCTTAAATCATTCAGAGGAGGATACCACCCTATCATACCACATCATAACCATTTTAATAGCATGTTGGCACGCAAGGTAAACCATTATAACTCATAGCTAATCAAGCATGGCACAAGAAACTATGATCTCTAATTGTCATTGCAAACATGTTTATTCATAATAGGCTGAATCAGGAACGATGAACTAATCATATTTACAAAAACAAAAGAGGTCGAGTTCATACCAGCTTTTCTCATCTCAGCCATTCCATCATATATCATCATAATTGCCTCTCACTTGCACAATCGAATGATGTGAATAATAATAATAGTGCACGTGCATTGGACTAAGCTGGAATCTGCAAGAATTCAATAAATGGGAGAAGACAAGGCAATATGGGCTCTTTTGTCAGGTCAACAATAATGAATATAAGAGCCACTACAACAATTTAATTATGGTCTTCTCCTATCGACCCCCAAAGAAAAGAAAAGAAATAAAACTATTTACACGGGAAAGCTCCCAACAAGCAAAAGAAGAACAGGAAATATTTTTGGGTTTTCTTTTTAGTTACTACTACAAGCATGGAAAGTAAATTAATTAAAAGCTACAACTAATTTTTTTGGTTTTTCTTAAGGTTTATTAAACACACAGGAAGAAAGCATAAAAAGGAAAATAACCTAGCATGGATGATACAATGAAAAAGTATGAGCACCGACATCTAGCAATGAGTGTGTGAACATAAATGTAATGTCGATGGGAAATACATACTCCCCCAAGCTTAGGCTTTTGGCCTAAGTTGGTCTATGGCCACGGCTGGCCTGGCGGGTATCCATAATAATAGTTGTGGTCGTACTGAGATGAAGAAGAGGAAGACTCCGATTGCCACTGGCTGACAATCATCTACGGATCCCACTGATAATTAGACTGTCGTGGAGGATCAACTTGTGGTTCCGGCTCTGGCTCCTCAGCTGGTGCAGGGTTCCAGTAGGCGTGAATAGCCTTCAACGGAACAAGGTACGTGCCTACAGATAAATCAAACGAAGAAGGAGCAGGCAGGGTAATAGTCTCAGGATGGTGTTTATTAAAGAACAATTGATATTTAAGCTCTCCTTCCCTATTCTTAACAATGAAATCATGTGCCACCATACTTTTATAATCTAGATAAACACGAGATAACACTTTTTCTTCCTTCTCATAATGCCTAATAGGTATGTTAAAATGTGCAGCTAGGCATGAAGCATAGATGCCTCCAAAGATGGGGCCCTTTGTACGGTTCGGACTTAACCGTTTGGCAATAATGCCGCCCATACTAACAAAGTTATCACCATATAAACCATGGAGCAAAATAATAATATCAGGGATACTAAGATTTCCACAGTTTCCGCGACCAATTAAGCAACGACTAGCAAATAATGCAAAATAACGTAAAACAGGAAAATGTATGCTAGTGATTCGTGCATCGAAAACCTTTCTTGTTTCCCCTACAGTGATAGTATCAATAAACCCCTCCACATCATCGCAATGTGGTTCTTCTGTCTTGCCATCAAAAGGGACTAAACAAACCCGATAAAAATCATAAAGTGACATCTCCTTATGCTCATCATATAAATAAAACTCGACCGTAGGTGGTGAGCTCCTAGAATGGAAATGAAAGTTTTGCATAAAGATATTTGCGAGTAAGAGATACTGATCGCATTGGTCTTGGAGGAAAGCGGTAAATCCTGCATTCTGAGCCAATTCATGAAAATCTTCATAAATCCCGGCTGCTCTCAAGAAATCCTCGGAAGGCCATTCACACGCCCGAACCTCCGTGGTGCGAGGCAGATTATACTTAGGCTTCGGTGCCTTTTCCTTCGAGCTTTGGCTCGATGAGCCCCTCAAAAGTCTCCTCATCATTTTACGAAAAATTCTGAAATTTTTAGTAACTTCAAAATAAAAGTAAACCAAACTCAATAATATTGGTAGCAACTACTCCTACAAGTGCCTAGGGCCTATATCATGCATCAAAACTACTCTTGACCATATACATTTGACATGCAAGCTCAAGAACAGGGTCACCTAAGAAGCAAAAATTTCCAATGCATAAAGCACTAGAACAAAAACTAATTGGACCAATGGAGGAGTCACATACCAAGGAACAATCTCCCCAAGAAGTTTTGTGAGAGGTGCTTTGAGCAAGGAGATCGAAAATGGCGGCAAGATGAGCTAGAACTCATGCTTGAGCTGGATATTCATGTTTGTGGGAGGAAGATGAAGTGTGTGGGTGCAGGAATAAGTGGAGGAGGGCCACCATGGGCCCACGAGGCAGGGGGCGCGTCCAGGGGGGTAGGGCGCGCCCTCCACCCTCGTGGGCAGGTGGTTGACCCCCCTGCCATGTTCTCAGTGCCGAATATTCTCAAATATTCTGGAAAAAAACATATTTAAATTTCAGGGCATTTGGAGAACTTTTATTTTCGAGGTATTTTTATATTGCATGGATAATCAGATAACAGACAAAAAAATATTTATTTTATTTTATTTAATATAAATAACAGAAAGTAAAAGTGGGGTACAGAAGGTTGTGCCTTCTAGTTTCATCCATCTCATGATCATCAAAAGGAATCCACTAACAAGGTTGATCAAGTCTTGTTAATGAACTCATTCCGAATAACATGGAACCGGAGAAATTTCGAATAACACTATGTTACCTTAACGGGGATATGCACATCCCCAATAATAAGAATATCATATTTCTTCTTGACAGTAGGAAGAGGAAATTCAAAACCTCCAAATATAATCGATGGCATTTTTCCAATAGAGTTGATACTTTGAACTTGAGGTTGTTTCCTCGGAAAGTGTACCGTGTGCTCATTACCATTAACATGAAAAGTGACATTGCCTTTAGTGCAATCAATAACAGCCCCTACAGTATTCAAAAAGGGTCTTCCAAGAATAATAGACATACTATCGCCCTCGGGAATATCAAGAATAACAAAGTCTGTTAAAATAGTAACGTTTGCAACTACAACAGGCACATCCTCACAAATACCGACAGGTATAGCAGTTGATTTATCAGCCATTTGCAAAGATATTTCAGTAGGTGTCAACTTATTCAAATCAAGTCTATGATATAAAGAGAGAGGCATAACACTAACACCGGCTCCAAGATCACATAAAGCAGTTTTAACATAGTTTCTTTTAATAGAGCATGGTATAGTGGGTACTCCTGGATCTCCAAGTTTCTTGGGTATTCCACCCTTAAAAGTATAATTAGCAAGCATGGTGGAAATTTCAGGTTCCGGTATCTTTCTTTTATTTGTGATAATATCTTTCATGTACTTAGCATAAGGATTGGTTTTGAGCATATCAGTTAATCACATACGCAAAAAGATAGGTCTGATTATTTCAGCAAAGCGCTCAAAATCCTCATCATCCTTTTTCTTGGATGGTTTGGGAGGAAAAGGCATGGGTTTCTGAACCCAAGGCTCTCTTTCTTTACCATGTTTCCTAGCAACAAAATCTTTCTTATCATAACGTTGATTCTTTGATTGTGGATTATCAAGATTAACAGGAGGTTCAATTTCTATATCATTATCATTACTAGGTTGAGCATCATCATGAACATTATTATTAGCATTATCACTAGTTTCAAGTTCATTACCATATTGAGTTTCAGCATCAGAAATAGAAATATCATTTGGATTCTCAGGTGGTTCAATAACAGGTTCACTAGAAGCATGCAAAGTCCTGTCATTTTTCTTTTTCTTCTTTTTAGAAGAACTAGGTACATCTATGTTATTTCTCTGAGAATCTTGCTCAATTCTCTTAGGATGGCCTTCACGATACAAAGGTTCCTGAGTCATTCTACTAGTCCTAGTAGCCACTCTAACAGCATAATCATTATCTTTATTATTCAATTCATTGAGCAAATCATTTTGAGATTTAAGTACTTGTTCTACTTGAGTGGTAACCATAGAAGCATGTTTACTAATAAGTTTAAGTTCACATTTAACATTAGCCATATAATCACCCAAGTGTTCATGCATATTTGAATTGTATTTCAATTGTCTACCAAAATAAGCATTAAAGTCTTCTTGCTTAGCCATAAATTTATCAAACTCATCTAAGCATGGGCTACCAAATTTAGTTAATGGGATTACAGCTTTATCATATCTATAGAGAGAATTTACCTTTACTACCTGTGTCGGGTTATCAAGACCATGAGTTTCTTCAATAGGTAATGGATTAATATTATATGTTTCTTCAATAGGCGGTAAATTAAGACCATGTATTTCTTCAATAAGAGGTAAATTCTTAACATCTTCAGCTTTAATACCTTTTTCTTTCATAGATTTCTTTGCCTCTTGCATATCTTCAGGACTGAGAAATAGGATACCCCTCTTCTTCGGAGTTGGTTTAGGAATAGGCTCAGGAATTGGCTCTAGAGGTGTCCAATTATTTTCATTTGTCAACATATTATTCAATAGAATTTCAGCTTCATCTGGTGTTCTTTCCCTGTAAACAGAACCAACACAACTATCCAGGTAATCTCTGGAGGCATCAGTTAGTCCATTATAAAAGATATCAAGTATTTCATTTTTCTTAAGAGGATGATCAGGCAAAGCATTAAGTAATTGGAGAAGCCTCCCCCAAGCTTGTGGGAGACTTTCTTCTTCAATTTGCACAAAATTATATATATATCCCTTAAAGCAGCTTGTTTCTTATGAGCAGGGAAATATTTAGCAGAGAAGTAATAAATCATATCCTGGGGACTACGCACACAACCAGGATCAAGAGAATTAAACCATATCTTAGCATCACCCTTTAATGAGAACGGAAATATTTTAAGGATATAAAAGTAATGAGTTCTCTCATCTTTAGTGAACAGGGTGGCTATATCATTCAATTTAGTAAGATGTGCCACAACAATTTCAGATTCATAACCATGAAAAGGATCAGATTCAACCAAAGTAATTATATTAGGATCAACAGAGAATTCATAATCCTTATCAGTAACAAAGATAGGTGAAGTAGCAAAAGTAGGGTCAGGTTTCATTCTAGCATTTAGAGATTGCTTACTCCATTTAGCTAATAATCTTTTGACTTCATTTCTATTTTCGCAAGCTAAAATAGCTAAAGAAGCTTCTTGATCAAAAACATAACCCTTAGGAATAGCAAGTGATTCTTCATCATCACTTTCATCAGTATCATCAGATTCAATATTTTCAATTTCTCTAGCCCTAGCAAGTTGTTCATCAAGAAAATCACTAAGTGGCACAGTAGTATCAGGCATAGAGGCAGTTTCATCATAAGTATCATGCATAGCAGAAGTGGCATCATCAATAACATGCAACATATAAGAATGAATAGCAGAAGCATGTGTAGGTGTCGCAAACTTACTCATAACAGAAGGTGAATAAAGTGCAAAGCTAGATGGCAGTTCCTTACCTCCCCTCGTAGTTGAGGGATAGATCTTGGTTTTTGGATCTCTCAAGTTCTTCATAATGATAAGCAGATATATATCCCAAGTGACTCAAAGAATAGAGCTATGCTCCCCGGCAACGGCACCAGAAAATAGTCTTGATAACCCACAAGTATAGGGGATCGCAACAGTTTTCGAGGGTAGAGTATTCAACCCAAATTTACTGATTCGACACAAGGGGAGCCAAAGAATATTCTCAAGTATTAGCAGCTGAGTTGTCAATTCAACCACACCTGGAAACTTAATATCTACAGCAAAGTGTTTAGTAGCAAAGTAATATGATAGTAGTGGTAACGGTAGCAAAAGGTAACAGTAGTAAAAGCAATGTTTTTGGTATTTTGTAGTGATGATAGCAATAGCAATGGAAAAGTAAATAAGCGAAGAACAATATATGGAAAGCTCGTAGGCAATGGATCAGTGATGAGGAATTATGCCAGATGCGGTTCATCATGTAACAGTCATAACCTAGGGTGACACTGAACTAGCTCCGGTTCATTGATATAATGTAGGCATGTATTCCGAATATAGTCATATGTGCTTATGGAAAAGAACTTGCATGACATCTTTTGTCCTACCCTCCCGTGGCAGCGGGGTCCTTACGAAAACTAAGGGATATTAAGGCCTCCTTTTAATAGAGAACCGGAACAAAGCATTAACACATAGTGAATACATGAACTCCTCAAACTACGGTCATCACCGGTAAGTATCCCGATTATTGTCACTTCGGGGTTAACGGATCATAACACATAATAGGTGACTATAGACTTGCAAGATAGGATCAAGAACACTCATATATTGATGAAAACATAATAGGTTCAGATCTGAAATCATGGCACTCGGGCCCTAGTGACAAGCATTAAGCTTAGCAAAGTCATAGCAACATCAATCTCAGAACATAGTGGACACTAGGGATCAAACCCTAACAAAACTAACTCGATTACATGATAGATCCCATCCAACCCATCACCGTCCAGCAAGCCTACGATGGAATTACTCACGCACGGCGGTGAGCATCATGAAATTGGTGATGGAGGATGGTTGATGATGACGATGGCGATGGATTCCCCTCTCCGGAGCCCCGAACGGACTCCAGATCAGCCCTCCCGAGAGGTTTTAGGGCTTGGCGGCGGCTCTGTATCGTAAAACACGATGATTTCTTCTCTCTGGCTTTTTTTCTCCCTGAAACTCAATATATGGAGTAGGAGTTGGAGTCAGAGAGGCAACAGGGGGCCCACGAGGTAGGGGGCGCGCCCCCACCCTCGTGGAGAGGTGGTGGGCCCCCTCGCCTTCATCTTTTGTCGGTATTTTTCTTATTTTCTGAAAAGTGGCTCCGTGAAGTTTCAGGTCATTCCGAGAATGTTTGTTTTTGCACATAAATAACACCATGGTAATTCTGCTGAAAACAGCGTCAGTCCGGGTTAGTTCCATTCAAATCATGCAAGTTAGAGTCCAAAACAAGGGCGAAAGTGTTTGGAAAAGTAGATACGACGGAGACATATCAATCTATCTCTATAGATCTTGATGCTTGATACGTCCATTTGGCATCATGCTTTTATATCGATATTTATTGCACTATGGGTTGTTATTACACATTATGTCACAATACTTATGCCTATTCTCTCTTATTTTACAAGGTTTACGTAAAGAGGGAGAATGCCGGCAGCTGGAATTCTGGGCAGTAAAAGGAGCAAATTTTAGAGACCTATTCTGCACAGCTCCAAAAGTCCTAAAACTTCACGGAAGTTATTTTTGGAATTAATAAAAAATACTGGCGAAAGAATCCACCATAGGGGGCCCACACCCTGGCCATAAGGGTGGGGACGCACCCTACCCCCCTGGGCGCGCCCCCTGCCTCGTGGGCCCCCTGGCAGGCCTCCGGTGCCCATCTTCTGCTATATGAAGTCTTTCTTCGAGGAAAAAATCATAAGCAAGCTTTCAGGAAGAAACTCCGCCGCCACGAGGTGGAACCAATCTAGGGCTCCGACAGAGCTGTTCTGCTAGAGAAACTTCCCTCCGGGAGGGGGAAATCATCACCATCGTCATCACCAACGATCCTCTCATCGGGAGGGGGTCAATCTCCATCAACATCTTCACCAGCACCATCTCATCTCAAACCCTAGTTCATCTGTTGTATCCAATCTTTGTATCCAAATCTTAGATTGGTACATGTGGGTTGCTAGTAGTGTTGATTACTCCTTATAGTTGATGCTAGTTGGTTTACTTAGTGGAAGATCATATGTTCATATCCATTATGCATATTAATATCCCTCTGATTATGAACATGAATATGCTTTGTGAGTAGTTACGTTTGTTCCTAAGGACATGGGAGAAATCTTGCTATAAGTAGTCATGTGAATTTGGTATTCGTTTGATATTTTGATGAGATGTATGTTGTCATCCCTCTAGTCGTCTCATGTGAACATCGACTGCATGACACTTCACCATTGTTTGGGTCTAGAGGAAGGCATTGGGAAGTAATAAGTAGATGATGGGTTGCTAGAGTGACATAACTTTAAACCCTAGTTTATGCGTTGCTTCGTAAGGGGCTGATTTGGATCCATATGTTTCATGTTATGGTTAGGTTTGCCTTAATACTTCTGTTGTAGTTGCGGATGCTTGCAATGGGGGTTAATCATAAGTGGGATGCTTGTCCAAGTAAGGACAGAACCCAAGCACCGGTGCACGCACATATCAAATTATCAAAGTACCGAACACAAATCATATGCACGTGATGAAAACTAGATTGACGATAATTCCCATGTGTCCTCGGGAGCGCTTTCCTTCATATAAGAGTTTGTCCAGGCTTGTCCTTTGCTACAAAAAGGATTGGGCCATCTTGCTGCATCTTATTTACTTTTATTACTTGCTACTCGTTACAAATTACCGTATCACAAAACTATCTGTTACCGATATTTTTAGTGCTTGCAGAGAATACCTTACTGAAAACTGCTTATCATTTCCTTTTGCTCCTCGTTGGGTTTGACACTCTTACTTATCAAAAAGGCTACGATAGACCCGCTACACTTGTGGGTCATCAAGACTCTTTTCTGGCGCCGTTGCCGGGGAGTGAAGCGCCTTTGATAGGTGGAATTTGGTAAGGAAAAATTTATATAGTGTGTTGATATTTACTGTCACTTGTTACTATGGAACATAATCCTTTGAGGGGCCTGTTCGGGGTATCTTCACCCCGACCAATAGAGCAAAGAGTTGTTCCTCAACCTACTAAACCTACTGAAAATGTTTACTTTGAAATTCCTTTAGGTATGATAGAGAAACTGCTAGCTAATCCTTTTGCAGGAGATGGAACTTTACATCCCGATTTGCACCTAATCTATGTGGATGAAGTTTGTGGATTATTTTAGCTTGCAGGTATGCCCGAGGATTTTATCAAGAAGAAGGTATTCCCTTTATCTTTGAAGGGAGAAGCAGTGACATGGTTGAGGCTATGTGATGATGTTGGAACATGGAACTACCAACGATTGAAATTGGAATTTCATCAGAAGTTTTATCCTATGCATCTTGTTCATTGTGATCGTAATTATATATATAATTTTTGGCCTCGCGAAGGAGAAAGCATCGCTCAAGCTTGGGGGAGGCTTAAGTCAATGTTATATTCATGCCCCAATCATGAGCTCTCAAAAGAAATGATCATTCAAAAAATTTATGCTCGGCTTTCTCTCAGTCATCGCTCCATGCTCGATACTTCTTGTACCGGATCTTTTATGATGAAGACTATTGAATTCAAATGGGATTTATTGGAAAGAATTAAATGCAACTCTAAAGATTGGGACCTCGACGAAGGTAAGGAGTCGAGTATAACACCTAAGTTTGATTGTGTTAAATCTTTTATGGATACCGATGTTTTCTGTGAATTTAGCACTAAATATGGACTTGACTCTGAGATAGTAGCTTCTTTTTGTGAATCCTTTGCTACTCATCTTGATCTCCCTAAGGATAAGTGGTTTAAATATAATCCTCCCATTGAAGTAAAAGTAGTTGCACCTATTAAAGTTGAAGAAAAGACTATCACTTATAATGATCCTGTTGTTCCTACTGCTTATATTGAGAAACCACCTTTCCCTTGTTAGAATAAAGGATCATGCTAAAGCTTCAACTGTGGTTAAAAAAGTAATATTAAGACACCCAAATCCCCTGAGCAAATTAAAGTTGAACCTAGTGTTGCTATGGTTAAGGATCTCTTGGCCGATAATATTGATGGGCATGTTATTTACTTCTGCAATGAATCTGCTAGAATTGCTAGACCCGATACTAAAAATAAACATAGACATGTTGTAGGCATGCCTGTTATTTCTGTTAGGATAGGAGATCATTGCTATCATGGTTTATGTGATACGGGTGCTAGTGCAAGTGCAATACCTCATTCCTTATACAAAGAAATTATGCATGATATTGCACCTGCTGAGATAGAAGAGATAGATGTTACAAATAAGCTTGCCAATAGAGATACTATTTCACCGGTTGGCATTGTTAGAGATGTTGAAGTCTTGTGTGGGAAGGTTAAATATCCTGCTGATTTTCTTGTTCTTGGTTCCCCACAAGATAGCTTTTGTCCCATTATATTTGGTAGACCCTTCTTGAACACTGTTAATGCTAGGATAGACTACGAAAAGGATGTTGTTACTATTGGTTTGGGTGATATGTCCCATGAGTTTAATTTTGCTAAATTTAGTAGACAACCCCGTGATGAGGAATTTCCTAGTAAATATGAAATTATTGGTCTTGCTTCTATTGCCGTGCCTCCTAGTGATCCTTTAGAACAATATTTGCTAGACCATGAAAATGATATGTTTATGAATGAAAGAAGGGAAATAGATGAAGTATTCTTTAAACAGGGACCTATTCTGAAACACAACTTGCATGTTGAAATCCTAGGGATCCTCCTCCACCCAAGGGTGATCCCGTGTTTGAGCTTAAACCATTGCCTGATACTCTTAAATATGCTTATCTTGATGAAAAGAAGATATATCCTGTTAGTATTAGTGCTAAACTTTCAGAGCATGAAGAAGAGAAATTATTGAAAACTCTGAAGAAGCATCGTGCTGCTATTGGATATACTCTTGATGATCTTAAGGGCATTAGTCCCACTCTATGTCAACATAAAATAAATTTGGAGAAAGACGCCAAACCAATTATTGATCACCAACGACGGCTAAATCCTAAGATGAAAGAAGTGGTAAGAAAAGAAATATTAAAGCTCCTTGAAGCAGGTATAATTTATCCCATTGCTGATATGTAATATCCCCAGTATCACACCACATTAATCCCTTATGATCATGCAAAGTCACCATCATTTGCATTGATTAGTCACAGTGGTTAAATATCTCATTTCACAATCCTTCTGTGAACTCAATTCAATTTCAAAGTGAAATTTGAAGTTGCACAAAAGATGCTGGAAAAATGTTCGCCATCTAGAAAATATTCCAAAACAACTTGTTGTTAAGGAAAACAACATCACCATCAAGTCAAAGTGGGACAAAGCATTAAAATCAGTGCCAAAACAACACTATAAATGCCTAAATTCATTTATGAAAAATGTCAAAGGATTCCAAAATTTCCCTAACTTTCTGTGGCAATGTGGAATATACCATAGTATTTATGTGACCAAGTTTCACATTTTTACTAAGTCGTTTGATGGCTCAAATTATTGCAAAACTATCTCTGGAAATAAAACAGAGATAAAATAGAAAAAAGGCCTAGACTACTGTTGGGGACTGGGCCTAAGTGCACAGTGCACTTGGCCCAACCCAGACTGGGCTTCTCCCACCTTGCTACAGGAGGCAGGGACTCGTGGGAGGCATCTGGCCGCCATGGCCATTCCCTGGCCGCGTGCCGGCCATCTGCCGGCTCCTCTGGAGCATAAAGGCCGACCCTGCGACCACCCAGGCGAACCCTAGCCCCCACTTGCCCTCCCCTCGCGCTGCTTCTCCCTCTCCCTCCCTGTCTTGTTCGCCCGAGCACGGTCGCCGACGTGCCGCCGTCGATCCCGCGGCCACCGACCATCGTTCGCCGCTCCGACAAGTCCGGGAGCTCCGTCGTGGTCCGCCTCTTCTTCCTCGACACTGGATCGGGACCAGGGGCGCCACCGCCATTGCATTCTTCCTCTTCCTCATCTACGGCCACCGCGTGACCTCGCCATCGACCTGCTCCATCGGTTCTCCCCGCGCCCGCTGCCCAGACCCTACGCTCTCACAGTGAGCTCCGCCTTTCTCCCACCCTTTTCATCGCTGTCGCTTTCGACTGCTAATGCCCGATCTCGACTCACCCGAGCTCGCCACCACACAACCTCGTCGCCGGCAGCCATCCGGTGACCAAATGGTCATGCGCGGCTGCTCATCGTGCTCGACCGCGCGCGTAAATGCCGTCTGGCCTAGCCGTTTAGTTCGAACGCGCCCGCTTCGCCGTTTTCCTATCGCGACCGATTCCGGCCGTGCGTCGTTGTGCTCGCTGCTGTTGCTATGCTGCGTCCCCAGCCTCGCTACTGTTGCCATCCGATGCGGCCCACCGCCAGCTTTCCAACACACCCGAAAACGCGACAGATGGCCACCCGTATGCGAGATTCGGGCTCGCCGGAGTTTTCGCCGCCGTTCGGCCTCGCCGGCGCACTCCGGTGGCCGAATTGACTCGATGCCGACGTGGCGCCACGGGCCCCACCACTCAGCCACTGACCTTGGGTCCCCCCTGGCCCAGTTCACCCAGTCAATGCTGGCTTGGTTGGCCCTGTTTCCATGACATGTGGGCCCCGCCTGTTAAAATGATTCTTATAAATAACTAAATCTGTAAATTAATTAATTAGCTACTTAAATCTCTAATCGCTCACTGACCAGTAGGACCCACCCTTAATTAATCCTAAATAGTTTAACTAAAACCTAATTAAACTACTATGAGGCTGGCATGTGGATCCCACTGGACCCACAGGTCAGGTTTGACCCCAATCAACCGTCATGTTGACTGCTGACATCACCTCTACGTCATGCTGACGTCATCCACTATTGTTCTGGATAATGTTGAATTAGTTAATAAAATAAATGCCAGAAATGTCTAAATTCTTTGAAAAATCATAGAAAATAAACCGTAGCTCAGATGAAAAAGTTTTCTACATGAAAGTTACTCAAGACGACGAGATGAATCTGAATACGCAGTCCGTTTACCAGTCA
This sequence comes from Triticum dicoccoides, assembly GCF_002162155.2. Lineage (NCBI taxonomy): Eukaryota > Viridiplantae > Streptophyta > Magnoliopsida > Poales > Poaceae > Triticum > Triticum dicoccoides. The sequence continues at coordinate 165,006,156 of NC_041380.1, read as the reverse complement.
GATGCCTCTAACTATTTGAACATGGAACATTCCCCCTCCGGTCATCTGTCTGACACAGGTCCGGAACCGGGAAAACATTCCCAGTTGAATTCCCCCTTCACCTATATTGTGTAGCCTTACATTAGGTCACACCCGGCACCGTGTTTTGCCTTGTTATATTTTTGTGATGCATTGTTTGCTCCGTATTTACTGTTTCTTCCCCCTCTACTCTCTGGTAGACCCCGAGACCGATGCTGCCCTTGTGATCGACTACGTCGACGATGACCCCCCCCCCCTCCTTGGCAGAGCTACCAGGCAAGCAAACCCCCTTGAGCATTCCGATATCGCCTATTTCTTTTCTTCTCATGCTTGCATTAGAACCGGTACTGCTTTCTGTATGATCCTACTCTGATGCATAGCCTGTTGTTGTTACCTGCTTTTATACCTTACCTGCTTATCCTAAACTTCTTAGTATAGGTTGGTTAGTGATCCATCAGTGACCCCCACCTTGTCCTTGTTTCCCCTGCTTCATCATTGAAGACCCGATCAACGGGATCGAAGACCAGGCCCCGACACTGCACATCACTTTCCCCCTTAGTTGCTCGGCACTACCCGGTTATTATCGAGTGCCGAGGGTGAGACTTCTTCAGCACTTCTGATGTTAACCCTGTAGTGTAGCTATTCGGTCGTGGTCATCAAGAGTGATTTCCTCCTTAACCACTTCCGATACGACTCTGTCATGCAACCCCTCAAGTGTGAACCTCGAGGGTGGTCCCTCTTACGTTCACCTTGATGATTACATCGAGTGGAATTCACCGGGGGTGATTCCTCGGGTTTTCCCCTTGATGTTTGGACACAGAGTTACTATGGTTACTATGAATTTACACTGAACCATGTTACTAAAGACGGGTCGGCCCTGAGGGGTGCCCGCGTGAGCTTAATTGCGAGTGATGTGGAGTCGGGTTGACCTGGAGGGTGCCCACGAGATAATTACGAGGCATGGCCGGGCATTCCTAGCCCTTGCCGCAAGTCCTCGAGACGGGGCAACGGGGTCACATCTTTCGTGAGTCTCTGCTTGTTATCGCGTGCTCCTAATCCACTATGATTTGGATATTTGACCCGAGGGGCCTCTGGCCTGATAGCACTAACCATCACATGGGCATAGTATGGGCGTTCTGCATCGTAGGCATCAGCCGAAGCTTAATAGACATCAGCGGCTGAGCGGCGCACGCCGGGTTGGACTGGTAAGCACCTTCCTTTTTGAAGGAGGTAGCTAGGTCTGCTCACCAGTCGCCCTCGCAACATGCAGGAGTTCCTAGGGAGATGGCCCCTGACCCCTGGGGTCATAGGTTTAGTCCGGCGTGCTGGCCTCTCTATTAAGCCTAAGTCGGGTTGCGGCGTATTGTTTGGCCAAGGCCGGGCATGACCCAGGAAAGTGTGTCCGGCCGAAGTTAATCGAACGTGGTGGGTAAGTTGGTGCACCCCTGCAGGGAAGAAAACATCTATCGATAGCCTATCCTACAGTAATGGACACTTGGAGTTGTATCCCGATCGATACAACTAGAACTGGATACTTGTGATGAGAACTGGATGGTGATGAGAATTATAATGTGTTGACACTTGGATAGTATGGCTCTAGGATTGCTTTCTCGCGGGTAGTCGAGTAAGGATCTCTGGCCGAGGTTGATAACACTTCTACTACTTTACTTTATGCTACTCTACTCCCTCCTGTTGCTGCAAGATGGTGGTTTCAAGAAGATGCTAGTCTTCGATAGGACTAGGCCTTCACTCTATTCTGGCATTTCTGCAGCCCATTCCACATATACAATCCATTCGTTTGATATAGATGCATACTTAGTTTAGATCTGATGTAAGTCTTGCGAGTACTTTGGATGAGTACTCACGGTTGCTTTGCTACTTCTTTTTCCCCCATACCTGATTGTTGTGACTAGATGGCAGATCCCAGGAGCCAAACGACGCCACTGATGACTACTACTACCCAGAGGATGCCTACTACTACGTGAAGACTGCAGACGACTAGTAGTAGTTAGGAGGCTCCCAGGCAGGAGGCCTTGCCTTTTTGATCGTTGCTGCTTTTGTTCTAGCCTTCTTAAGGAAACCTTGTTTAACTCATGTTTGTACTCAGATATTGTTGCTTCCGCTGACTCTTGTGTTTTTGAGCTTATGTATTCGAGCCCTCGAGGCCCCTGGCTTGTAATATAAAGTTTGTATTATTTTAATTTGTGTCTAGAGTTGTGTTGTGATATCTTCCCGTGAGTCCTTGATCTTGATCGTACACATTTGCGTGTATGATTAGTGTACGGTCAAATCAGGGGCATCACAAGTTGGTATCAGAGCCGACTGCCTGTAGGTAGCCCCCTTTCCAACTCCTTGGCCGAAATTGAGTCTAGTCGTCCAAAACTGTTTTACTAACTTGGTTGTGTGGCTTACGGGCCCACGTTGCCATTGGGTGGTATTAGGATCTTTTATTCCTCGTCTATACTCTGGGACTCTGATCTCTCTTCCATTCGGGTTAAACAATTTTGCTAACTCTAACATTAGGATCTTGTAACTACTTCCTCCCGGAGAGCCCCTTATTACAGATGATCGCCTGTTGCACCAGAAGATTCCGAAGATACTCTCTGATGTTATCCCGATAACTTGGGCTCATCGCGTTTGCAATTCCCTACCACCGATAAGCCCCTTTGACTAACTGCATATCCTTGTTGCTCATACCTTCATCCCCAGTTGCTCTTGTTATTACAAGATACCCTGAAATACTTGTCGTTGTTCCGAGAATCCTTTTGTGCCTACTGCCTTGCAGTTCCTTGTTACCTGAATACACCGATAAATTAATCCTCACACCTATCGAGGATTTGTTTTTCCCCAGTTGTCTTATGTTTCACAAAAGTCTTTGAAATACTATTCGATCTTCCAAAAATCCTCAGCAGCCTATTGTTGTTGAAATTCTTGTTTGCTTGCATTATGGTTAATTCCATAATTCTAGTAATCTTCGTTGACATCCTCTGTCAATATCGTTTCGAGTCCATTGATCCAATATGCCACGAATGCTCGTAATCCTCAATCAGATCCTAGCATTCATCCTTCCGGCTCAGATGTCACTCCAAACATGAGCTTGTTCTTGTCAAATCAAACTTTGATTGATTGTCAATATGTATCGATTCAACTCAGTTATCTTTTGATCAGAGCCTCTGCTTCAGATCTTCTGAATTGAAAATCGTAATTCCTTTGTATTCAAGCTTTGAAGTTATCCAGTTATATCTATAACATGATGCCTTTGCATTCTTTCTTCTTCTAGGTGAGTATCGATAGTCACATTAGATCTTTTATGGACTGCCATATCCTTGGTTGGATTATTCTCCGACAATGTCCTTCATATTCATTAAACTTGTGAGTTTTTCCCTGACACATAATGCCTTTAGTAAATTCTATCATCTTCTTTTGTCAACCATGCTCTACTTTCGAGCTAGTATATTTTAATCCTGAAGTTAGCGGTATATGCTCCTAAGATACCCCTACGGGTTGAACCTATGCCTTCCCTAATCCGTGTGAACTCGAAAGAGATGTGATTCATACTCTTCTGGTGCTTCACCAGATAAATCTTTCGCACTACAAATTCTTCAAAAACGAGGAGTGAATGAAAGGTTATGCATTAAAGAAGTGGGAGTCGACCTTGAACCTTTGTGTTCATGCCCATGGACCCGATGTAGAACTTATCATGGAAGCTGCTCGTAAAAATAGTTACCCACTTGTTATAAGTTCATCTTGTATCGGTGGTTTGGTCATTCATTATCGTGGTTCCAACCATAGTTTCTCCTTAATTCCATTTCACGGACAAGTTAAAATACTTGTCTCCTGCAGGTCATTTCACCCGTCCAACCTCTAATTTGATCTACCTTCAAGTATTGCATCATGTTATCTCGATGATATTGTGTCATTGCACTACCTCTTGTAAATTCTTAATTGGAGTGATACTCCGTCACATCATTCCTAGCCTGATCGGCTATATCATTACCGAGATAATTTTAACGATGATGCCCGATCCTTCTTCCTAGAGAACAACTTCCGACGACGAGCTAAGCTTACGTCGATCTCCCTCGTCTTATCATATCACCTCAAACAACAAGCTTGATTTCGATTTTGTGTCGCATCCGTGGTTCCAATAACCTTTCGCTTCATCATTCCATTTGTTTGATGTCGTCCCTGTTCGATGGCCTCTTCATAATACCTCGACAAAATCTGTCGTGATCCCCATCAATATACTGACCTGTTTCAGGATATCAATCGAATTCATGATGAGAAATACCATCCTCGCCCCTCTATGATTGTGTTATCATCGACAAGGTCCTTGACTTCCTGCCAACACAAACCTGATTGTGTTTGGTTATACCTTACGTTCTGAGATAATATTGGAAATGTTCCTTTGAATCTCTTATGATCTACAGACCCAATCCATAATTGAAACACCATGTCGGTGCTATCTCGAAGCATGTCTTTGGTACTCCAATTTTCAATAAAACATTTTGAAGCCCAATGCTAAAGGTTTCTTGCTCAATTATCCAAACACCATTGTTTGGGTAATGTCATGAGATTTCTCTCCCCTTACCTAAATGGTTTTCCACTTTCTATCATGTCATGGATATCATGCTCTGCTTGTCCTTGGGAAGGATATACCTCTGAAATATGTGTCCAAACATATTTTCCTTTCCATTGTTCTGTTTACTCTAGACATCACATTTTCCTTTCCGTTGTTTTGTTTAACCTTTATTGTGGTCTATATGTTCTAAGCAGTAATATTCTTCTGCTTATGTAAACACCTTGGTGTACAACCGTGTCACTAAGACCTTGTTGTTTGTGTTGATGACATTCCGGTAGCCACTGATGGACCAGAACTTTGCCTATTGGTCTGCCTCGTTCAACGAGCGGGAAAATGGTTCTCTTCGTCCCTCGCCCTTGGTACCAACATTGATGCCAACATAACTGATAGTCTATCATCTGTCGTGCCTTGCTATCAGCCACCTTTCTACTTTTAACCCACATGGTGGGCCCATAACCCACAGTTCCACAGGATCGGAACTTGACTCTCCTATATATCTTTGATTCCGAAATATTCTTGCATTTGGCTTCGTATCATGTCACGAGCCACCTTTCGAGAGATGACCTATTTCTGATGCTCTGAACCCCCTTCTCACACTCTGTTCAGGTATCGGTCGTTTGTCCATACGCTTGAAACTTCCTATTGAACCTTCATACTTTGCTCTCGGTGTTTTCTAAAGTTTCAACTTGAGCGATACTTATGTCACACTCCCTCCATTGTTCACTAGATAATTATCCCTATAAGGGTCATTTCTCTCGAAGTTACTCTTTAATTCCCCACTTAAATCTCGGGACGAGATTTCTTGTAGTGGAGGAGATTTGTAATATCCCCAGTATCACACCACAGTAATCCCTTATGATCATGCAAAGTCATCATCATTTGCATTGATTAATCACAATGGTTAAATATCTCATTTCACAATCCTTCTGTGAACTCAATTCAAATCCAAAGTGAAATTTGAAGTTGCACAAAATATGCTGGAAAAATGTTCTCCATCTAGAAAATATTCCAAAACAACTTGTTGTTAAGGAAAACAACATCACCATCAAGTCAAAGTGGGACAAAGCATTTAAATCAGTGCCAAAACAACACTATAAATGCCTAAATTCATTTATGAAAAATGCAAAAGGATTCCAAAATTTCCCTAACTTTCTGTGGCAATGTGGAATATACCATAGTATTTATGTGACCAAGTTTCACATTTTTACTAAGTCTTTTGATGGCTCAAATTATTGCAAAACTATCTCTGGAAATAAAACAGAGATAAAATAGAAAAAAGGCCTAGACTACTGTTGGGGACTGGGCCTAAGTGCACAGTGCACTTGGCCCAACCCAGACTGGGCTTCTCCCACCTTGCTACAGGAGGCAGGGACTCGTGGGAGGCATCTGGCCGCCATGGCCATTCCCTGGCCGCGTGCCGACCATCTGCCGGCTCCTCTGGAGCATAAAGGCCGACCCTGCGACCACCCAGGCGAACCCTAGCCCCCACTTGCCCTCCCCTCGCGCTGCTTCTCCCTCTCCCTCCCTGTCTTGTTCGCCCGAGCACGGTCGCCGACGTGCCGCCGTCGATCCCGCGGCCACCGACCATCGTTCGCCGCTCCGACAAGTCCGGGAGCTCCGTCGTGGTCCGCCTCTTCTTCCTCGACACTGGATCGGGACCAGGGGCGCCACCGCCATTGCATTCTTCCTCTTCCTCATCTACGGCCACTGCGTGACCTCGCCATCGACCTGCTCCATCGGTTCTCCCCGCGCCCGCTACCCAGACCCTACGCTCTCAGAGTGAGCTCCGCCTTCCTCCCACCCTTTTCATCGCTGTCGCTTTCGACTGCTAGTGCCCGATCTCGACTCACCCGAGCTCGCCACCACACAACCTCATCGCCGGCAGCCATCCGGTGACCAAATGGTCATGCGCGGCTGCTCATCGTGCTCGACCGCGCGCGTAAATGCCGTCTGGCCTAGCCGTTTAGTTCGCCGTTTTCTATCGCGACCGATTCCGGCCGTGCTTCGTTGTGCTCGCTGCTGTTGCTATGCTGCGTCCCCAGCCTCGCTACTGTTGCCATCCGATGCGGCCCACCGCCAGCTTTCCAACACACCCGAAAACGCGACAGATGGCCACCCGTATGCGAGATTCGGGCTCGCCGGAGTTTTCGCCGCCGTTCGGCCTCGCCGGCGCACTCCGGTGGCCGAATTGACTCGATGCCGACGTGGCGCCACGGGCCCCACCACTCAGCCACTGACCTTGGGTCCCCCCTGGCCCAGTTCACCCAGTCAATGCTGGCTTGGTTGGCCCTGTTTCCATGACATGTGGGCCCCGCCTGTTAAAATGATTCTTATAAATAACTAAATCTGTAAATTAATTAATTAGCTACTTAAATCTCTAATCGCTCACTGACCAGTAGGACCCACCCTTAATTAATCCTAAATAGTTTAACTAAAACCTAATTAAACTACTGTGAGGCTGGCATGTGGATCCCACTGGACCCACAGGTCAGGTTTGACCCCAGTCAACCGTCCTGTTGACTGCTGACATCACCTCTACGTCATGCTGACGTCATCCACAACTGTTCTGGATAATGTTGAATTAGTTAATAAAATAAATGCCAGAAATGTCTAAATTCTTTGAACAATCATAGAAAATAAATTGTAGCTTGGATGAAAAGGTTTTCTACATGAAAGTTGCTCAGGACGACGAGACGAATCCGAATGCGCGGTCCATTTACCAGTTAGATGCCTCTAACTATCTGAACATGGAACATTCCCGCTTCAGTCATCTGTCTGACACAGGTCCGGAACCGGGAAAACATTCCCGGTTGAATTCCCCCTTCACCTATATTGTGTAGCCTTACATTAGGTCACACCCGACAACGTGTTTTGCCTTGTTATATTTTTGTGATGCATTGTTTGCTCTGTATTTAGTGTTTCTTCCCCCTCTTCTCTCCGGTACACCCCGAGACCGATGCTGCCCTTGTGATCTACTACGTCGACGACGACCCCCCCTCCTTGCCAGAGCAACCAGGCAAGCAAACCCCCCTTGAGCATTCCGATATCGCCTATTTCTTTTCTTCTCATGCTTGCATTAGAACTGCTACTACTTTCTGTATGATCCTACTCCGATGCATAGCCTGTTGTTGTTACCTGCTTTTATACCTTACATGCTTATCCTAAACTGCTTAATATAGGTTGGTTAGTGATCCATCAGTGACCCCCACCTTGTCCTTGTTGCCCCTGCTTCATCATCGAAGACCCGATCAACGGGATTGAAGACCAGGCCCCGACACCGCACATCACTTTCCCCCTTAGTTGCTCGGCACTACCCGGTTATTATCGCGTGCCGAGGGTGAGACCTCTTCAGCACTTCTGATGTTAACCCTGTAGTGTAGCTATTCGGTCGTGGTCATCGAGGGTCATTTCCTCCTTAACCACTTCCGATACGACTCTGTCGTGCAACCCCTCAAGTATGAACCTCGAGGGTGGTCCCTCTTACGTTCACCTTGATGATTACAGCGAGTGGAATTCACCGGGGGTGATTCCTCGGGTTTTCCCCTTGTTGTTTGGACATAGAGTTACTATGGTTACTATGACTTTACACTGAACCATGTTACTAAAGACGGGTCGGCCCTGAGGGGTGCCCGCGCGAGCTTAATTGTGAGTGATGTGGAGTTGGGTTGACCTGGAGGGTGCCCGTGAGATAATTACGAGGCGTGGTCGGGCATTCCTAGCCCTTGCCGCAAGTCCTCGAGACGGGGCAACGGGGTCACATCATTCGTGAGTCTCTGCTTGTTACCGCGTGCTCCTAATCCACTATGATTTGGATATTTGATCCGAGGGGCCTCTGGCTTGATAGCACTAACCATCACGTCGACATAGTATGGGCGTTCTGCGTCGTATGCATCAGCCGAAGCTTAATAGACGTTAGAACTGAGCGGCGCGCGCCGGGTTGGACTGGTAAGCACCTTCCTTTTTGAAGGAGGTAGCTAGGTCTGCTCACCGGCCGCCCTCGCAACATGCAGGAGTTCCTGGGGAGATGGCCCATGACCCCTGGGGGCATAGGTTTAGTCCGGCGTGCTGGCCTCTCTATTAAGCCTAGGTTGGGTTGTGGCGTATTGTTTGGCCGAGGCCGGGCATGACCCAGGAAAGTGTGTCCGGCCGAAGTTAATCGAGCATGGTGGGTAAGTTGGTGCACCCCTGCAGGGAAGAAAACATCTATCGATAGCCTGTCCTACGGTAACGGACACTTGGAGTTGTATCCCGATCGATACAACTAGAACTGGATACTTGTGATGAGAACTAGATGGTGATGAGAATTATAATGTGTTGACACTTGGATAGTATGGCTCTGGATTGCTTTCTCGCAGGGAGTCGAGTAAGGATCTCTGGCCGAGGTTGATAACACTTCTACTACTTTACTTTATGCTACTCTACTCCCTCCTGTTCCTGCAAGATGGTGGTTTCGAGAAGATGCTAGTCTTCGATAGGACTAGGCCTTCACTCTATTCTGGCATTTCTGCAGCCCATTCCACATATACAATCCATTCGTTTGATACAGATGCATACTTAGTTTAGATCTGATGTAAGTCTTGCGAGTACTTTGGATGAGTACTCACGGTTGCTTTGCTACTTCTTTTTCCCCCATACCCGATTGTTGCGACCAGATGGCGGATCCCAGGAGCCAGACGACGCCACTGATGACTACTACTACCCAGAGGATGCCTACTACTACGTGAAGACTGCAGATGACTAGGAGTAGTTAGGAGGCTCCTAGGCAGGAGGCCTTGCCTTTTTGATCGTTGCTGCTTTTGTGCTAGCCTTCTTAAGGCAACCTTGTTTAACTCATGACTGTACTCAGATATTGTTGCTTCCGCTGACTCTTGTGTTTTCGAGCTTATGTATTCGAGCCCTCGAGGCCCCTGGCTTGTAATATAAAGCTTGTATTATTTTAATTTGTGTCTAGAGTTGTGTTGTGATATCTTCCTGTGAGTCCTTGATCTTGATCGTACACATTTGCGTGTATGATTAGTGTACGGTCAAATCGGGGGTGTCACATGATAGTCAGTGAATAAGCCATGTCCATTGTGTCCCTAAGAAGGGAGGTATTACTGTCATTCCTAATGATAAATATGAATTGATTCCGCAAGGAATTATTACAGGTTATAGTATGGTAATTGATTTCCGCAAATTAAATAAAGCTACTAAAAAGATCATTAGCCCTTGCCTTTCATTGATCAAATGCTAGAAAGATTATCCAAACATACACATTTTTGCTTTCTAGATGGTTACTCTTGTTTCTCTCAAATACCTGTGTCAGCTAATGATCAAGAAAAAGACTACTTTTACTTGCCCTTTCGGTACCTTTGCTTATAGATGTATGCCTTTTGGTTTATGTAATGCACCTGCTACCTTTCAAAGATGCATGATGGCTATATTCTCTGACTTTTGTGAAAAGATTTATGAAGTTTTCATGGATGATTTCTCTGTTTATGGATCCTCTTTTGATGATTGCTTGAGCAACCTTGATCGAGTTTTGCAGAGATGTGAAGAAACTAACCTTGTCTTGAATTGGGAGAAGTGCCACTTTATGGTTAATGAAGGTGTTGTCTTGGGGCATAAAATTTTTGAAAGAGGTATTGAAGTTGACAAAGCTAAAGTTGATGCTATTAAAAAGATGTCGTGTCCCAAGGACATCAAAAGTATAAGAAGTTTCCTTGGTCATGCTGGTTTTTATAGGAGGTTCATTAAGGACTTCTCAAAAATTTCCCAGCCTCTGACTAACCTATTACAAAAATATATTCCTTTTGTCTTTGATGATGATTTCTGCACCTATTGTTCAGCCTCCTGATTGGAATTTACCCTTTGAAATCATGTGTGATGCTAGTGACTATGTTGTAGGTGATGTTCTAGGACAAAGAGATGATAAAAATTAAATGTTATTCAATATGCTAGTAAAACTCTAGACAATGCCCAGAGAAATTATGCTACTACTGAAAAGGAATTCTTAGCTGTTGTATTTGCTTGTGATAAGTTCAGACCTTATATTGTTGATTCTAAAGTAACTATTCACACTGATCATGCTGCTATTAAATATCTTATGGAAAAGAAAGATGCTAAACCTAGACTTATTAGATGGGTTCTCTTGCTACAAGAATTTGATTTGCATATTATTGATAGAAAGGGAGCTGAGAACCCCGTTGCAGACAACTTGTCTAGGTTAGAGAATGTTCTTGATGACCCACTACCTATTGATGATAGCTTTCCTGATTAACAATTAGCTGTCATAAATGCTTCTCGCACTACTCCATGGTATGCTGATTATGCTAATTACATTGTTGCTAAATTTATACCACCTAGTTTCACATACCAGCAAAAGAAAAAGTTTTTCTATGATTTAAGACATTACTTCTCGGATGACCCACACCTTTATAAAGAAGGATTAGATGGTGTTATTAGATGTTGTATACCTGAGCATGAACAGGAACAGATCCTACGCAAGTGTCACTCCGAAGCTTATGGAGGACACCATGTTGGAGACAGAACTGCACATACAGTATTGCAATCCGGTTTTTATTGGCCTACTCTCTTCAAGGATGCACGTAAGTTTGTCTTATCTTGTGATGAATGTCAAAGAATTGGTAATATTAGTAGACATCAAGAAATGCGTATGAATTATTCACTCGTTATTGAACCATTTGATGTTTGGGGCTTCGATTATATGGGACCGTTTCCTTCCTCTAATGGGTGTACACATATTTTAGTTGCTGTTGATTATGTTACTAAGTGGGTAGAAGCTATTCCAACTAGTAGTGCTAATCATAACCCTCTATTAAGATGCTTAAAGAAGTTATTTTTTTGAGGTTTGGAGTCCCTAGATATTTAATGACTGATGGTGGTTCACATTTTATTCATGGTGCCTTTCGTAAAATGTTTGCCAAGTATGATGTTAATCATAGTATTGCATCTCCATATCACCCGCAGTCTAGTGGTCAAGTAGAATTGAGTAACAGAGAACTCAAATTAATTTTGCAAAAGACTGTTAATAGATCTAGAAAGAATTGGTCCAAGAAACTTGATGATGCATTATGGGCCTATAGAACTGCATATAAAAATCCTATGGGTATGTCTCCGTATAAATTGGTTTATGGTAAAGCATGTCACTTACCTCTCGAGCTAGAACATAAGGCATATTGGGGCATTAAAGAGCTCAATTATGATTTCAAACATGCTGGTGAGAAGAGCTTATTTGACATTAGCTCACTTGATGAATGGAGAACCCAGGCCTATGAGAATGCCAAACTGTTTAAAGAAAAAGGTTAAAAGATGGCATGACAAAAGGATACAAAAGCGTGAGTTTAATGTAGGTGATTATGTGTTGCTATTCAACTCTCGTTTAAGATTTATTGCAGGCAAACTTCTCTCTAAATGGGAAGGTCCTTACGTTATCGAGGAGTTCTATCGTTCTGGTGCCATAAAAATCAACAACTTCGAAGGCACAAATCCAAAGGTGGTGAACGGTCAAAGAATCAAACATTATATCTCGGGTAATCCCATAAATGTTGAAACTAATATTATTGAAACCGTAACCCCGGAGGAATACATAAGAGACACTTTCCAGAATGTTTCAGACTCCGAAAAGGAATAGGTATGTGGTATGGTAAGTAAACCGACTCCAAAATAGTTCTAATGGCAATTTTTCTCTGTTTTCTTGCACGATACTTCTTATGGTCATTAAAAATTTACTATATAATCTCCCGAAGGTTTTGACCACCGTACCACACAAATATCCTCTATTCCTGTTTCGAGCTGTTTTTCTGACAGATCTAGATCACCATGACGTCTCCAAGTGCCCCGAAGGACAAGTTCTTCGAGAAGGTCATCAAACCCTACCTCGCAGAAGTGCTGCAACATCCTGAAACCATTGAGATGCATGAGGGGTTGCTGCACATCCATGATGTTGAGGGACCAAGGAGGACCGGAAGCGTGGAGACAAGGCTCGAGGAAATGGAGCAACAAGTTTTCAAGTGTCAGGAGATGGTGGAGCGTGGACTCGACTCCAATCACATAATGATCACGGAGTTCACCAACAACCACAAGCTGGACGCCAAGGACATTGGGGAGGCCATCTTCAAGCTTCATGAGAAAATCGAGCACCACCAAGCCTAGATCTATGACCTGCAAAATCAAAACTATGAGTATGAGTATAGATTCAAGAGGATGAGTTTGGATGCAGATTTAAGGATCGTGGAGACTCGGTCATCCTTCTATGATGGTAAGCCTATGCCTTGGAAGAGGGATGACAAGCCTACATCATCAACAACTCCATCTCCTTCACTGACAAAAGAGATATAATCACATCGGTATGGGCACTCCCCTTAGCAACTGCCAAGCTTGGGGGAGTGCCCCGGTATCGTATCACCATCACACTTTTATCTTTACTATTTTTCTTAGTTCAATCCTTTTGATAATATCTTGATCTGGTAGAATAAAGTTTTAGTGTGATCTAGTTGTGAGTTTTGCTTTATGATCTTCCTTTGTAATCAAGTCTGTGGGCTATATATAATGAAGATTAGTGTTGAGTCAAGGGCTTGATTATTTTGCTATGATCTTGAGGGAATAAAATAAAGGAGATGAAATAAAAAGAAATAAAGAGATCATATAGATCTTATGGAGAGTAATGAGCTCACATATAAAGAGTATGATGAATAAAAGTTGTTGAGAGTTGACAAACATAGTTTTGGTCATCGTTGCAATTAATAGGAAATAATAAGGAAAGAGAGGTTTTCACATATAAATATACTATCTTGGACATCTTTTATAATTGTGAGCACTTGATACGTCTCCAACGTATCTATAATTTTTGATTGCTCCATGCAATATTATCTCCTGTTTTGGACTATATTGGGATTTATTTTCCACTATTATATTATTTTTGTGACTAACCTATTAACCGGAGGCCCAGCCCAGAATTGCTGTTTTTTGCCTATTTCAGTGTTTCGAAGAAACGGGATATCAAATGGAGTCCAAACGGAATAAAATCTTCGGGAACGTGATTTTCTCACTGAACGTGATCCAGGAGACTTGGACCCTGCTCCAAGGAACAAAAGAGGCGGTCACGAGGGTGGGCCCCCCCCTAGGGCGCGCCCCCCTTCCTCGTGGGCCCCTCGTTGCTCCTCCGGCATACTTCTTCCTCCTATATATACACACGTACCCCCAAACGATTAGAACAGGAGCCAAAAACCAAATTCCACCGCCGCAACTTTCTGTATCCACGAGATCCCATCTTGGGGCCTGTTCCGGAGCCCCGCTGGAAGAGGGCCATCATCACGGAGGGCTTCTACATCATCATAGCCTCTCCGATGAAGTGTGAGTAGTTTACCTCAGACCTTCGGGTCCATAGTTAGTAGCTAGATGGCTTCTTCTCTCTCATTGAATCTCAATACAAAGTTCTCCCCCTCTCTTGTGGAGATCTATTCGATGTAATCTTCTTTTTGCGGTGTGTTTGTTGAGACCGATGAATTGTGAGTTTATGATGAAGTCTATCTATGAATAATATTTGAATCTTCTCTGAATTCTTTTATGTATGATTGGTTATCTTTGCAAGTCTCTTCGAATTATCCATTTGGTTTGGCCAACTAGATTGGTAGTTCTTGCCATGGGAGAAGTGCTTAGCTTTGGGTTCGATCTTGCGGTGTCCTTACCTAGTGACAGAAGGGGCAGCAAGGCACGTATTGCATCGTTGCCATCAAGGATAACAAGATGGGGTTTATTTCATATTGCATGAATTTATCTCTCTACATCATGTCATCTTGCTTAAGGTGTTACTCTGTTTTTAACTTCATACTCTAGATGCATGCTGGATAGCTGTCGATGAGTGGAGTAATAGTAGTAGATGCAGAATCGTTTTGATCTACTTGTCACGGACGTGATGCCTATATACATGATCATGCCTAGATATTCTCATAACTATGCTCAATTCTGTCAATTGCTCAACAGTAATTTGTTCACCCACCGTAGAATACTTATGCTCTTGAGAGAAGCCACTAGTGAAACCTATGGCCCCCGGGTCTATTCTCATCATATCAATCTCCATCACTTTAATCTTGCTTTGCTTTTTACTTTGCTTTTACTTTTTACTTTGCATCTTTATACAAAAAATACCAAAAATATTATATCTATCAGATCTCACTCTCGTAAGTGACCGTGAAGGGATTGACAACCCCTAATCGCGTTGGTTGCGAGTAGCTATCGTTTTGTGCAGGTACGAGGGACTTGAGCGTGGCCTCCTACTGGATTGATACCTTGGTTCTCAAAAACATAGGGAAATACTTACGCTACTCTGCTGCATCATCCCTTCCTCTTCGGGAAAACCAACGCAAGCTCAAGATGTAGCAAGAAGGATTTCTGGCGCCGTTGCCGGGGAGTCTACGCAAAAAGTCAACATACCAAGTACCCATCGCAATCCCTATCTCTCGCATTACATTATTTGCCATTTTCCTCTCGTTTTCCTCTCCCCCCAATTCACCCTTGCCGTTTTATTCGCCCTCTCTCTCCCTATCCTCCCTCTCCTTTCCGCTTGCCTCTTGTTTGCTCGTGTGCTAGTTTGCTTGCTTGTCGTTATGTCTGAAACTGGGGAAGTTATCGCCAATATGAGCGATAACAATATCATGGAAAATTCTGATGCTCCTGCTAAAGAACCTACCATATTTCATACAAAAAAATCCGTGTTGGTAGTGGTAATATTATTGGAAAAGGATTTATTCAAGATTTCTTTACTTGTGCCGGTGCTTTACCTTCTATAGGTAGTTCTATCCTTCACAGAACTAGTAGTCTTGCGGACACTATTTCCATGCTTGTAGTTGAATTTGAAAGACAATTCATGCACATGCATCCTTCCATACAAAGGATTTTTCTGGAATTTTCTAATATTGAGCATTCTTCTGTTAAGCGTGCCGCTACTATCTTTTTGGCTCATGAGTTTAGATTCATAATAAGAGAAGCCAAAGAAATCTTTGCGCATTATAGGGTGGACGCTTGCCGTCCTCCCATAGAGGCTATCCTCTTTGATCAAGAAGAAATAATGTGTTTTCAATCTCTAGATTATGTTGCTTTCAATGAAAATCTTGGAAGAAGGGTTCCTACCAATGTTTTAGTTGATAGAATTTCTGAACTTAATGATGATTTGGCTATTCGAAATAATGAGCTAGGATATTCTCTTGAATTTAGGCTTACAAAGTTCTGTCAAAAGAATGCTTATAATGATGAATTGGTTGTGCATTATGAAGGACCAAAGGAGGAACCTATACCTCCCAAGGTTGATCTTGGGGACTTTTGTCCTGTTAAATTTAGTCCTTTTGATTACTTTTTCTTGCCTCAAAGAAAACTTGCTGCCGAACATAGATAATATGAAATGAGTTTTAACAATCTATCTTACTAATATGGCAATACCTAGATCTATCCTCGCTTTTATGCCTAGCTAGGGGCGTTAAACGATAGCGCTTGTTGGGAGGCAACCCAATTTTATTTTTATTCCTTGCTTTTTGCTCCTGCTTAGTAATAAATAAATTATTTAGCCTCTGTTTTGGTTGTGTTTTATGTGTTTAATTAGTGTTTGTGCCAAGTAGAACCGTTGAGAAGACTTGGGGAAAGTCTTGTTGAACTTGCTGTAAAAAACAGAAACTTTAGCGCTCACGAGAACTGCTGTCATTTTTATTTGAAGAGTTATATTTAGTTAATTATTTTTGAAGATTATTAATAGATAAATTCCTCGCGTCCATAAATTTATTTTAGAATTTTTGGGGTTCCATATCTTGCGCTAGCTACAGATTACTACAGAATGTTCTGTTTTTGACAGATTCTGTTTTTCGTGTGTTGTTTGCTTATTTTGATGAATCTATGGCTAGTAAAATAGTTTATAATCCATAGAGAAGTTGGAATACAGTAGCTTTAACACCAATATAAATAAAGAATGAGTTCATTACAGTACCTTGAAGTGGTCTTTTGTTTTCTTTCGCTAACGGAGCTCACGAGTTTTCTATTTTGAGTTTTGTATTGTGAAGTTTTCAAGTTTTGGGTGAATTCTTTTGATGGATCATGGAACAAGGAGTGGCAAGAGCCTAAGCTTGGGGATGCCCATGGCACCCCCAAGATAATCCAAGGACACCAAAAAGTCAAAGCTTGGGGATGCCCCGGAAGGCATCCCCTCTTTCGTCCACTTCCATCGGTAATTTACTTGGAGCTATATTTTTATTCACCAACATGATATGTGTTTTGCTTGGAGCATCTTGTATTATTTGTGTCTTTGTGTCTTAGTATGCTACAATCATCCTTGCTGTACACACCTTTTGAGAGAGCCATACATGAATTAAAATTTGATAGAATACTCTATGTGCTTCACTTATATCTTTTGAGCTAAGTAGTTTTGCTCTATGTGCTTCACTTATATCTTTTGAGCTAGATAATTTTGCTCTATGTGCTTCACTTATGTCTTTTGAGCGTTATAATTTTGCTCTATGTGCTTCACTTAGATCTTTTAGAGCACGGTGGTGGATTCGTTTTAAAGAAACTATTGATCTCTCATGCTTCACTTAAATTATTTTGAGAGTCTCTTAATAGCTTGGTAATTTGCTTAATAATAATATGCTTGGTATTCAAGATTTGTGAAACTTTCTTTTGAGTGTGTTGAATACTAAGAAAAGATTGAAGCATGATAATTGTTTTGAGATATGGAGGTGATAATATTAAAGTCATGCTAGTTGAGTAGTTGTGAATTTAAAGAATACTTGTGTTAAAGTTTGTGATTCGCGTCGCATGCACGTATGGTGAACCGTTATGTGACGAAGTCGGAGCATGATTTATTTATTGATTGTCTTCCTTATGAGTGGCGGTCGGGGATGAGCGATGGTCTTTTCCTACCAATCTATCCCCCTAGGAGCATGCGCGTAATACTTTGCTTTGATAACTTCTAGATTTTTGCAATAAGTATATGAGTTCTTTATGACTAATGTTGAGTCCATGGATTATACGCACTCTCACCCTTCCACCTTTGCTAGCCTCTCTAATACCGCGCACCTTTCGCCGGTATCATACACCTACCATATACCTTCCTCAAAACAGCCACCATACCTACCTATTATGGCATTTCCATAGCCATTCCGAGATATATTGCCATGAAACTTTCCACCATCTAGTTCATCATGACACATTCATCATTGTCATATTGCTTAGCATGATCATGTAGTTGACATAGTATTTGTGGCAAAGCCACCGTTCATAATTTCTTCATACTTGTCACTCTTGATTCATTGCATATCCCGGTAAACCGCCGGAGGCATCCATATAGAGTCATACTTTGTTTTAGAATCGAGTTGTAATCATTGAGTTGTAAATAAATAAAAGTGTGATGATCATCATTCAATAGAGCATTGTCCCAATAAAAAAAGAGAAAGGCCAAAGGAAAAATAAGTCCCAAAAAAGAAAATAAATAAAAAGGGGCAATGCAACTATCCTTTTTCCACACTTGTGCTTCAAAGTAGCACCATGATATAGCAAGTCTCATATATTGTGCTTCAAAGTAGCACCATGTTCGTCATATAGAGAGTCTCATATGTTTTCACTTTTCATATACTAGTGGGAACTTTACATTATAGAACTTGGCTTGTATATTCCATTGATGGGCCTCCTCAAGTGCCCTAGGTCTTGTGAGCAGGCAAGTTGGATGCACACCCACTAGTTTCTTTTGTTGAGCTTTCATACATTTATAGCTCTAGTGCATCCGTTGCATGGCAATCCCTACTCACTCACATTGATATCTATTGATGGGCATCTCCATAGCCCATTGATACGCCTAGTTGATGTGAGACTATCTTCCCCTCCTTTTTGTCTTCTCCACAACCACCATTCTATTCCACCTATAGTGTTATATCCATGGCTCACGCTCATGTATTGTGTGAAGATTGAAAAAGTTTTGAAAAAGTTAGAGTATGAAACAATTGCTTGGCTTGTCATCGGGGTTGTGCATGATTTAAATACTTTGTGTGGTGAAGATGGAGCATAGCCAGACTATATGATTTTGTAGGGATAACTTTCTTTGGCCATGTTATTTTGAGAAGACATAATTGCTTTGTTAGTATGCTTGAAGTATTATTATATTTATGTCAATATAAACCTTTGTCTTGAATATTTCTAATCTGAATATTCATACCACAATTAAGAATATTTGCATTGAAATTATGCCAAGTAGCACTCCGCATCAAAATTTCTCTTTTTATCATTTACCTACTCAAGGACGAGCAGGAATTAAGCTTGGGGATGCCTGATACGTCTCCAACATATCTATAATTTTTTATTGCTCCATGCTATATTATCTACTGTTTTGGACTATATTGGGCTTTATTTTCCACTTTTATATTATTTTTGGGACTAACCTATTAACCGGAGTCCCAGCCCAGAATTGTTGTTTTTTGCCTATTTCAGTGTTTCGAAGAAACGGAATATCAAACGGAGTCCAAACGGAATAAAATCTTCGGGAACATGATTTTCTCACTGAACGTGATCCAGGAGACTTGGACCCTGCTCCAAGGAACAAAAGAGGCGGTCACGAGGGTGGGCCCCCCCTAGGGCGCGCCCCCCTTCCTCGTGGGACCCTCGTTGCTCCTCCGGCGTACTTCTTCCTCCTATATATACACATGTACCCCCAACCGATCAGAACAGGAGCCAAAAACCTAATTCCACCGCCGCAACTTTCTATATCCACGAGATCCCATCTTGGGGCCTGTTCCGGGGCTCCACCAAAAGAGGGCCGTCATCACGAAGGGCTTCTACATCATCATAGCCTCTCCGATGAAGTGTGAGTAGTTTACCTCAGACCTTCGGGTCCATAGTTAGTAGCTAGATGGCTTCTTCTCTCTCTCTGAATCTCAATACAAAGTTCTCCCCCTCTCCTGTGGAGATCTATTCGATGTAATCTTCTTTTTGCGGTGTGTTTGTTGAGACCGATGAATTGTGGGTTTATGATCAAGTCTATCAATGAATAATATTTGAATCTTCTCTGAATTCTTTTATGTATGATTGGTTATCTTTGCAAGTCTCTTCGAATTATCCGTTTGGTTTGGCCAACTAGATTGGTAGTTCTTGCCATGGGAGAAGTGCTTAGCTTTGGGTTTGATCTTGCGGTGTCCTTACCCAGTGACAGAAGGGGCAGCAAGGCACGTATTGCATCATTGCCATCGAGGATAACAAGATGGGGTTTATTTCATATTGCATGAATTTATCTCTCTACATCATGTCATCTTTCTTAAGGTGTTACTCTGTTTTTAACTTAATACTCTAGATGCATGCTGGATAGCGGTCGATGAGTGGAGTAATAGTAGTAGATGCAGAATCGTTTCGATCTACTTGTCACGGACGTGATGCCTATATACATGATCATGCCTAGATATTCTCATAACTATGCTCAATTCTGTCAATTGCTCAACAGTAATTTGTTCACCCACCGTAGAATACTTATGCTCTTGAGAGAAGCCACTAGTGAAACCTATGTCCCCCGGGTCTATTCTCATCATATCAATCTCCATCACTTTAATCTTGCTTTGCTTTTACTTTTTACTTTGCATCTTTATACAAAAAATACCAAAAATATTATATCTATCAGATCTCACTCTCGTAAGTGACCGTGAAGGGATTGACAACCCCTAATCGCGTTGGTTGCGAGTAGCTATCGTTTTGTGCAGGTACGAGGGACTTGAGTGTGGCCTCCTACTGGATTGATACCTTGGTTCTCAAAAACATAGGGAAATACTTACGCTACTCTGCTGCATCATCCCTTCCTCTTCGGGGAAAACCAATGCAAGCTCAAGATGTAGCAGCACTCATTAAAGTATGATATGCTAAAGAGTTGACGTTGGACAAGGAAGAAAACGTAATGGGTTATGTTTTCTTACATCTGAGATAAATTATATTGTCATGGACCATCCAACATGTTGAGCTTTATTTTCCCTCTCTTGCTAGCCAATTTCTTTGCACCAAGTAGAGATACTACTTGTTCTTACAAATATCCCTAAGCCCAGTTTTGCCATGAGAGTCCACCATATCTACCTATGGATTGAGTAAGATCCTCAAGTAAGTTGTCATCGTTGCAAGCAATAAGAATTGCTCTCTAAATATGTATGACTTATTAGTGTGGAGAAAATAAGCTTTATACGATCTTGTGATGTGGAAGAAATAAAAGCGACGAACTGCATAATAAAGGTCCATATCACAAGTGACAATATAAAGTGACGTTCTTTTGCATTAAGATTTTGTGCATCCAACCCTAAAAGCACATGACAACCTCCGCTTCCCTCTGCGAAGGGCCTATCTTTTATTCGTGTCTTATACTTCATGCAAAGAGTCATGGTGATATTCACCTTTCCTTTTTACATTTTATCCTTTGCCAAGCACAATGTGTTGGAAAGATCCTGATATATATAGCTAATTGGATGTGAGTTTTCATGAACTATTATTGTTGACATTACCCTTGAGGTAAAAAGTTGGGAGGCAAAACTATAAGCCCCTATCTTTCTCTGTGTCCGATTAAAAGTTCAGACCCATAAATATTGCGTGAGTGTTAGCAATTGTGAAACACTAAATGATAGTTGAGTATGTGGACTTGCTGAAAAGCTCTTATATTGACTTTTTCCTATGTTATGATAAATTGCAATTGCCTCAATGACTGAGTAGAGTTTGTTGGTTCTCAATGAAGTTTATGATTCATACTTGAAATTGTGATTTAATTGTTACTTTAGCATAAGAGATCATATGACAATATATATATATATGGTGTTGTTCTAAGAATGTTCATGATGCCCTCATGTCCGTATTTTATTTTTATCGAAACCTCTATCTCCAAACATGTGGACATATTTTTCGATTTTGGCTTGCACTTGAGGACTAGTGAGGTCTAAGCTTGGCGGAGTTGATACGTCCATTTTGCATCATGTTTTTATATCGATATTTATTGCACTATGGGCTGTTATTACACATTATGTCACAATACTTATGCCTACTCTATCTTATTTTACAAGGTTTACATAAAGAGGGAGAATGCCGGTAGCTGGAATTCTAGGATGGAAAAGGAGCAAATAGTATAGGCCTATTCTGCATAGCTCCAAAAGTCCTGAAACTTCATGGAAGTTATTTTTTGAATTAATAAAAAAAATACTGGCGAAAGAATCCACCAGAGGGGGCCCACACCCTAGCCACGAGGGTGGGGCGCGCCCCCGGCCTCGTGGGCCCCCTGGCAGGCCTCCGGTGCCCATCTTCTGCTATATGAAGTCTTTCGTTGAGGAAAAAATCATAAGCAAGCGTTCACGAAGAAACTCCGCCGGCACGAGGCGGAACCAATCTAGGGCTCCCGCAGAGCTGTTCTGCCGGAGAAACTTCCCTCCGGGAGGGGGAAATCATCACCATCGTTATCACCAATGATCCTCTCATCGGGAGGGGGTCAATCTCCATCAACATCTTCACCAGCACCATCTCATCTCAAACCCTAGTTCATCTCTTGTATCCAATCTTTGTATCCAAACCTCAGATTGGTACCTGTGGGTTGCTAGTAGTGTTGATTACTCCTTGTAGTTGATGCTAGTTGGTTTATTTGGTGGAAGATCATATGTTCAGATCCATTATGCATATCAATACCCCTCTGATTATGAACATATATTCTTTGTGAGTAGTTACGTTTGTTCTTGAGGACATGGGAGAAGTCTTGCTATAAGTAGTCATGTGAATTTGGTATTCGTTTGATATTTTGATGAGATGTATGTTTTCATCCCTCTAGTGATGTCATGTGAACATCGACTACATGACACTTCATCATTGTTTGGGCCTAGAGGGAGGCATTGGGAAGTAATAAGTAGATGATAGGTTGCTAGAGTGACAGAAGCTTAAACCCTAGTTTATGCGTTGCTTCGTAAGGGGCTGATTTGGATCCATATGTTTCATGTTATGGTTAGGTTTACCTTAATACTTCTGTTGTAGTTGCGGATGCTTGCAATGGGGGTTAATCATAAGTGGGATGCTTGTCCAAGTAAGGATAGTACCCAAGCACCGGTCCACCCACATATCAAATTATCAAAGTACCGAACACGAATCATGTGAACGTGATGAAAACTAGCTTGATGATAATTCCCATGTGTCCTCGGAAGCGCTTTCCTTCATATAAGAGTTTGTTCAGGCTTCTCCTTTGCTACAAAAAGGAGTAGGCCATCTTGCTGCACCTTATTTACTTTTATTACTTGCTAATTGTTACAAATTACATTATCACAAAACTATCTGTTACCGATAATTTCTGTGCTTGCAGCGAATACCTTACTGAAAACTGCTTATCATTTCCTTCTGCTCCTCATTGGGTTCGACAGTCTTACTTATCGAAAAGGCTATGATAGATCCCCTACACTTGTGGGTCATCAATGCTCAATGTTTAAGAAGCTTCACTGAGGTCTTCCTTTGAAAAACTCCTTTCAAACACTCTGTTATGCTTTCCAGAAAATTCTACATCATTTCCGATCAACAATATGTCATTCACATGTACTTATCAAAAAGGTTGTAGCGCTCCCACTCACATTCTTGTAAATACATGCTTCTCCAAAAGTCTGTATAAAACCATATGCTTTGATCACACTATCAAAGCGTATATTCCAACTCCGAGAGGCTTGCACCAGTCCATAAATGGATCACTGGAGCTTGCTCACTTTGTTAGCACCTTTAGGATCGACAAAACCTTCTAGTTGCATCATATACAACTCTTCTTTAATAAATCCATGAAGGAATACAGTTTTGACGTCCATTTACCATATTTCATAAAATGCGGCAACTGCTAACATGATTCAGACAGACTTTTAAGCATCGATACGAGTGACAAAATCTCATCGTAGTCAACACTTTGAACTTGTCGAAAACCTTTTGCGACAATTCGAGCTTTCTAGATAGTAACACTACTATCAGCGTCCGCCTTCCTCTTGAAGATCCATTTATTCTCAATGGCTCGCCGATTATCGGGCAAGTCATTCAAAGTCCATAATTTCTTCGCATGCATGGATCCCATCTCAGATTTCATGGCCTCAAGCCATTTTGCGGACTCTGGGCTCATCATCGCTTCCTCATAGATCGTAGGTTCGTCATGGTCAAGTAACATGACCTCTAGAAAAAGATTACCGTACCACTCTGGTGCGGATCATACTTTGGTTGACCTACAAGGTTCTATAGTAACTTGATCTGAAGTTTCATGACCATCATCATTAACTTCCTCACTAATAGGTGTAGGCATCACTAGAACTGATTTCTGTGGTGAACCATTTTCCAATTCGGGAGAAGGTACAATTACCTCATCAAGTTCTACTTTACTCCCACTCACTTCTTTCGAGAGAAACTCCTTCTCTAGAAAGGATCCATTCTTGGCAACAAATATCTTGCCTTCGGATCTATGATAGAAGGTGTACCCAACAGTTTCTTTTGGGTATCCTATGAAGACGCACTTTTCTGATTTGGGTTCGAGCTTATCAGTTTGAAACTTTTTCACATAAGCATCGCAACCCCAAACTTTAAGAAACGACAGCTTTAGTTTCTTGCCAAACCATAGTTCATACAGTGTCGTCTCAACGGATTTAGATGGTGCCCTATCTAACGTGAATGCAACTGTGTCTAATGCATAACCCCAAAATGATGGTGGTAAATCAGTAAGAGACATCATAGATCGCACCATATCTAATAAAGTATGGTTATGACGTTCGGACACACCATTACGCTATGGTGTTCCAGGTGGCATGAGTTGCGAAACTATTCGACATTGTTACAACTGAAGGACAAACTCATAACTCAAATATTTCGTCTCTACGATCAGATCGTAGAAACTTCATTTTCTTGTTACGATGATTCTCCACTTCACTCTGAAATTCTTTGAACTTTGCAATGTTTCAGACTTGTGTTTTATTAAGTAGATAGACTCATATCTGCTCAAATCATCTGTGAAGGTCAGAAAAAAAGATACCCGCCGCGAGCATCAACACTCATTGGACCGCATACATCAATATGTATTATTTCCAATAAGTCAGTTGCTCGCTCCATTGTTCCAGAGAATGGAGTCTTAGCCATCTTACCCATGAGGCATGGTTCGCAAGCATCAAATGATTCATAATCAAGTGACTCCAAAAGTCCATCTGCATGGAGTTTCTTCATGCGCTTTACACCAATATGACCTAAATGGCAGTGCCACAAGTATGTTGCACTATCATTATTAACTTTGCATCTTTTGGCATCAATATTATGAATATGTGTATCACTACGATCGAGATTAAATAGACCATTTATATTAAGTGTATGACCATAGAAGGTTTTATTCATGTAAACAGAACAACAATTATTCTTTTATTTAAATGAATAACTCTATTTCAATAAACATGATCCAATCATATCCATGCTCAACGCAAACACCAAATAACATTTATTTTAGGTTCAACACTAACCCGAAGGTAAAAAGAGTGTGCGATGGTGATCTTATCAACCTTGGAATCATTTCCAACACACATCCTCACCTTGTCCTTAACTAGTCTCTGTTCATTTTTCAACTCCTGTTTCAAGTTACTAATCTTAGTGACTGAACCGGTATCAAATACCCCGGGGTTACTATGAACACTAGTAAAGTACACACCAATACCATGTATATCAAATATACTTTTGTTCAGTTTGCCATCCTTCTTATCCACCAAGTATTTGGGGTAGTTCTGCTTCCAGTGACCTTTCCCTTTGAAGTAGAAGCACTCACTTTCAGGCTTAGGTCTAGCTTTGGGCTTCTTCACGGTAGTGGCAACTTGCTTGCCATTATTCTTGAAGTTCCCTTTCTTTCCCTTGCCCTTTTACTTGGAACTAGTGGTCTTGTCAACCATCAACACTTGATGCTTTTTCTTGATTTCTTCCTTCGCCAATTTCATCATCGCGAAGAGCTTGGGAATCGTTTCCGTTATCCCTTGCATATTATAGTTCATCACAAAGTTCTAGTAACTTGGTGATAGTGACTAGAGAACTCTGTCAATCACTATCTTATCTGGAAGATTAACTCCCACTTGATTCAAGTGATTGTTGTACTCAGACATTCTGAGCACATGCTCACTAGCTGAGCTATTCTCCTTCATCTTGTAGGCAAAGTACTTGTCAGAGGTCTCATACCTCTTAACACGGGCATGAGTCAGCTCTTGGAACATCTCATATGATCCGTGGCATTCAAAAGGTTTTTGAAGTCCCGGTTCTAAGCCGTAAAGTATGGTGCACTAAACTATCAAGTAGTCATCATACCGAGCTTGTCAAACGTTCATAACGTCTATATTTGCTCCTGCAAAAGGTCTGTCACCTAGCGGTGCATCAAGGACATAATTCTTCTGTGCAGCAATGAGGATAATCCTCAGATCACGGAGCTAGTCCGCATCATTACTACTAACATCTTTCAACATAGTTTTCTCTAGGAACATATCATAAATAAAACGGGGAAGCTATACGCGAGAATTGATCTACAACATAGATATGCAAATACTATCAAAACTAAGTTCATGATAGATTTAAGTTCAATTAATCACATTACTTAAGAACTCCCACTTAGATAGACATCCCTCTAGTCATCTAAATGATCATGTGATCCATATCAACTAAACCATGTCCGATCATCACGTGAGATGGAGAAGTTTTCAATGGTGAACATCACTATGTTGATCATATCTACTATATAATTCATGCTCGACCTTTCGGTCTCAGTGTTCCGAGGCCATATCTGCATATGCTAGGCTCGTCAAGTTTAACCTGAGTATTCTTCTTGTGCAAAACTGGCTTGCACCCATTGTATGTGAACGTAGAGCTTATCACACCCGATCATCACGTGGTGTCTCGGCATGACGAACTGTAGCAATGGTGCATACTCAGGGGAGAACACTTGTACCTTGAAATTTAGTGATAGATCATCTTATAATGCTATCGCCGAACTAAGAAAAATAAGATGCATAAAGGATAAACATCACATGCAATCAAATAAGTGATATGATATGGCCATCATCATCTTGTGCCTTTGATCTCCATCTCCAAAGCACCGTCATCATCACCATCGTCACCATCTTGGCACCTTGATCTCCATCGAAGCATCATTGTCGTCTCACCAACTATTGCTTCTACGACTATCGCTACCGCTTAGTGATAAAGTAAAGCAATTACATGGCGATTGCATTGCATACAATAAAGCAACAACCATATGGCTCCTGCCAATTGCCGATAACTGTTACAAAACAAGATCATCTCATACAACAATTTATATAATCACGTCTTGACCATATCACATCACAACATGCCCTGAAAAAACAAGTTAGATGTCCTCTACTTTATTGTTGCAAGTTTTATGTGGCTGCTACGGGCTTAGCAAGAACCGTTCTTACCTACGGCATAAAAACCACAACGTGGTATAGTGATTGCTTTTTGATCTTCATAAAGAACCCTGTTCATTGAATCTGATTCAACTAAAGTTGGAGAAACAGACACCTGCCAGCCACATGTGTGAAAAACATGTCGGTAGAACCAGTCTCATGAACGCGGTCATGTAATGTCGGTCCGGGCCGCTTCATCCAACAATATCGCCGAATCAAGAAACAACTAGTGACGGCAAGCAATATGTATATACCCACGCCCAAAACTCCTTTGTGTTCTACTCATGCATATAACATCTATGCATAGACCTGGCTCGGATGCCACTATTGGGGAACGCAGTATTTCAAAAAAATTCCTACGATCACGCAAGATCTATCTAGGGATGCATAGCAATGAGAGGGGGGTGTGTCTACATACCCTTGTAGACCGAAAGCGGAAGCGTTGGGTAACGCGGTTGATGTTATTGAACGTCTTTGAGATCCAACCGATCAAGTATCGAAAACACGGCACCTCCGTGATCTACACACGTTCAGCTCGGTGATGTCCCTTGAACTCTAGATCTAGCTGAGGCCGAGGGAGAGTTTCGTCAGCACGATGGCGTCTGAACGGTGATGATGAAGTTACCGACACAGGGCTTCGCCTAAGCACTACGACAATATGACCGAGGTGGAAATCTGTGGAGGGGGGGCACCGCACACGGCTAAGAAATCAACTTGTGTGTCTATGGGGTGCCCCCTCCCCGTATATAAAGGAGTGGAGGAGGGGGCCGGCCGGCCTCATAGGGCGTGCCCCAAGGGGGGAATCCTACTCCTACTAGGAGTAGGTCCCCCCTTTCCTAGTTCAACTACGAGGGGGAAGGAAAGGGAAGAGGGGAAGAAGGAAAGGGGGGCCGGCCCCCCTCCCCAATTAGGATTGGGCTTCGGGGGCACGCCCCTCCTCTTGGCTGCCTCCTCTCTCTTCCACTAAAGCCCATGAAGGCCCATTAACCCCCCGGGGGGTTCCGGTA
>NC_041380.1:164976363-164977875 GCF_002162155.2 Triticum dicoccoides | reverse complement strand
GAAAATGCCCGAACTTGTCTGAAACCTTTCCGGTGTCCAAACATAACCTTCCAATATATCAATCTTCATGTATCGACCATTTCGAGACTCCTCATCAAGTCCGTGATCACATTCAGGACTCCGAACAACCTTCGGTACATCAAATCACATAACTCACAATACATATCGTCATCGAACATTAAGCGTGCGGACCCTACGGGTTTGAGAACTATGTAGACATGACCGAGACTCATCTCCGGTCAATAACTAATAGCGAAACCTGGATGCTCATATTGGTTCCTACAAATTCTACGAAGATCTTTATTGGTCAAACCGCACAACAACATACGTTATCATCATACCTAGTTCAATCTCGTTACCGGCAAATCTCTTTACTTGTTCCATAATGCAACATCCCATAACTAACTCATTAGTCCCATTGCTTGCAAGGCTTATAGTGATGTGCATTACCGAGAGGGCCCAGAGATACCTCTCCGAAACACGGAGTGACAAATCCTAATCTCGATCTATGCCAACTCAACAAACACCATCGGAGACACCTGTAGAGAATCTTTATAATCACCCAGTTACGTTGTGATGTTTGATAGCACACAAGGTGTTCATCCGGTATTCAGGAGTTGCATAATCACATAGTTATAGGAACATGTATAAGTCAAGAAGAAAGCAATAGCAATAAACTAAACGATCATAGTGCTAAGCTAACGGATGGGTCTTGTCCATCACATCATTCTCTAATGATGTGATCCCGTTCATCAAATGACAACACATGTCCATGGCTAGGAAACTTAACCATCTTTGATTAACAAGCTAGTCAAGTAGAGGCATACTAGGGACACTATGTTTGTCTATGTATTCACACATGTACTAAGTTTCTGGTTAATACAATTCTAGCATGAATAATAAACATTTATCATGATATAAGGAAATATAAATAACAACTTTATTATTGCCTCTAGGGCATATTTCCTTCATTCCCTTCGTGTCGACATGAGGGTGGTGGGGGCAAGCAATACCGTGCTATTTGTGAGATAGGTGCCACATCGAAGTTGCATTTGGTATTTGAAAATCAAACCACCCTTTTCATACATAAATTCGGTCCACATGCAAGTGTGTTCGTGTTCTGACCCTCTCGCGCATCATTTTTTGCCAAATTTATGAACATTAGACAAGTCGGATGACGCAACAGACACGGTTCACTCAAACTAACTGTGTGCATTGGACTCCACGAGGCTTCCCCTCTCAAAAATATCTACCCGCCTGCAGCTTTTTATGTTTGATAACACCCGGTTATTGTGTTTCGACCGTGTGTGTTGTTTCTTGTTCCCAATCCCGCCTACATCCCTCGAAAATATCTGCCCAGCTCGAGGGTTTTTCTGTTTCATAACACATGGTTGTTATTTCTGGACCGAGTGTGATGCACCATCAACAAAAATTTCAATAGCCCCGGAATTTCACTCCCGCGTTTAACTCCCGCGTAGTAAATTTTTTAGTACCCGCATCATTTCCTCAAAC
>NC_041380.1:164967589-164975937 GCF_002162155.2 Triticum dicoccoides | reverse complement strand
ACCAAAACCTCCTCAGGCATGCGCAACCACACACCCCCTCCCTCGCTCGAAACCCTAGCAAGGTCCCCGCCGCCGCCACCGCTGCAAGGCCTCCCTTGTCAACATCTGCCGGTTTACCCGTGCAGCTTACCTACCGATCTCCATACCCAGGCCGCCCTGAGTTTCTTAGATGACGCCTGCCAAACGCCCCCTTTCCCATAGATCCCCATCCCCCAGTCCAGAATGTCGCAGCCTAAGCCCAGCTACGCTTCCCGTAGAGCTTGAGGAGCGACTGGCCCAAAAGAGGTGTATCACAGTCTCTTCGCGCGATGTCACCGAGGAAGATGATGACCATTACTGGTGGCAAGAACTCAAGCAGCGGGCTAGAGTATGCTGGCATGTCTCGGCCACCGGCTACGACATTGAGGTCATCAACAGTGACAGCCTGAGGCAGGCTATGTCACAGGTTAAGTGGCCCACCCCCAACCCCTCGGGTTCAACCGCCGTCGATCTCATCCATGTCCTTTCCGCTGATCTCCTCTAGCTCGCTATCAACAATTTGCCATCCTACATCGCCATCAAGCCCCTTTTGTCATTTCTGAAGGACACGTTCTGGGACGCTGGCTTGGGATCCATAGCTTCGAAGTCAGGCCTCATCGATGGCGACCACGAGGAGGGCACCCTCTCCGACTCTTCCAAGGGGAAAGAGCCCATCTGCTCTTCCAAGGGGAAATCGCCCGTCTGCGACATCAGGGAGGGCACCCTACAGTCGTGCTCTTCCAAGGGGGAGGGCCCATCTGCGACAACATGGAGCGCATCCAGGGTACATGCTCTTCCCACAGGAACGAGCCCATCTTTGACAAGTGAGGAAACCATGATTTGTCTTGCTGTGCCTCTTCACAGGAGGAAACCCATGATTTTTTTGTCGAGTCCCTTTTGTAGTGTAGTGAGAATATGTCCAGTTTTAATTGCTATATCTGGTTATTTGCAGTATGCCTTGTTTATTTCAGTTGTTCACAATGTGATGCTCTACATGTGCAATTATTTACTGTGCAGTACATTTCATTAATCCAGTTTTAAACATACCGATACGAATGTATATATTTCCTTGTTGTTAAGCGTGTTATAGCTAGCATATGCCTCTTTTAAAGTTTTTTGATTGTTCGGTTGTTTGTAGTTAGCATATGTCCAGTTTCAAATGCTATCTTTGGTTGTTCGTAGTATGCCTTGTTTATTTTAGTTATTCACAACGTGATGTTCTATATGTGCAAGTATGAACTGTGCAGTTCAATTGCATCACTACCAGTTTCAACAATACCACTATGAATGACTACATTTGGTAGCTGCATCTTGTAGTTAACACGCCTTTCCATTTTTATTTAATATGTACTTAGACCGGCACAATACCAGTTTGAATGACTATGTTTTCTTGTTGTTAAATGTTAGGAATGTTGTAGTTAACACACCTTTCCACTTGTTTTGCTTTACTAGCAGGCTTAAACCTGCACATTGAAGCTATCTTTTGGAGATTATTTTGTCTGCCATGGATAATTTTGGTTGATGTTTAGCCTGTTGTGCTTAACATGCTTCTCGATGTACCTACACAGGACAATTTTGGGAATGACTGTTGTTTTCCGTCGAGGTTAGTTTCATCTCGTGGCTTATATATGCTCACTGTTCAGGATATCGGTAGTTGGTACCATATAGGCCGGGGGCTGATAAGGGACTAATCGTTGGATCGGACTTTTAACTGAATATATCTGCAACCCATTTATCGTTAGGTTAACTAGGGCCATATGTAATATATCTGAGGCTACATAGCAACATGCACTGTACTTAATGTCTAAATATGCAATCCTAGGCTGCATAGCAACAAGGAAGAGTGTTACATTAATGTTCTCATGATGTCTAGATATACGAAGAAGAGCAGCAGCAGCAACAACAACAACACAGCCCTATTTGGATACTCGGCTTAGCTAGAGGTTACAGTTAGTTTCTAGCTCATGACTAACCCTGAACTAACTCCATCCAAAGAGTTGTTTGGATGGAAGGGTTAGATTGACAATAAATGCACTAGGAGAACTAGCTCCAATTAGCACCCCTTGGGTTGGATAGTTTTTTTGGGTGGGTTATAGATGCAACTAGCTCAAACTAGCCCTCATGTTTAGATATACTTTAGGGCTATTTGAGCCCGAACTAGCTCAAACTAACTGAAACCCATGGATGCAACAACAGTTAATCAGTCGATAATTTGTAAGAATGCACTAAACTCCTTCCGGCCCATAATATAAGATGTTAATGCATCTAATATGTGAGTATATTGGATGTTATAAGATATTATAAAAGAGTGTTGTACTACATCATTGTGCAATTGTTGTTTAGCTTCTAATATTAAGTTGGTGCTTTTATGTACATATGTCATTGGTAAAGATATGTGCTTCGACCATTTCTGCGTATGGGACAATGAGATATCGATGAACCAGCATCAAGTGAGGAAGCTGATAAAGATTGTTTGTAAAATGCGTCCAAAGATGGCAATTAAACTATTTGTTTACACTTTTTCCAAGACAACAATGAACTGCATGATGGTAAGTAAGAACTCTGCAGCCTTCTTTTGACTGCCCATAATGAGTTGTGTTAGATGATGATGTCTGAATCTTTTTTCCTTTGCATTGGTTGCCAAAGCAGTTTATTCAAGATTACCTCTCAAACTACATGATTAGTGGGCATGCAAAGGTTAAAGTATTTCTACCAGAACACGATGATTATCTAGATGTTTTCATGAAGACCGTGAAGGATGGGCAGTCGACCATCACAAGGGGTTGGACTAGAGTTGTGCGTGCCTTCTGTATGGAGGAGGGCACGATATTGGCATTCCGCGTCACCTTGTTTAGCAACCAGAATGTATTTCGCCTCTTTCTTTGCCGTCTTTAATAGTACAAGTATACAACTGTGGTTCACCATTCTTTATTTTGTTCTTATGTAATTCTTGAACATATGTACCTATGAATCAAATAATGCATTGTTTGTTTGAACCTGATGGATATGAATAAAGCTATAGCATACATTCAAATTCAAATTCAAATTCAAATCTGGTACAATTTGAAATAGAAGCAATTAAATTATGGTGAAATTATGCTCTCCAGGTCATTACGGTACACACGGTTGGTAAAACACAAACGTTTGCGATATACACCATAATCTGAGATGGTTCACAAAGAGGAAACCAGTGCAAGCATGCACATAGTTGCTGTTTGCAAAGCATGTGCGGTTGATACGTCTCCGTCGTATCTATAATTTTTTATTGTTCCATGCCAATATTATTCAACTTTCATATACTTTTTGGCAACTTTTTATATTATTTTTGGGACTAACATATTGATCCAGTGCCCAGTGCCAGTTCCAGTCTGTTGCATGTTTTTGGTTTCGTAGAATATCCATATCAAATGGAGTCCATACGGGATAAAAATAGACGGAGCTTATTTTTGGAAAATATGGAAAATTCGGAAGGAAAATCAACACGAACCAGTGCCCGAGGTGGTCACGAGACAGGGGGGCGCCCCCCCCCCCCCAGGGCGCACCCCTACCCTCGTGAGCCCACCGTAAGGCGGTTGACACTCTTATTTTGCCGCAAGAAAGCTAATATTCAGAAAAAAATCACGGCGAATGTTTCAGGCCAATCGGAGTTACGGATCTCCATATATATACGAAACGGTGAAACAGAGCCAGAACAGAACGCAGAACCAGAGAGAAACAGAGAGATAGATCCAATCTCGGAGGGGCTCTCGCCCCTCCCATGCCATGGAGGCCAAGGACCAGAGGGGAAACCCTTCTCCCATCTAGGGAGGAGGTCAAGGAAGAAGAGGAAGAAGGGGGCCCCTCTCCCCCTCTCCTCCGGTGGCGCCAGAACACCGCAGTGGCCATCATCATCATCACCGCGATCTTCACCAACACCTCCGCCATATTCACTGACATCTCCATCACCTTCCCCCCTCTATCTACAGCGGTCCACTCTCCCGCAACCCGATGTACCCTCCACTTGAACATGGTGCTTTATGCTTCATATTATTATCCAATGATGTGTTGCCATCCTATGATGTCTGAGTAGATTTTCGTTGTCCTATCGGTGGTTGATGAATTGCTATGATTGATTTAATTTGCTTGTGGTTATGTGGCTGTCCTTTGGTGCCCATCATATGAGCGCGCGCGTGGATCACACCATAGGGTTAGTTGTATGTTGATAGGACTATGTATTGGAGGGCAAGAGTGACTGAAGCTTCAACCTAGCATAGAAATTGATGCATACGGGATTGAAGGGGGGCCAATATATCTTAATGCTATGGTTGGGTTTTACCTTAATGAACATTAGTAGTTGCGGATGCTTGCTAATAGTTCCAATCATAAGTGCATAGAATTCCAAGTAAGGGATGACATGCTAGCAATGGCCTCTCCCACATAATACTTGCTATCAGTCTAGTAAAGTAGTCAATTGCTTAAGGGACAATTTCGCAACTCCTACCGCCACTTTTCCACACTCGCTATATTTACTTTAGTTGCTTCTTTACCTTAACAGCCCCTAGTTTTATTTTCGTGCTCTTTACTTTCTTGCAAGCCTTTCCGAAAACTCCTACAAAGTACTTCTAGTTTCATACTTGTTCTAGGTAAAGCGAACGTTAAGCGTGCGTAGAGTTCTATCGGTGGTCGATAGAACTTGAGGGAATATTTGTTCTACCTTTAGCTCCTCGTTGGGTTCGACACTCTTACTTATCGAAAACTATTGTGATCCCCTATACTTGTGGGCTATCAAGACCTTTTTCTGGCGCCGTTGCCGGGGAGCAATAGCGTGGGGTGAATATTCTCGTGTGTGCTTGTTTGCTTTATCACTAAGTAATTTTTATTTGCTGTTCTTAGTTTTTTTCTATCTTTAGTTATGGGTTGGAAACGCAAAATACCAAAAAAATTAGTTGTACCTACTGAACCAATGGTTGAAGAACCAATCAAAATCTATCACACTGCTAAAGCTTATTACTTGGATCATCTTCGATCCCTATGTGCTTGTGTTGAAACCCCAACTAGCTTAGTTGAGGGCAAATCTTTAGATGAGCATGCTTGTTATGTGCGACACCGTATATCTGAAAAAGGGAAATTATTATGGAGTCAAATTCAACGTTTGCAATGCTATGCTTGGAATTTAGGTGAATTATATGATTTTACTTGTTGTTCTGAAAACCCTAAGAAACACCTTCCGTACCAATGTGAGTTTATTGATAATGGAATCTTATCTTCTTATGCTAAAGGTGTTTATAGTTACTATGATGTTCAACAAATTGAAGAATTTGTTGCTTTTGAGGGTGCTTATGAAATTGCTTCTTTGATTGAAAAGTATGATGCTACTTTTCACAAATCTGAAAATTTTGCTATACTTAAATATTGCTATGATAATAATGCTTCTAATACCTATGTTAAACAATATATTGAGGAATACTCCGCTGTCCAAGAAGAGACTAATATTTTGCAGGAGTCTATGGAAGAAGAAATTGTGACACTGTGAGCTCATTGGATGAAAAAGATGAGGAGGAGAGCGAAGAACAAAAGGAGGAAGAGCGGATTGATCACTCATGCCCGCCTTCTAATGAGAGAATATTTGTTCTTCGCTCCTTGTTGGGTTCGACACTCTTACTTATCGA
Organism: Triticum dicoccoides; assembly: GCF_002162155.2. Taxonomy (NCBI): domain Eukaryota; kingdom Viridiplantae; phylum Streptophyta; class Magnoliopsida; order Poales; family Poaceae; genus Triticum; species Triticum dicoccoides. The sequence goes on along the minus strand of NC_041380.1, from coordinate 164,970,271 downwards.
AAACTGTTGCGATCCCCTATACTTGTGGGTTATCAGCGATGTCTGACAATATCACAAATGGTGCGGGCAAACTAAATGTTTGTGTTAGTTACACGATTCGCAACCATGAACTGTTTCTGATGAAGTATGCATCATAAACATTGCACCACAGAATAGCATGTGCGATAGTTGTTGTGTACAACGATGTTACGAATGTCCGATGTTTCGTAATCCTGTCTGACACTCGTACGACAATACCTAATCTTCTTAATTAGTTATCGCATACGGTTTGGGAAAAGCGAATGTGTGTGATTGTATGCTTATCATACACGTTCTATAATAGTGAACCGTTTGTGATGGGTTGCACATCGTAAACGTAGCACCACAGAATACCGACTGCGATGGCAATGCGAGCACAAATGAGTAGGAGTACTGTAGGGTCCCTATCCCCGACGGTTTCTGGGTCGTGTGCGAAGGACCCCCCTATCACCGTCACTCACTAGGCTATGGTTCCAAATGTCACTGTGGAAAGGGGTTAAAACCGTTTGTATAGCACCGACGCACACCAGTGCAAGTAGACGGACTACTTGATACGTCCCAAACGTATCTACTTTTCCAAACACTTTTGGTCTTGTTTTGGACTCTAGTTTGCATGATTTGAATGGAACTAACCCGGACTGACATTGTTTTCAGTAGAATTGCCATGGTGTCGTTTTTGCGCAGAAATAAATTTTCTCGGATTGAGCTGAAAATTTATTCAGAATATATAAAAAATATTGGCAAAGGAAATTACCAGAGGGGCCCACCATGGCGCCACAAGCCCAGGGGCGTGCCTGACAGGCTTGTGGGCCCCTGGCAGCTCCCGCAACCCTAACTCCAACTCCATAAGTACCTATTCGTCAAGAAAAAAATCAGGGAGAACGAATCATCTCATTTTATGATACAGAGCCAGCGCCACCTCATGTTCTTCATCGGGGGCTAATCTGGAGTCTGTTCGGGTCTTCGGAGAGGGATTCAACGCCATCATCATCATCAACCTTCCTCCATCATAAATTTCATGATGCTCACCACCGGGAGTGAGTAATTCCTTCGTAGGCTTGTTGGATGGTGATGGGTTGGATGAGGTTTATCATGTAATTGAGTTCGTTTTGTTAGGGCTTGATCCCTAGTATCCACTATGTTCTGAGATTGGTGTTGCTATGACTTTGCTATGTTTAATGCTTGTCACTAGGGCCCGAGTGCCATGATTTCATATCTGAACCCATTATCTTTTCATGAATATATTTGAGTTCTTGATCCTATCTTGCAAGTTATACACACTTATTACGTGTTATGATCCGCATACACCAAAGATACAGAAATTGTGATTCTTTTTGATGAATACCGTAGTTTGAGGAGTTCATGTATTCACTATGTGCTAATGCTTTGTTTTGATTCTCTATTAAAAGGGGGCCTTAATATCCCTTAGTTTTCTTATGGACCCCGCTTCCACGGGAGGGTAGGACAATAGATGTCATGCAAATTCTTATCGCAAGCATGTATTACTATATACGGAATACATGCCTACATTACATTGATGAATTGGAGCTAGTTCTGTGTCGCCCTAGGTTATGACTGTTAGATGATGAATGTCATCCAACATAATTATCCATCACCGATCCAATGCCTACGAGCTTTCTGCATGTTGATCTTTGCTAAGTTACTTTCACTGTTGTTGTTGTTACAATCACTATAAAACTGCTACCGTTACTGCTGCTATCAAACTATCATATTACTGTGCTATTGATCACTCTGTTGCGGATATTTAGTCTCCGGGTGTGGTTCAATTGACAACTCAACTGCTAATACTTGTAAATATTCTTTGGCTCCCCTTGTGTCGAATCAATAAATTTGGGTTGAATACTCTACCCTCGAAAACTGTTGCGATCCCCTATACTTCTGGGTTATCACTCCTGCCTACATCTACTGCTATTACTCCACTATTTGACCGCTATCTAGCATGCATCTATGGTATTAAATTCATGAAAATGGAGTAAATCCTTAAGCAAGATGACATGATGTAGACAAAGTAACCCAATCAATATGAATAAACCCCCGTCGTTTTGCCCTTAGTGGCAAAAATACAAATAATTGTCTTGTCCCCTTCGTCACTTGGATATAGAGCACCGCTAGATTGAACCCACTACAAAGCACCTCTCCCACTGAAGATAAATCAATCTCGTTGGCCAAACTAAACGGATAGATCATAGAAAAATACAAAGCTATAACAATCATGCATAATAAAGTTCAAATAGAACTCAATTACTTTCAATGAATATTCCAATCATAAACCCACAATTCATCGGATCCCAAAAAACACACCGCAAAAGAAGATTACATCGGATGGAACTCAAAGAAGATCGAGGAGAACATGGTAATGGAGATCAAAGTGAGAGAAGAAGCCATCTAGCTACTAGCAATGGACCTGTAGGTCTGTGGAGAACTACTAACGCATCATTGGAAGGTAGCAAGGATGATGTAGAAGCCCTCCTGATCGATTCCCCCTTTGGCAGAGTACCAGAAAAGGCCTCCAGATGGGATCGCGGAAGAATAGAAGCTTGTGGCGGCATAAAAAGTATTTCGGGTGGCTCTCTGTTGGTTTGGGAATATTTGGGAATTTTTAGAGTTGGAATTAGATCAAACGGAGCTATGAGGGGCCCACGA
>NC_041380.1:164948877-164967470 GCF_002162155.2 Triticum dicoccoides | reverse complement strand
CCCAGCCGCGCTTGGTGAGCTCATGGCCCTCTCGTATATCTTATGGCCTCCTCCCATAGCTTCTAGGGTCCCTTCTGGTCCATAAAACATCACTGTAAGTTTCATTGGGTCTGGAATTTGTTTGGTACTGATTTTCTGAAAAGTCAAAAACAAGCAAAAAGCAAGAACTGGCATGGGCACTAGGTTAATAGTTAGTCCCAAAAATGATATAAAATTGCATATAAATGCATATAAAGCATCCAAGATTGATAAATAATAGCATGAAACAGTAAAAAATTATAGATGCGTTGGAGACGTATCAAGCATCGCCAAGCTTAATTCCTGCTCGTCCTCGAGTAGGTAAATGATAAAAACATAATTTTTGATGTGAAATGCTACCTAACATGTGTATCATGTAATCTCTTTTAACGATATGAATATTAAGATATGAGTGATTCAAAGCAATAGTCTATCATTTGATATAAAGACATCAATGCTCAAGCATACTAACAAACAATCGTGCCTTTCAAAATAAAGAATGCTATCCCTAAAAATCATATAACCCATCATGCTTAGTCTTCCTAACAAAATATTAATCATGAACTACCTTGATGACAAGCCGAGCAATTGGATCATATTTTTTAACGCGCTTTAGCATTTTTAACACCATGCAATACATGATTGTGAGCCATGGACATAGCACTATAGGTGGAATAGAATGTGGTGATGGAGATCAATAAGGGGAAGTCAAAAAAGTAAGAAAGTCTCGCATCGATGCGGCTAATCAACGGGCTATGAAAATGCCCATCAATTGATGTCAATACAAGGAGTAGGTATTGCCATGCAACAGATGCACTAATAGATATAAGTGTATGAAAGCTCAACGGAAACTAAGTGGGTGTGCATCCAAATTTTGCTTGCTCATGAAGAGCTCCGACTTTTGATGAATCTCATCATTGGAATATACAAGTCAGGTTCTATAATGAAAAATTCCCACTAGTATATGAAAGTTACAACATAGGAGACTCTCTATATGAAACATGGTGCTACTCTGAAGCACAAGTGTGGAAAAGGATAGTAACATTTCCCTTCTCTCTTTTTCTCTCATTTTTTTGGCCTCTTTTTTTTCTTCCGTAGTGTCATCCCAACTTGTGGTTGAATCATAGTCTCCATCATCCTTTCCTCATTGGGACAATGCTCTAATAATGATGATCATCACACTTTTATTTACTTACAACTCGACAACTAGAACAGTATGACTCTATATGTATGCCTCTGGCAGTGTGCCGGGATGTGAAATGATGCTAGCGTAACATGTATAATGATGATGATTTGTGGATGTGCCACAAATATCATGTCAGCTCTATGATCATGCAAAGCAATATGACAATGGACATGTATGTCATAAGAACAGAATGATGGAAGTTGCATGGCAATATATCTCCGAATTGCTATGGAAATGCCATAATAGGTAGGTATGGTGGCTGTTTTGAGGAAGATATAAGGAGGCATATGTGTGATAGAGCGTATCATATCACGGGGTTTGGATGCACCGGCGAAGTTTGCACCGACTCTTGAGGTGAGAAAGGGCAATGCACGGTACTGCAGAGGCTAGCAAATTGTGGAACGGTAATAGTGTGTATAATCCATGGACTCACATTAGTCATAAAGAACTCACATACTTATTGTGAAAGCCTATTAGCCCTCGGAGCAAAGTACTACTCGCATGCCCCTAGGGGGATAGATTGGTAGGAAAAGACCATCGCTCGTCCCCGACTGCCATTCATAAGGTAGACACTCAATAATAAATCATACTCCAACTTCATTGCATAACTAGAGGCTATGCATACATGCTTCGGGTATCACAAACCTTAACATCAATATTTTTACTAAACCACAATCATCCACTAGTACCCCCATGTATTACCATCTTAATATTGCAAAACTATTGCAGGGAATTAAACATACCATATTCAATTATCTACATGAAAGTTTTTATTATATCCCCCTTGAATACCTATCCTTTATGGACTAGTCTTATAGCCCGTACAAATTACCATTAATATTTATTAGACTCTAAAAAATATTTAAGTGTGCCGGGGTACTGATCCACGGGCACCTATGGGACCGGCGGACCGGGTCCCTTTCGGTTCGGTGGGGGCAGAGATCGTGCAAAGAGCGGATCGAGGCGAAGCACACGAGCGATTTACCCAGGTTCGGGCCGCACGGATGCGTAAAACCCTACTCCTGCTTTGTGGTTTGTATTGATTTCTTGCTCGGGAGCGCGGAGTGCTACAGTACACCCTTGCAGCTAACGAGACCGAGCGTGAGTGTTCTCTGGACTAGCTAACAGCTAACCCCCTCTACGTTGCGCATGGGCCTCCTTTTATATGCTCAAGGGGTCACCGACAGGTGGCAACGTAGACAAGGGTAAAAATGGAAAGGTGATGCGGTAGGTACAGCTACCTGCTACAGTGTATCATACCTAACCCTGACGGCAGGGGACAAAGGCATTAAATGCCCGTCTGCGTCGCCTAAACAGTGCAAAAGGGACCGTCAGGGATGCCACCGCTCGCCACAATGGCAATCTTGCCAGTGCCGCTTGCCACCGCGCACCCCTCGCTGCACAGCCTCCCGCCACGTATGCCTGGAAGGGTCCCAGAGCGACACGTTGGTGGATGTGCTGGAGCACGGGCACAGAGTGGTGGTTTGCCGCGACAAGCGCCTTGCCGTGGTCGTTGTCTTGTCGCGTCCGGGAGCTTGTCGCTCACCGGGCCTTGCCGCGACGCGCGGCGCGTCGCGGCAAGTTCCTCGAAGTGCCTTGGTTGGCCTTCCCGGCAAGCTCCTCTCGCCGGGGTCTTGAGGTGCCTTGGTTGGCCTTCCCGGCAAGCTCCTCTTGCCGGGGTCTTGTGGTGGCTTGGTTTGGATACTTTGTTCTTGAATGGCTCCAAAGGAACCATGGAGGACCTTGGCGGTCACCCGGCAAGCCTTGCCGCGGGATGCTGCGACTGCCCGTGCACAAGTTCGGGATACTAGGGTACCCCTACTTTAGTACACCGACAGGAGCCCCCGGGCCTGGGCCATACACAGTGCCGAGCGCTGTTGGGCCAGGCCCAAAACAGGGCACGGGCACGCGTGGCCTGGGTTACGCCGTACCTCTCTCCGTATCCGCCGCGCCCTCCCCGAACGGCACGCGTTGAATGCGGCATCGTGGGAGAGATCGTGGGTGGTTTCTTTATTCGGAAATGCGGAACGTCCGCCCCCTCCCTCTTTATAAGCAGGGGAAACAGGGGAAGTTCGCCCATTCGCCCATTGCTGCTCCAATCTCAGAAATCTCCGCCGCTCCCTCATCTTCCCAAAGCTGAAAGAGAACAGTGCCCCGCCCCCCCATCGCCACCAGCACCACCAATTCCGTCGACCTCCTCCAGCACTTCCGCCATGGCTCCGAAAGACGACAAGGGGAAGGTCGTGAAGTCGACCAAGGCGCAGCGGCTTGCGGCGCTGCGGAAGGAGCGGGCCGTCTTCCACCCCCCCCCCCAAGCTTGCCGCGAAGGAGCTGAGGGAGAACTACTACCTCTTCTGGTCGACGGAGACGCGCGCGCATCCGCGCACGAAGGTACTCCCGGTCGCCGCTTGGAAGAAGGCCCCAAACGGATACCCTTTCTTCGCATTGTTCTTCTACTGCGGGCTCTGCCCGCCTTTCTCTGAATTCTTCTGTGACATCATGAATACCTACGGATTCCACCTCCTTGACTTCACCCCCAATGTCGTTCTAACCATGGCAGTTTTCGCACATCTCTGCGAAAACTTTGTCGGAGTCCACCCCAGTGTAGCCCTCTTTCGCCACTTCTTCATACCCCGAGTAGAGAGAGGAGAGCCTCTATCCGGCGGAATCACCTGGATCTCAAGGGCCGGCAAGAAAGAAACCTATCTGGAGGGAGAGTTCCGCGGCAAGTGGGAGGAGTGGAGAGCAGATTGGTGCTGGATTGACGAGGAGAACCCGCAACCATTCACCACCCGATGCCAAACCCCAGTAGCACACGGCAACGATTGGAGTGACGTGGCCCAGGAAGACGACAGGCTGAAGATTGCCGTCACCAGGATCCTACGCCTCAGGCTTGCCGGGCTTACTGTAGGCGCTGTTGGCGCAGATTTTCTTCGCTGCCGCATCGCCCCCCTGCAGGAGCGGGGGAGACCCGCCTGGGAGTTCAAGAATGCGGCAGATATCATGAGGCTGCGGCCGGGCCTCAACTTCAACTTCACTGTTCTGGAGCTCAACGCGATGCTGCAGGAGCTGTTCAAGTATGACCCCCAACATCTCGAAGTGTTCAGGTTGCCGCGGGGTGTCGTTCCGCTGTGCAACAACTCCTCGCTCAACCGCATCCGAGCAATGATGCCGGAGTGCGACTCGCATGGAATTGTGACAACTTGGCAGGAGCCTGCAGACGACGTCGTGCAGCAGTTCTTCGATGACTTGGTAGAAGTGCCGATCCGCTCCGACAAGAAGGACAGCCTCACCCGCGACACCACGGATGCGGAGATGGCACTTATCGCCACTAGGCTAGAAGAGGCGGCGGCAGCCGCGGCCACGGGCGAGTTTGGATTTACTGTGGAGGAGGCAGATGCAGCAGAGGGGGCAAGCCGTGCCGAGCGAGGGGAGCCCGCCGGCGAGAAGGAACTTGCCGGTCATGGCGTCGGGTCGAGCGAGCCCGCCAAGGATACGAGCGGCTCGCTGGAGATCAACTCGTCTTCCACCTCATCTTCGGACAGCTAGCCGCAAGCAGAGCCTCCATCTCCACCAAGAAGGCGTCCCCGCAAGGCCGGGGATGTAGCGGAGCGGCAAGCGAGTCAACAGCCGCCGCGCTGCGCGACACGCTCCACCGCGGCAAACACTGTTGCCGCGGGAGCATCTCACGCTGCGACGACAACTGGAGCGGGGCCCTCCCGGACCACCGCTTCTGCTCCTGCCGCTTCTCATCCCGCGACGATAGCTGGAGCGGGGTCAGCTCAGACCACCGCCACTGCTCCCGCCAAGCGGCCAAGGGAAGCTACTCCTCCGCCTCCTCGCGCCGGACGTGAGCCAGACTTCGACTTCTCCGCGTTCAGCTCCGACGAGGGAGAAGAAGAAGAGTAAGATTTCCTTGTTGTTCTTGTAGTTCTTCAATCCTTGCTGTTTGTCTGGTATCTCATTTGCTTTTCTCTGAACTTCTTCCTCTTTAGGACTCTGGCCCAGAGAGCAGCAAAGAGGGCCAAGGTCCCGGTGATTGTCATCGAGGACGAACCTACTGCGACGGCGGGAGGTGCGCCCGAGACAACCTTGCCGGACCCGGCAACTTTTCTCCAAAGCAGCCCCCAACGTAAGTATATGGTTTGCTTTCCGCTTGTGAGGTGCGCATGGATACTCTGTCTTTGCTGATATCTGACTGCTGGTCTGTGTAGGAGCAGAGCAGCCCCACCAGGAGCCAAGGGAGAGTCCTCCGGCAAGGGAGAGCTTTCCGGTAAGGGAGAAGTCTCCGGCAAGGGAGAAGTCTCCGACAAGGGAGAGTTCTTCGGCAAGGGACAGCACCAGCGGCCCCCCGACGGCGGAGACCACGACTGGAGAGCCCGGCACAGGTACTCCTCTTGCTTCAAAACTTCCCTTGGGTTCTTCTTCTCTTGATCTTCTTTCTGTTGGATTTTTGCTTGACTCTTCTCCCCTTTCCGGCTGCCAGACCCATCTGCTATGGAGCCAATGGAGACCGAGGTTGCCGCCGAAGAAGCGGCAAGGGGTCTGGCGATCGCACTGATGGCCCTGAGGCCGCAGGAACGCCAGGCGCTACACCGACCGCCGACCGTCCGCCACTGCCGCAGCGCCAGGCTCCGAAGAGCCCCAGCCAGGCGTCTACCTGAAGGCCGGCGAAGGCGTCTTCATCAACCTCCCCTGGGCGTCAAGCTCCAGGGCGCCGGTCGAGGGGGAGATCTTTCACGAGGAGGTGCTCGCCTCCGTGGGGCTGACGCTGGTTGACGCGCCAAGCAGCAGCAGCAATGAGCCCGAAGAAGAGCGGCTGCTGCGGAGGTTGATGTCGCTCTACCGCGCGCGGCAAGCCAAGCTCGAATCCCGCGAGGCGCTTGTCGCGAAGACGGGAGCAGATATCGAGAAGTGCGCAGAAGAGCTCGGGGGTTTCCACCGGGAAGCCCTCTGATCCCTGGCAGAGGAGCGGGAGCAGCTCGCCGAAGCGCAGAAGGTATTCTTCCTCGAGAAGGCCGAAGTCGAAGAGCAACAGCGACTTGCCGCTGTGACGCTATCCGCGGAAGAGGGCGAGCTGGCGCAGCGGAAGGTCAATCTTGACGCCCACGAGGAGGAGCTTGCCGCGCGCGAGGAGAAACTTGGCGGAGCCCTCAAGCAAGCAGATCATGCTGCCGCCGCCGCCGAGGCCGCCAAGAAGGAGTTGGAGACGAAGGTGACGCAGCTGGAAGCCGATCTTGCCAAGAAGGGCAAAGAGCTCAGCGCCGCCAAGGACTCCAACACGGGTATTGAGTCGAAGTTGACCGCTTTGACCAAGACGCTGGACGGCGCCAAGAAGCAGGAGGCGGCCTTGAAGGAGGAGATCAAGGCCGACAAGGTGCTGCTAGAGAGTGTTGCCGCCACCCAAAACGCCTTCAGGGAGACTGTGGAGCATTGGACGGAGAGTCTTGTGAATGCTGCCACAGACATCGACAAGGAGCTGGCGCAGCTGGGGATGGAGGATCTCGGGTATCCCTCCGACGAGAACCTCCAACCCAGCGCCAAGCTCGTTCTGTTCTTCAAGGGCGTGGCGACGGCCCTCCAGCGGCTCCGGGAGAAGATCCCAAGGCAGCTGGCCGACGAGTCGCACAAGATCTGCGCGGGAGCTCTCCAGAAAGTGTCGATGAAGGTGGCCTTCCGCAATCCGGGCCTCAACCTCACCAACGTCCTCAGGACCCTGCCGCCGGATGCTGATCTGGAGGCGCTCAAGGCTCTTATCGCACCCATTGTGGACAAGGTGAGCGGGATCAAGAGGATCAAAGGCGATCGCGTAGATTAGGCCGCCCATTCCTTCTTTTCTTGTCGCCGTTTGTCATGTTATGAAAACAATCTGTTAGAGCCGCGACAAGCTATCTTTGTAATATAACTCTATTCTGGGTAATGATTGCAATGTTATTCCCTTTACTTGATTCCTCTCTTTGTATGTTTTTGCCCTACACTTTTAGGGAACTTGCCGGTGCAGGCACCTGAGCCGCGAGCGCTGAGTGTGGGACATCAGCAGCCTGCTGGCGGTGCCGCTACCGACAAGAAACCTTGTTGCAACTAGTTGCAGCTCACTTAAGTTGTTGAGCGGACTCGAAACAAAGTAAGGGCGCAACTAGCTACGAGTAGGTTCCTCCGCGCACAGGTTTTCCATACAAAGTGCGGTCGTTCAAGGGAGATAACTTTAAAAAATTTAAAAATCTGATTGCTCAAACTTTGGCGACTTAGCTTTTCTGTTGTTTGCTTCCCGGTAAGGCAAAACTTTCTTGAACGACGCCTGGTCCATACCGTTATCTTCTCCTTTCCCCCCCGGCAAACTTGTGGGTGAGGGAACCTTCCTTTCCTTGAGAAAAAGAAAGAAGAGAAAATAAAGATATGGAGCCTTACGGCTCGTTATCGCTTACCGGGGAGTAGGTGCTGCACAAAGTGTCAGATCACATATGCAAAAAATAGAAAGCATGAAATTGACAAGATGTGCGGAGCACATGAGCTTTACTTATGCACGGGGTCTGCGCCCGGCTTTGTACAAAGGATTACATGCAACAGCGGCAAGACTTGTACAAAAGGTGGTTGCCGGAACAGGTTCCGGCAACCGCGCCTTACGGGTAAAACTTACGAAGGTGCTCAATGTTCCAGGAGTTGCTCACCGGAATGGCATCTTCGGTCTCAAGGCGGACAGCGCCAGGCCTAGTGACTCGTTTCACCCGGTAAGGGCCTTCCCACTTCGGCGTCAACTTGTTTGAATTCTTGGCGGACTGAACACGCCGAAGAACAAGGTCGCGTTCCTCGAGACTTCTGGCATTAACTTTGCGGCTATGGTAGCGGCGCAAAGCTTGCTGGTAGCGAGCAGCTCGTACAGCAGCCTGAAGACGGTCTTCCTCAAGGAGCAGCGCGTCATCTTGTCGCAGCTGCTCTTGCTCAAGCTCATCATAAGCGAGCACTCGAGGTGACCCGTATACGAGTTCCGTGGGGATAACTGCCTCTGCTCCATAGACTAGAGCGAAAGGTGTCTGGCCAGTGGCTCGATTTGGCGTCGTCCTGATCGACCAAAGAACCACCGGCAGCTCCTCGATCCAGTTTCTTCCGCACGTGTGCAGCCTGTCGAAAGTTCTGGTCTTGAGGCCACGCAGCACTTCAGCATTTGCCCTCTCCGCTTGACCGTTGCTTCTCGGGTGAGCAACAGAAGCGAAGCAGACCTTGGCGCCAAGATCTTGGACGTACTGCATGAAGGTGCGGCTCGTGAATTGTGTACCATTGTCAGTGATTATCCTGTTAGGGATCCCGAAGCGGCAAACAATCGACCTGAAGAACTTGACTGCTGACTGTGTTGTCACCTTCCTCACTGGTTCCACTTCCGGCCACTTTGTGAACTTGTCGATTGCAACGTACAAGTACTCAAAGCCCCCGATCGCTCGGGGAAAGGGGACGAGGATGTCGAGCCCCCAGACCGAAAATGGCCAGGATAAAGGGATCATCTGGAGAGCTTGAGCTGGTTGGTGTATCTGCTTGGAATGGAACTGGCACGCTTCACACTTGGTTACTTGTGCAGTTGCATCCTGGAGGGCTGTCGGCCAGAAGAAATCTTGCCGGAATGCTTTGTCGGCAAGTGCTCTTGCGCCAATGTGGTGACCACATATGCCTCCATGTATCTCTGCCAACAGCTTTTGTCCGTCTTCCCGGTGAATACACTTCAATTTCACACCGTTGAGTCTTCTTCTGTACAGTGTCTTGTCGACAAACTGGTACATACTTGACTGTCGGGCTACTCTTTCCGCTTTTTCTTGCTCTTCGGGGAGTTCTCCTGTCTGAAGGAAACGGACAATCTGTTGTGCCCATGCTGGAGCTTGTGGCTCGACAACAAGGACTAAAGGCAAATTTGCTGCTGCGGGAACATTCGCTTCCACGATGAGAACCTGCGGCTCCGCCGGAGCTTGACGTTCCCCGGCACGTTTGCCGGAGCAAAACTTGTCGGGAGCTTCTGCTTCGACGGAACAAACCCTAGGGTTTGCTGGAGCAGATTGCTCCTCAACGCAAGACAAATCTGTTGCTGCGGAACGTCCGCTTCTACGGCGGGAACCTGCGGCTCTGCCGGAGCTTGAAGTTCCCCGGCAAGCTTGCCGGAGCAAAACTTGTCGGGAGCTTCTGCTTCAACGGAACAAACCCTAGGGCTTGCCGGAGCAGACTGCTCCTCGGCGCAAGGCAAATCTGTTGCTGCGGGAACGTCCGCTTCTACGGCGAGAACCTGCGGCTCTGCCGGAGCTTGACGTTCCCCGGCAAGCTTGCCGGAGCAAAACTTGCTGGGAGCTTCTACTTCAACGGAACAAACCCTAGGGCTTGCCGGAGCAGACTGCTCCTCAGCGCTTTTGGCGTTGATCTTGGGGACTTTCTTGGCGGCCGCTTCGGGAAGCTCTGCCGGAAAATAGTCACCAGAAAACAACTTCCTCTTCTTGCTCTGTCCAGTTGATGGCGTTACAGATGGTTGAGTTAGCTTGAGCACAAAGATCCCTGGTTCCACAGGTAATTTAAGTGCGGCGCACTTTGACAGGCCATCGGCAATGGCGTTCTGAGCTCTTGGAACATGCTCTATTTGTAGGCCGTCAAAGTGCTCTTCTAGCTTTCTCACTTCGTCGACGTAGGCTTCCATCAACGGACTCTGATAGTTCTTGTTTACTTGGTGGACGACAAGCTGTGAGTCACCCCTGACAATGAGCTTCTTGATCCCAAGGTCTGCCGCGATCCTGAGACCGGCAAGCAAGCCTTCATACTCTGCAGTATTGTTTGTCGCTTGCTCCTTGGGAAAGTGCATCTGGACTACGTACTTGAGGTGCTCTCCGGTGGGTGCGACAAGCAGCACGCCAGCGCCGGCGCCTTGCAGCGAAAAGGCACCATCAAAGTACATCAGCCATTCTTTGCTTGCTTCCTTGACGGGGATGCTCATTTCTGGAATTTCTTCATCTGGTGTTGGCGTCCATTCTGCTATGAATTCTGCCAATGCTCTGCTTTGGATAGTTGAAGTACTCTCAAACTTGAGGCCAAAGCTTGACAGTTCCAGTGCCCACTCAACAATCCTGCCTGTTGCTTCTGGATTCTGTAGTATCCTCTTCAGCGGAAAGCGAGTGACAACTGTGATCTCATGTGCTTGGAAGTAATGGCGCAGCTTTCTCGAGGCCATAAGAAGGCCGAAAAGCAATTTCTGCACGCCAGAGTACCTTGACCTAGCCCCCTGCAGAAGGGAACTGACAAAGTAAACTGGGCGCTGCACCATTCTCTTTTGTATCTCCTCGCGCGTCTTCGCAGATCCAACCTTGTCGGGACCAGAGCTTGTCGGGGAAGCCCCCTGCTTGTCGCTGGATGCGCCTGCCGTGGTTGCTGGCTTATCATCTGCCTCCCTCTCTGCCACTAACGCAGCACTAACCACTTGATTGGTTGCCGCTATATACAGCAGCAACTTCTCTTGTGGCTTAGGTGCGACAAGTGTTGGAGCAGAGGACAGGTATCTCTTCAAGTCTTGCAGCGCAGCCTCCGCTTCCGGAGTCCATTTCATTGGACCTGCCTTTTTCAATAGTTTGGAAAACGGCAGGGCGCGCTCAGCAGACCTAGAGATAAACCTGCTGAGAGCAGCCATGCAACCGGCAAGTCTTTGTACATCCTTGACGCGCTTTGGTGCTTCAATCTGCTCAATGGCCTTGATCTTGTCGGGATTGGCTTCGATTCCCCGCTAAGACACGAAGAACCCGAGAAGCTTGCCGGAGGGGACTCCAAACACACACTTCTCGGGGTTGAGCTTGAGGCTGATCTTGCGCAAATTTGCAAAGGTCTCGTCTAAATCTTGAATCAGAGTTGCTTTGTATTTGCTCTTGACCACTATGTCATCCATGTAGGCTTCCACATTTCTGTGTATTTGTGGCTCAAGAGCGACATGGACTACTCTTGCAAATGTTGAACCAGCATTTTTCAAACCGAAAGGCATCCGTATGAAACAGTACGTGCCGCATGGAGTGATAAATGCGGTCTTCTCCTCATCCTCTTCTGCTATGAAGATCTGATGGTATCCTGAATATGAGTCAAGAAATGAAAGCAAGTCACATCCGGCCGTGGAGTCAACAATCTGGTCAATGCGCGGCAAAGGAAATGGGTCTTTGGGACAAGCTTTGTTAACATCAGTAAAGTCGATACAAAGTCTCCATTTCCCGTTCGCCTTGCGCACGACTATAGGATTAGCCAACCACGTAGGATGGAGCACTCCTCTGACAAGGCCTGCTGCTTCCAACTTCTTGATCTCTTCTGCAATGAATTCTTGGCGCTCCACTGCTTTCTTCCTAATCTTCTGCTTGATGGGCCGCGCATGAGGACAAACGGCAAGGTGGTGCTCAATTACTTTCCTGGGAACACCGGGGATGTTAGACGGTTGCCACGCAAACACGTCGACATTCGCCCGCAGGAAAGTAACGAGTGCGCTTTCCTATTTAGGGTCGAGAGTGGCACTGATGGTGAAGGTACCACCAGTGCCGTCCTCCTTGGCGGACACCTTCTTCGTCTCTGGCGGAGCTGCCATTGTCTTCTTACACTTGCTGGTGGAGCTCGATGGTGCGTCCTCGACGGCAGCGCAGCACTCCGAAAAGGTGCGCTTGCCGGAGTGGGCATCAGAACTCTTGCCGGACTTGGTCTTCTTCCCCCCGGGAGCTTCAACGGCAAGTGACTTGCAATCTATTGCGATCGCCGCTTCCCGGTAGATCTTGTCGGCGCAGATAAGAGCATCCTTCTTGTCGCCAGGGACAGAGATGACGCTTATCAGGCCTGGCATCTTCAGCATGTTGTATGCATAGTGAGAGGCTGCCATGAACTTGGCGAGTGCTGGACGGCCAAGTATCCCATTGTAAGGCAATGGAATATCGGCAACGTCAAAAGTGACCCTCTCAGTCCTGAAGTTCAGCTCGCCGCCAAATGTTACTGGCAACGTGACCTTCCCCTTCGGCTTGCTCCTTCCCGGGTTGATTCCTTGGAATGTGCCGGTCTCTTCAAGCTCGCTGTCAGGGATCTGGAGTTTCTAGAGTACACCGGAGGAGATCAGGTTCAAGCCGGCCCCGCCGTCAACTAACATCTTAGTGACCTTGAGGTTGCGGATAGTTGGTGAAACCAACATCGGCAAGCACCCGACCGCAGTTGTGCGATCAGGGTGGTCCTCAATATCAAAGATGATAGGCATGCTAGACCATTTCAGAAGCTTGCGTGATTCGACGGGTGGTTCTGCTGCATTGACTTCCCGCACCCACTGCTTGAGTTGGCGGTGCGAAGTATGCAGAGAAGCACCGCCGTCAACGCACAAGACCTCTGTGGCTTTCTGGAACTCCTGTTTGCTGGTCTCAACATCATCCATGTCTTTGTCGTCGTCGTCATCTTCATCCTTGTCGCGGCCGCGGGGAGGTCTGTCTCCTTGCCGCTGCTTGGCCTTGCCGCGGCGTCCTCCCCGGCCGGCGCGATTCTTGCTGGATTCTCCAGTGCTTCCTTGGGCCCTCTCCTTGTCGCGTCGCTCGTATTCAGCCTTTTGCTGCTGGACAAGCTGCTCGACCTTCTTGCAGCTCTGGAGGTCATGGCCCTTGGTGCGGTGGATCTTGCAGTACTGCTTGTCGGTGCCGTCCTGCTTGTCGGCGACCGCCACAGCATGGCAGTTGGTGCATGCGGCAATCTCCTTGCCGGAGCTACCAACTTTGGCTTTGTTGGCGCCACCTTCGTTGTCGGACTGCTCAACGACTAGCACATCTTTGCCTTTCTTCTTCCTGTTCTTCCGCTGCCGGTTTTTCTTTGCCGGGGCAGCATCCTCGCTGTCAGATCCTTCTGCTCCTGTATTTTCTCCGGGGAGTTTCCTCCCTTCCTCAGCACGTGCACACTTGTCGGCCAGGGCATATAGCTCACTGACGTCTCTGATCTTGCACATCGCCATCTCCTCCCGCATCCTGCGGTTACGCACGTTCTGATGGAACGCGCTGATGACCGCGGCAGGGTGGACATATGGGATGTTATGTTGTACACGGCTGAATCTCTGAATGTACTTGCGCAGGGGCTCTCCTTCCTTCTGGGCGAGCAGATAAAGGTCACTCTCTTGGCCATGAGGTTTGTGGCCGCCTGTAAAGGCGCCGACAAACTGATGGCATAGGTCTGCCCAGGAGGATATGGAGTTGTCTGGCAAATGCATGAGCCAGGACCTGACGTTGGGCTTGAGCACCAGCGGGAAGTAGTTGGCAAGGATCTTGTCGTCCTGTCCCCCGGCAGCATGCACCGCGATGGTGTAGATGCTGAGGAACTCCGACGGATGTGTCTTGCCGTCGTACTTCTCTGGTACATCTGGTTTGAAATTCTTCGTGCTGGGCCACTGGACTTGCCGCAGCTCACGAGTGAACGCGGGGCAACCTACCGCGTACGGCAAGTCGCCTGGTTCCCCTGGCGCATGCATGTCGACAGAGGGCCCAGCGCGCTGGTCTGATTGACGCCGCGCTTCTCTTCGGCGCTCGATGCGAGTACGACCATCCTCTTGTTGTCGTTCTTGAAGAACTTGGCGCTGATCGTGACGAGCTCGCGGATCTGATGACGCGGTGGAGTCGTTGTCGAGGTGGATCCGGCGAGTCGGCGATCTTGGACTTCGGGGCGGAGAGTGCACAGAGGTTGCACATCCACCGGTCTTGTCGCCACCGGTTCGTGCTTGGCTGACTGGCTGCGGCTGCGATGTGCTCGGCTGCCGTTGCATGTCGCCGTTGGCAAAGCCGATGAGACTCTGAATGGTGGCCCTCCAGTCGTCGATCTTGTCTGCCGTTGGAGGGTAGTCCAGGAGCAGTTGAGCTCGCGCCAAAACTTCTGCTGGAGTGGCGGGTGGCAGTGGCGAACGGTGCGAGGAGCGAGATATGCTCGGACTTCTAACTATGTTAGAAGGAGCGGTATCCCGTCCGGGCGACCGTGCCTCGCTCGTGCCAGCATGCTGGCGTGCATGCTGGTCTTGAGCACTCCGAGATCCACCAGCTCAATCTTGGTCCAGCAAACGCATGGCACTGTGAGTACCATGACGCTGCCGGTCCCGCGCCTCCTGAGATGGGCGCGGTGCATGCACGGACGCCGAGGTCTTGGAGTGCGCCCGGTCATTGTGGGAGCCGGCCACGCCACCGATGGGCAGCGCAGTCTTGTCCTTGGACCTGGCAGCACCGCGAGCTCCCTCGTCGACGCCCGTTCTTCCGCCAACGTCCGCCTCATCAGCTGTTTGCTCCGGTGGTGGTGGGGCGGACGGAGCAGCCGCCTCCGAAGCCTTCTTCTTCGGCGGCATGTCGATGAAGATGATGAAGATCTAGCTCGCGTGAATGCCGGATCTGGTTCACACAACCTCGACACCCCCCCTACCTGGCGCGCCAAAGATGCCGGGGTACTGATCCACGGGCACCTATGGGACCGGCGGACCGGGTCCCTTTCAGTTCGGCGGGGGCGGAGATCGTGCAAAGAGCGGATCGAGGCGAAGCACACGAGCGATTTACCCAGGTTCGGGCCGCATGGATGCGTAAAACCCTACTCCTGCTTTGTGGTTTGTATTGATTTCTTGCTCGGGAGCGCGGAGTGCTACAGTACACCCTTGCAGCTAACGAGACCGAGCATGAGTGTTCTCTGGACTAGCTAACAGCTAACCCCCTCTACGTTGCGCATGGGCCTCCTTTTATATGCTCAAGGGGTCACCGACAGGTGGCAACGTAGACAAGGGTAAAAATGGAAAGGTGTTGCGGTAGGTACAGCTACCTGCTACAGTGTATCATACCTAATCCTGACGGCAGGGGACAAAGGCATTAAATGCCCGTCTGCGTCGCCTAAACAGTGCAAAAGGGACCGTCAGGGACGCCACCGCTCGCCACAATGGCAATCTTGTCAGCGCCGCTTGCCACCGCGCACCCCTGGCTGCACAGCCTCCCGCCACGTACGCCTGGAAGGGTCCCAGAGCGACACGTTGGTGGATGTGCTGGAGCGCGGGCACAGAGTGGTGGTTTACCACGGCAAGCGCCTTGCCGTGGTCGTTGTCTTGTCGCGTCCGGGAGCTTGTCGCTCACCGGGCCTTGCCGCGACACGCGGCGCGTCGCGGCAAGTTCCTCGAAGTGCCTTGGTTGGCCTTCCCGGCAAGCTCCTCTCGCCGAGGTCTTGAGGTGCCTTGGTTGGCCTTCCCGGCAAGCTCCTCTTGCCGGGGTCTTGTGGTGGCTTGGTTTGGATACTTTGTTCTTGAATGGCTCCAAAGGAACCACGGAGGACCTTGGCGGTCACCCGGCAAGCCTTGCCGCGGGATGCTATGACTGCCCGTGCACAAGTTCGGGATACTAGGGTACCCCTACTTTAGTACACTGACAAAGTGAAGCATGAGAGTGCAATTATTTATTTAAAATATAACCATCGTCGTGCTCTAAAAGATATAAGTGAAGCACGAGAGCAACTGCCTAGCTCAAAAGATATAAGTGAAGCCGAGCATTCTAATAAATCACGAATAAATACGTGTCCCTCTCAAAAGGTGTGTCCAGCAAACAATGGTTGTGTCAAATTAAAAGGCAAACAAAGCAAAGACTATCATACAAGATGCTCCAAGCAAAACTAATATCATGTGATGAATTAAAATATAGCTCCAAGTAATATACCGATAGATTGTAGACGAAAGAGAGTATGCCATTCGAGGCATCCCCAAGCTTAGAATCTTGGGTGTTCCTTGAATATTACCTTGGGATGCCTTGGGCATCCACAGGCTTAGGGTCTTTCCGCTCTTTATGCCTTCATCCATCCTGATCTCACCCAAAACTTGGAAACTTCAGCACACAAAACTCAACAAAAACCTCGTGAGATCCGTTAGTACAATAAGCAAATCATAAACTTTAGGTACTGTTATGAACCCATTCATATTTATTATTGCATAATACCTATTGTATTCTAACTTCTCCACGAATTATACCCCCCGATATAATCCATAGCATCATCAAAACATTGTACTTACGTAACTCCAAAAAATCTGAAAAATTAGGACAACATGGGAAATTTGTATACAATCGTGTGTTATTTTTTTAGAATTTTATCACGTTCCAGTGAATTATGATAATTCCAGCACTGGGCACAAAAGTTTCTTTTTTTCACAGAATCAAGTCAACTATCAACCAAATCATCCCAAAGGCTTTACTTGGCACAAACACTAATTAAAACATAAAGACACAATCATAACGTTATCAATAATTGTGCCAACACACAAAAACGGAAAGAAAAAGCAAAAAAAATTAAGATAACTATTGGGTTGCCTCCCAACAAGCGCTATTGTTTTACGACCCTAACTAGGTGTAAGGCATTGTTTCATGTATTGTAATCCTTAGTTTTAATTCCATAGGTGGCCCTCATAATAGATTCATATGGTGGTTTAATTATCTTTCTAGGGAAGTGATTTATTCCTTTCTTTAATGGGAATTGGAATCTTATATTTCCTTCTTTCATATCGATAATAGCACCTATGGTTCATAGGAAAAGCCTACCAAGTATTATAGGACAAGACGGATTGCATTCAATATCAGGTACAATGAAATCCACGAGCACATAATTTCTATTAGCAAGTATAAGCACATCATTTATTCTACCAAATGGTTTCTTAATAATTGAATCTGCTAAGTGCAAATTAAGGGAAGATTATATTCATCCATATTAGCGAGACCTAGCATGTCACATAAAGATTTTGGTAAAGTAGAGACGCTACAAGCTAGATCACACAAAGCATTACATTCATAATCTTAATCTTTACTTTAATAGTTAGTTCCATTCATCATGCAATTTCCTAGGTATTGAAACCTCCAACTCTAGCTTTTCTTCATGAGCTTTTGCCATAGCTTCTACAATATGTTTAGTGAAAGCTTTATTTTCTTCATAAGCATGGGTGAATTTATCATGGATTACAAGAAGGAAATACATTCAACTAAAGAACAACTACCACAATTAAAGTCCTTGTAATCCAAAGTACTGGGCATATCACCATTTAAAGTCTTGACCTCTCCAAACCCACTTTTATCATTTTTATCATTACGATCATCACCCTTCAAACAATTAGGATGCCTTCTAGCTAAAGTTGACTCATCTCTAGTCCCTTTTTTCATCAAGTTTTACATTACTAAACAAGGATTCAATAGGTGTGACACCAATCATTTTAATATCTTCATCATCACGGGTAAGAGGATGTGATTCAAGTTTAGCGGCCATTTTATTCACTAGCGTAGTTTGCTTAACAGAAATTTTTCCTAACAAATTTTTAGTACGAGCAAGCTGGGATTGAAGGTTGGCAACTTCATGATTAATATCATAAAGTTGTTTAAGCATCTAGTTGAAGGAAATATGCCCTAGAGGCAATAATAAAGTTGTTGTTTATATTTCCTTATATCATGATAAATGTTTATTATTCATGCTAGAATTGTATTAACCGGAAACTTAGTACATGTGTGAATACATAGACAAATAGAGTGTCACTAGTATGCCTCTACTTGACTAGCTCGTTGAATCAAAGATGGTTATGTTTCCTAACCATAGACATGAGTTGTCATTTGATTAACGGGATCACATCATTAGAGAATGATGTGATTGACTTGACCCATTCCATTAGCTTAGCACGATGATCGTTTAGTTTATTGATATTGCTTTCTCCATAACTTATACATGTTCCTATGACTATGAGATCATGCAACTCCCGAATACCGGAGGAACACTTTGTGTGCTACCAAACGTCACAACGTAACTGGGTGATTATAAAGGTGCTCTACAGGTGTCTCCGATGGTGTTTGTTGAGTTGGCATAGATCGAGATTAGGATTTGTCACTCCTGGGCCCTCTCGGTAATGCACATCACTATAAGCCTTGCAAGCAATGTGACTAATGAGTTAGTTATGGGATGATGCATTACGGAACGAGTAAAGAGACTTGCTGGTAACAAGATTGAACTAGGTATTGAGATACCGACGATCGAATCTCAGGCAAGTAACATACCGATGACAAAGGGAACAATGTATATCGTTATGCGGTTTGACCGATAAAGATCTTCATAGAATATGTGGGAGCCAATATGAACATCCAGGTTCCGCTATTGGTTATTTACTGGAGACGTGTCTCGGTCATGTCTACATAGTTCTCGAACCCGTAGGGTCCGCACGCTTAACGTTCGGTAACGATCGGTATTATGAGTTTATGTGTTTTGATGTACCGAAGGTAGTTCGGAGTCCCGGATGTGATCACGGACATCACGAGGAGTCTCGAAATGGTCGAGACATAAAGATTGATATATTGGACAGCTATATTCGGACACCGGAAGTGTTTCGGGTGATTTCGGAGAAAACCGGAGTACC
>NC_041380.1:164939725-164948470 GCF_002162155.2 Triticum dicoccoides | reverse complement strand
GGGCCACATGGGCCTTAGTGGAGATAGAGAGGGCTGGCCAGGGCAGGCCGCACGCCCCCTCCACCTCTGGTCCGAATTGGACTAGGGAAGGGGGCGGCGCCCCCCTTTCCTTCTCCCTCTCCTCCTTCCTTTCCCCCCTCCTAGTAGGAGTAGGAAAGGGGAGTCCTACTCCTACTAGGAGGAGGACTCCTCCTCTCCTGGCGTGCCCCAAGGGTCGGCCGGCCTCCCCCTTGATCCTTTATATACGGGGGTAGGGGGCACCCTAGAACACACAAGTTGATTGTTTCCAGCCATGTGCGGTGCCCCCCTCCATCATAATCCACCTCGGTCATATCGTAGCGGTGCTTAGGAGAAGCCCTGTTCCGATAGCATCATCATCACCGTCATCACATTGTCGTGCTGACGAAGCTCTCCCTCGACACTCTGCTGGATTGTGAGTTCGTGGGACGTCACCGAGCTGAACATGTGCAGATCGCGGAGGTGCCGTACTTTCGGTACTAGGATCGGTCGATCGTGAAGACGTATGACTACATCAACCGTGTTGTCATAACGCTTCCGCTTACGGTCTACGAGGGTACATACACAATACTCTCCCCTCTCATTGCTATGCATCACCATGATCTTGCGTGTGCGTAGGAAAATTTTTGAAATTACTGCGTTCCCCAACACTAGCAAGGTATAATGTTCTTTAAGTTCTTCCGCGAAAAAATTTATTGTGCTCATACTGCGTAAACATGAAGTTCTTAGTAGTGTTTTCAATTTTAGCCAATCTTTTATGGTAAACTATCAGAGAAATTTTCTTGAGACATGGTGACTAGCAAGCAAACAAGCAACCTAACAAAGCAAAATATGTTTGTGTTTTTCGATTTTTATGAGAAGTGGAGGGAGATGAAAAATAGAGGCAAATAAAAAGTAGAGCAAGTAGATGATAGTTTGTATGTAGGAACCTGATGAGAATTTCATGATGTCTCCCCAACAACGCGCTAGAAATTCTTCCTGGTATTTGTAAACTGCGTTGGGGTTTCCCCGAAGAGGAGGGGTGAAGCAGTACAATAGAGATAAGTATTTCCCTCAGTGAGAACCAAGGTTATCGAACCAATAGGAGAATCAAGAAAACGCCCCTAAGCAGCACCTACACACAAAAGTGCTACTTCTTGAGCTTGCGTTCGTTTTTTCCTTGAAGAGGAAAGGGTGATGCAGCAAAGTAGAGATAAGTATTTCCCTCAGTCAGAGAACCAAGGTATCAATCCAGTAGGAGACAACGCACAAATCAACTAATACCTGCACAAACAAGCAAACAACTTCCACCCAACGCGATAAAGGGGTTGTCAATCCCTTCACGGTCACTTGCAAAAGTGAGATCTAATATAGATAGATACAACTAAACAAAAGATAAAGTAAATATTTTTGGGTTTTTTGGTTTATAGATCAGAAAGTAAAAGATTACAAAATAGTAGATCGGAAACTAATACGAACGAAAATAGTAGATTGGAAACTTATATGATGGAAAATAGACCCGGGGCCATAGGTTTCACTAGAGGCTTCTCTCAAGATAGCAAATAATATGTTGGGCAAACAAATTACTGTCGAGCAATTGATAGAAAAGCGCAAAGTTATGACGATATTTAAGGCAATGATTATGAAATATAGGCATCACGTCCGTATCAAGTAGACCGAAACGATTTTGCATCTACTACTATTACTCCACACATCGACCGACTCCTTCCTGCATCTAGAGTATTAAGTTCATGAAGAACAGAGTAATGCATTAAGTAAGATGACATGACGTAGAGGAAGTAACTCAAGCAATAGTAATACTCAATAAATTTGTCCCCCCACCATATTTTCTTCCCCTCTGTTTGTCCACTACCTCGACTAAACCTAAGCAAAAGAAAAAGAGGTCCAAGAGACATACCCGAATAAAGGAGAAATAGTTATCTTTGATGAATTAGGAAGAAAAGGGATTCTTATTTTGATACAAGAAGAATCGGCACAAGAAAAAGGCTTTTTCTTGTGCCGAATAGACGATTAAGAAGACCTACAATCCCTCCTAAAAGGAAGAAATTTTAGTTTTATTGTTCTCGCATTTGCCTTGGATTCTCTTCTTTTGCATGGGATATAAATAAGGAATTCAAGACATCTCATAAACAAAAAATAGTCTAAACAAAAAAAGGATTTCCAAAATAGGTCATAGATAATTCTAGTAATTGCCAGTAAATCGAAGCTTTTTACCAACTTGATGGTAGGAAATCCCGAGACCTAGAAATTCATTTCGTACAATTGAACCTTTTCAAACTGTTTCTTTTTTAGAACCAAAAAAACTTGTGCCAAAATAACAGATGCGGAGAATAAAAAAAGGCCTTGGACACGTAATGGATCCTGAAGCACGATTTTTGCGTCCACCTGACCAAAACCTCCCACATTAGGATTGCTTGTTAATGGTTGATCAAGCTTAATGGATTCCCCCTCTGAAACAAGAAGTACTGGTCCGGGAGGTATAGTATCAATCACTTGGCGTCCATCTGATGCATCAACTATGGATATTTCATAGCCCCCCCCCTTTCTTTAAGTAGTATTTTTCTTACTATACCTGTTGACATAGCATTATAGATTGTATTGTTACTCTTGCTACCATCAGGATAGATCTGTCCTCTTCCTCGGTTTCCCCCTACATATATGGGATATTTTAAGAAATGAGCATCTTTCTTCATAGCAGGGTCAGGGGAAAGAATGGGAAAGACAATTTCACTATATTTCTTACCGTGAACAGGGCCTATCACAAGAATGTTTTCTTATCGGGACGATAACTCTGAAAAGCAAGATTTCCTATCTTTTCTTTTAACTCAGGGGAAATACGATCGGGCGGCGCTAATTCAAATCCTCGGGCAAAATAAGAACGGCACCTACATTCAACCCTCCCTTTTTTCCATTAGCAAGAACTTGTTTCAATTGCATATCATAAGGAATTCGAAGAACTACTTCAAATACAGTATCAGGAAGCACATCTTGGGGAACTTCAGTATCGACGGGCTTGCTAGCTAAATGGCAATTGGCACATACAATTCGTCTAGTTGCTTCTCATGGGTTTTCATAACACTGCTGCGCAAAAATGGGATATGCATTTGAAATATATGTCCAAGATATTACGTATATCATGATTGATGTAGAAATCGATCGAGTTATCTGTTCCTTTACCCAAGAAAAAGTATTTCTATTTTCCATGTCCAATTGCAGATCCCAGAATTTCTACAATAAGTTAGATAGGTAGCTAAGCTAATCTAGTTCCCTATACATGAATCCATTTGTAGTAAAGGGATGGAGTTTTGTACCAAAGTTTGGGGAGTTGGTTTCGATTGACGTATGAATACTCTACGAATATATTTTTGAACTGCATGTTGTAAACGACCAAGAGCCAATCTGAATTGATCTTGTAATAGATCTGCAACCGAAAAAATACGTTTATTTTTCAAGTGCCTTTATTTTTCAAGTGATTCATATCATCATCGTCAAGTATACCCATTCCAAATTTGATTCCAATCAAATGATCTGTAGCGGCCAATACATCTCGTGGTAACAAGAATGTATTGTTCTGAGGTATATCAAGATTAAGTCTCTGGTTCATATTTCATTGACCAATCCTTCCTAATTCACATTTTTGTTGAAAAAGTTTCTTTTGTAATTCCTCGCATAAGGACTCCGAAAATACCAGGTCCCCACCTACACAAGCAAATTGTTGATAAAACTCGAAAAAAGTTTTTCTTTTGACTCAATCCTCTTCTTCTCCTTAGCATTTGGGAAAGACAAGAAAATTTTAGGGTAGGAAACATTATCTAGAATTTCTCTTAGATTCGAACCCATAGCTTATGATAGAACTAGAATAGATATCTTTTGTTTTCTACTCACGCGAGCCCATATCCTTTCTTTTTTATCAATTGCTAATTCTGATCTCCCTCCCCAATCTAATATTATAGTCCCAATGTAGATACAAATTCCCTTATGATCTAATTCTGAGCAGTAGTAAATACCAGGACTTAGCAATATTTGATTGATCACAATTCGGTATATTCCATTTATAATAAAGGTTCCTAAGGAATTCATTATAGGAATGTTTCCGACAGAAATGGTTTGCTTTTGCACATCGAAACCAAAAATTAATCTCGCAGATACATATAATTCGGAAGAATAGGTGAGTGATTTATACACATCATCTCTTTGTTTTATCAAGGGTTCTAGCAATTGATATCATTTCGCAAATAACTGAAATGCAATTTCGGGATCTGGATCTTTAATTGTTGGAAACTTGTCAAGTTCTTCTGCAAAGGCTTGATTAATGAACCTACAAAATCCCTCGAATTGGGTCTGACTAAATCCCGGTATTGTGGACATTCCCTCGTTTCCATTTCGGAGCATCTTAATCTTAAGTTTCCTTCTTATCAAAGAAAAATTCCATTATCAGCTCACTCTTCATCAATCCCTATGGATCGATCTAGCAATCATGGAATCTATATTCTGTTTATTGAATCACATGAAATTCTAGGGAACTCCACATATGTACTTCATATATGTATTTCATACATATGAATAGAGACCATTTCGATGAAAGTTCGAGCTTGCCAAGGGTACAAATGAAATGAAAATGAATTGATAAAACATTCCTACAAAAAAAATTCTGCCACTTATACTTTATGTTATGATATTCTAATCAGATTGGATGGCAAAGATTTCTCATTTTATCTCCTTTCTATGAATGTAATAAAGCCGTAATATAATATAGTAGAAAGTTTGACTTTACTTCAATTTAGAATAGCATGCTTACTTTAATTTCTCAAAATAATTTGAGGGTTCTTTTTTATTTTGGATCGGAGTAGTATAATTGCTAGAAAATTCAGTATTTCATTGTGGAATTCTAAAATAAAGCAAGTCCCTTTTTAAGTACATGCCAATCTAGTTATCCACCTCTCCCCATATCCATGCTTTTCTTTTATCGTAATTTCATTTGGGTAGGCCAAGATAGTTAGGTTATACTCTATATCAGAGCAAATTTCCTTTTTTTATTCAAGAAATTTAATTTAGTACTTTGAAAAATTAAAGCATGATTCCCCATAGTGATATGTACATAAAGGGGATCTTTGGATAACAATATTGTTCGGACCTAAAGTTTACCTATACATGGATTAAGCATAAAGACATAATATTTTATTATGCCATTGAAGGGGGAGATAATACCGATTTAAGAGTAGTTCACTACTGCAATAAAAAAAGAGAATTGTAGTTAACGGTTCCAATTTGTTCTGAATTTTGCAGCCTGTGAATAGAAATCCACTTTTTCTTCTTTTTCATCTCAATAGAAAGAAATGGGAAGTTTTATTGTGTTAACAATATATGTTTTAAGATAGAATCTATCGAGGAGAATAATAGAAACTGGATCAAAAAAGCAGGAATAGATTTTTTGAAAAAGATTGGAAAAAAGTAAGTAGAATTGTATTCAAAATAAAAGAAATGGGCTTTTCGTAAGAAAACATGGTGCTGTTTTCGAGATTTTTGATCAGATTTTTTGGCGGCAGGGGACTGCAAATCCTTTATCCCCGGTTCAAATCTGGGTGCCGCCTGATCAATAAAATACTTAGGTTTTTTATAGTGCTGATCGAATTCGATAAATATTTACTTCGCATAAGTTCGGGCAAGAGAGTAACTGGGCCTGCCGATACTGGGTTTAGAGAAACCATACCATATTTCTATCCTCAAACTAGAGTTAGGGTTTGTTTTGACGGTAGTGGCCAAAATGGTTATCAATAGGGGTGAGATAGTGTTTCCTTATTCTTTTATTATATGAATTTTAATTGGTTCTTAATTGAGATTCGATTTGATAATTTTAAAATACGAGGATAAGATGTGTGAAATCTTGGTATCGAAAGAAAGGTCCCTAAGGGGCATTCTTTTTTCAATCTAAGATTCATGAAGGGACTCCACGAAAGAATATCAAGACTTACTAATTATTATACATTTTTATCATACATATTATGTTACCTACATACACCAAAGTAAGGACTACTTAATTATAACGAGAATGAGATTAAATAGGTCGATCAAAAATCAATTTAGGAGTTGTGTTATGGATAAAGTCTCCTCATTCTTTCATAGAATGATACAAAGCAAGGCTGCAGGGTTTAGGTCAAAAATAAACATAGGTAAGGTAGGTATCCAATAAATATTTATCTATTGATAATTTTATAGTATATTCGGGCGTCCTTTGCTTAAAAAGAGTAGCAAAAGGAATAAAAAAATCTTCCTATTCCCGCTTCTTCTATTCAGGGCATCTTTCCCATACTCTTTCTTTTTTAAGGAAAAAGGGATACAGTATCATATTTTTAATGCTCTCTAATTCTACCAGAATTCCTATAAGAATTTGTTAGGAATAAATTCATTGAACTAATTGCTCCATGGCCTTAGGGCGCAAACCCTTTTTGACTCTATACCCTTGATTCCACTATGATGATTGATCAATAGTAGAATAATCCCTTCATAGAAATAGGAGACATAATTTAGATGGATATAGTAAGTCTCGCTTGGGCTGCTTTAATGGTAGTCTTTACATTTTCTCTTTCACTAGTAATATGGGGAAGGAGTGGACTCTAGGGATACTACTAATTGATTAAGTAATCAAATTTTTGAATCAATTCTTTTCTTTAGTGGATCATTTTGCATTAATCATTTTGTCAAATGTTATTCTTTAATCTTTTTCTTTAGTTTTGTTTCACTGCTGTAAGAAACTCTTGTATTGTACGTTGTAAGAAAGTCCTTATACCAATTCAGAATTTCTACTAGAAATGACGAATGCTTAAAAAATCTATACATAAGAAAATTAGACTTTGTTCCATGGAACTATTCACGGTATATCACACATTTTCCATTTCCTTTTACTTTTTACTATAGTCTATTCTTAATATTGTTTTTCTTTCCTTACGTGGATTCTTTGGTCAAGACTTGTCTTAGATTTTTTTATTTTGACATGATTGAAATTAAGTGGATGCAATGAAAAAATAAATTGAATTAGACTAATTAACTATTTCAATCTAGTAATTCAAAGATAATTAGTAGAAAGAATCTAAAGTGTCATAGAAAAAATTATATGTTGTTCTTTCTACCACACTTTAAGATTCCAACCAGATCCTTTCATTTAAGACTTGGATTTTTTATTTAATCCCTTTTTAATTTATTCAATGATTAATTGCAATTCCAATTAATTATTTTGGCTGACTGTTTTTACATAAATAATAAGTAAAAAAAATAAGTAGGAATTAGAATGAATAGTGCAGTAGCAATAAATGCGAGAATATTGGCTTCCATAACCTCTTTATTTTTTATTTTCACAATAACTCAGGATGTAATCCCATGGAGAGGGAAAAGGGGTATCTTGTAAATTGAGGGGTAGGGCTTGCATTCTAATAATACTGAATCAATTCAATATTATGAATATCGGATCTACCAAATCGATTCATGGATGAGAGTTATATAGTACAACATAGGAAGATCCTCTATCCACACTAAGACCAAAATGGGTTTTTTGATTGGATTAGGAATTCCCTCTTTTTAAATACTTTTCTACTTTTTCTTTTCAATATCTCTAACCCACAAGCTTTCTAAATCTTATGATGAAAACCCCATCTTTTTATCCTCGATGGCAACAATACAATATGTGCCTTGCTGCCCCTACTATCACTTGGAAAGGACACTGCAAGATTGAACCCAAAGCTAAGCACTTCTCCCGTTGCAAGAAAAACCAATCTAGTTGGCCAAACTAAACCGATAGTTCAAAGAGAATTACAAAGATATCAAATCATGCATAAAAGAATTCAGAAATGATTCAAATAATATTCATAGATAACTTGGTCATAAATCCACAATTCATCGGATCTCGACAAACACACCGCAAAAGAAGATAACATCAGATAGATCTCCAAGAACATTGAGGAGAACATGGTATCGAGAATCAAAGAGAGAGAGAGAGAGATAGACAGAGAGAGAGAGAGAGAAGCCATCTAGCTACTAGCTATGGACCCGCATGTCTGAGGTACACTACGCATGCTTCACCAGAAGGGCAATAGAGTTGATGTAGAAGCCCTCCATGATCAAGTCCCCCTCCGGCAAGAAGCCGAAAAAGGCCCCTAGATGGGATCTCACGGGTACAGAAGATTGCGGCGGTGGAAAAGTGTAACACCCCGGATGTAACTTTCCCAATTTGTACTCCAACTCTTGCCGTTTCCCGCGTTAAGTTATTTTATTTTCTCGGGTTCGGGTTTTTGTCTCCGTGTGTTGTTGTCGTTGTCATGCATCTCATATCATGTCATCATGTGCATTGCATTTGCATACGTGTTCGTCTCATGCATTCGAGCATTTTCCCCGTTGTCCGTTTTGCATTCCGGCGTTTTGTTCTCCTCCGGTGGTCATTTCTAGCTTTCTTTCGTGTGTGGGGATTAAACATTTCCGGATTGGACCGAGACTTGCCAAGAGGCCTTGGTTTACTACCGGTAGACCGCCTGTCAAGTTTCGTACCATTTGGACTTCGTTTGGTACTCCAACGGTTAACCGAGGGACCGAAAAGGCCTCGTGTGTGTTGCAGCCCAACACCCCTCCAATTTGGCCCAAAACCCCCCAAACTCTGCTCCATGTCCTAGAGCGTTCGATCACGATCGCGTGGCCGAAAACCGCACCTCATTTGAACTCTCCTAGCTCCCTCTATGCCTA
>NC_041380.1:164929567-164938955 GCF_002162155.2 Triticum dicoccoides | reverse complement strand
CCGCCACCGCCCGTTCCCGGCCGCGCCGCCCCTCCTCGCCGCCGGCAAAGGCCGGCCTCGCCTCCCCTCCGTCCGGCAAGGCTCCGTCCGCCACCGTCCATCATCGCCGGTGAGCGACCTCGCCGGATCCAGCCTCGGGAGGCGCGCCCGATCCAGATCCGCGTCGGCTACAGTAACCCTAGATCTAGGTCAATTTTTTTTCTAAGTCCTGAAATCTGCAGATCCAAGTGCCTCTGTTTGGGGCCCCGTAACTTTGCATCCGTAGCTCCGATTTGGGCGTATAGCATATCAAAATGTTCATCTTAGAGAGTACATCATTTCATTCCATTGCATCATTTTCATTAGAGTTCATCTTGATACCCGAAATGATGTTAGAAGAGGGCTACTTGAGTTAATTGTCAGATATGTTACTCCGTTTAGCACTTTTGTCATTTTTGTCATGATTAATGTGTGCATGATATGCCTGTGAGTTCTTCATATGTTTTGTTAAGGGTTTTGTCATCTATCCAGAGGTGCAACCCATGTATTTTTAGGATGTGTGTGGTGACTTGTGCAAGCTTGCAAAGTGGTGCACTTGCTAATTCTGTTTTCAGGGACTTAGTAATTTCACAAAGTCCTGGGATTGTTTAGCTCATGATGCCATATGTTCTTGTTGTTTCCTAGTGATCTGTGCCTCTTTTGAGGATGATCAGTAAGGGAGTTTTGTTAATATTGTAGTGCTCTATCCATCCATGTCTTTGTTTGCAATTTTGGAGCACCCTAGCTTGAGTCAATTGAGCTCTACTTTTGCTTCGTTGTGAATCTGGGCAGATCGTCAACTTGTTTGCGATTTTGCCGATGTTATTGTAGTTGATCCGTGCATGCTATGCTATTGTTCTTGCCATGTCTAGCTTTTATTTTGTGCCTTCTTGATGGGTGTATGCTTTTCTTGCCATGACTTGCACCGTGGTGAGTGCATCGAGCTCGTAAACATGCCTTCGTGAGTTATGTTTCAGCATGTCCCAGTTTTCACAAAGTCTGAAAACTGATTTTTTTTTGCTATGTTCGTGTGCTTGTTAGTATATTTTGTGATCCCTTTTGGCTCAAGGTCACTAAGGGACTTTTGTTAAGCTTGTTGAGTAGCTCCATGCCATGTCTTTCTTTGTCATGTTCAGGTCCTGTAGCATGTTGTTTTGTTGCTCCGAAGAGGGATATATGATCTGAAATTCCAGACAAGTGTTAATTTCACTAAGTCTGAGATCTGTTTTACCATTTGCGTTTTTGCCATGCTTGTTTGAACCTCCTAATGGATGAATTGGCCGTAGCTTAGTGCTAGCCTTTTGTTAAGCATCTTGTGTGCATCCCTGCCATGTATTTTGTTGCCATGTTTGGGTGCTGTAGCATGTTCATCTCATTGCATTTAGATGCCTACTTGCTGTAAATCGCAGACCGGTGTCATTTTTGAATCGCTTGCCATTTCCAAACCGTAACTCCAATTCCGGCGTTCTTTATATTGTTTTCAAGCGATTTCATCTCATCTTTCCAGTGGCACCCTTGGAATTCCAAGTTGAGGCAAGGTTCATGCATTTCCTATCATATCTTGCATTTTGCATCCCGCATCGCATGCCGCATAGCATATCATCATTTCATCATATTGCTTGTTTTTGCACGTGGTTGATTGTATCCTTGATGCTTGTTTGTCTTGTTTGGGTAGAGCCGGAAGACGAGTTCGCTAACGAGGAGCCCGTTGAGTTTTCTTTTGAGGATCCAGTCAACTCTGACAACTGTGCAGGCAAGATGATCCTACCGAAATCACTACTATCTTTGCTATGCTAGTTTGCTCGCTCTTTTGCTATGCCATTGCTATGATGCCTACCACTTGCTTGCAAGCCTCCCAAATTTCCATGTCAAACCTATGACCCACCATTGTCCTAGCAAACCGTTGATTGGCTATGTTACCGCTTTGCTCAGCCCCTCTTATAGCGTTGCTAGTTGCAGGTGAAGATCGGAGGCCGTTCCTTGTTGGAACATCTTTTGTTTACTTGTTGGGATATCATTATATTGCCATGTTATCTTAATGCATCTATATACTTGGTAAAGGGTGGAAGGCTCGGCCTCTCGCCTAGTGTTTTGTTCCACTCTTGCCGCCCTAGTTTCCGTCATATCGGTGTTATGTTCCCGGATTTTGCGTTCCTTACGCGGTTGGGTTATAATGGGAACCCCTTGATAGTTCGCCTTGATTAAAGCTTTTCCAGCAATGCCCAACATTGGTCTTACCATTCGCCACCTAGCCTTTTCTTTCCCTTGGGTTCTGCAGACTCAAGGGTCATCTTATTTTAACCCCCCCCCCCCCGGGCCAGTGCTCCTCTGAGTGTTGGTCCAACCAAGCGATGTCCGGGGCTACCAGGGGCAACTCTGGGCTGGCCTACCCGACGTCTTGCTCATCTGAGTGTGCCCTGAGAAAGTGATATGTGCAGCTCCTATCGGGATTTGTCGGCACATTCGGGCGGTGTTGCTGGTCTTGTTATTAACCTGTCGAAGTGTCTTGAGTTACCGAGATACCGAGTCTGATCGGAACGTCTTGGGAGGAGGTCTATTCCTTCGTTGACCGTGAGAGCTTGTCATGGGCTAAGTTGGGACTCCCCTGCAGGGATTGAACTTTTGAAAGTCATGCCCGCGGTTATGGGAAGATGGGAATTTGTTAATGTCTGGTTGTAGATAACTTGAACCTTAACTTAATTAAAATGAATCAACTGAGTGTGTTGCCGTGATGGCCTCTTCTCGGCGGAGTCCGGGAAGTGGACACGGTGTTGGAGTAATGTTTGCGCAGGTTGTTCTCTAGCTTCTCACTCGCGCTTGCCTCCTCTTCTCGCCCTCTTTTGCGAATAAGTTAGCCACCATACTTGCTAGTCGCTTGCTGCAGCTCCACTCATATTTTACCTTGCCATTCCTATAAGCTCAAATAGTTTTGATCGCGAGGGTGCGAGATTGCTGAGTCCCTGTGGCTCACAGATTACTATTACACCAGATGCAGGGCCTGATGATTCCGCTCCGGGAGACGTGTACGAGCTCAAGTGGGAGTTCGACGAAGACTCTCAACGATACTATGTTTCCTTTCCCGATGTTCAGTAGTGGTGCCCAGTTGGGGGTGATTGGGACCGTGTCGCATGTTGGGTTCTCTTTGATTTTGGCGCCGTAGTCGGGCCATGAGTGTTTGGATGATGTAATGTTATTTATGTACTGGATTGACGTGGCGAGTGTAAGCCAACTATGTTATCTCCCCTTTATTATTCATATTACATGGGATGTTGTGAAGATTGCCTAACTTGCGACATATGCCTTCAATGTGATTATGCCTCTAAGTCGTGCCTCGACACGTGGGACCTATAGTCGCATCGAGGGTGTTACAAGTTGGTATCAGAGCGATCCCCGACCTTAGGAGCCCCATTGCTTGATCGTTTTTTTAGCGGCCGAGTTGTGTCTAGAAAAATGTTTTGAGTCTTTAGGAATTATATATCGGAGAGTTTAGGAATTCTTTTTACTTCCCAGTCTCCTCATCGCTCTGGTAAGGCATCCTGGCGTAGAGTTTTGACTCTTCTCTTCTCGAATTTCACAAAAAAAATTAGGATCACGCGGGTATCTTGGAATCGTTCCGATAGTTTTATGATGAGAACATTGTCTTGGTGCCTCCTGTCAGGGGTTTAGTGGAAGTGTCCCGGGGAGTTGAGCTCTGAGGTGTTGTCATCATAATCTTATCGTTACAGTTCTGGAATACCTGAGTCTAGTATGCCGACATCGAAAAACTCTTTTATGTTGTTCGTTGGTGAGATAACCTTGATGCCACCCAGTACTGGGGCGGGAGTTCGGGAGTATCGCCATAACTTGTATAACGGATGCTTTTCGAAGGTTGAGGTAGATGGTTTCCGAAGGTTTCTTGGTTATGTGTTGAAGGATGGATACAGCTGGATGTAGGATTTGCTAGTTTGGGTGAGATATTATGCTTCCCCTGTATCCCCCACACCTGATTGCATAACCGGAAAGGTTCGGAAGTTTCATAGGTGGGAATTCTAGTAGCTTTAGTTTTTCTTCCACGGATATTGGTTTGAGATTGGGATTTCTTACCGATTATTCGTTCTTGATCCGTACCTTGTTGATTTATTTCTCTACCTTAATTCTACGTGACTTCACAATTTATGGATATATGAGCATTTCAAGAGGAATGCATTCGTTCATTTTGTTCAGATGTGAAGACTATATGTTGCAATTTTCATTCCGTTGGATTCAGCTTCAATATTTGTCTATCAATGTGCTAATGGTGGGCAACCTCTTCAGGATGGCTCCTCCAACACGCACGACTCCGAATCCTGATCCGCCACCACCTCCACCTCCTCCAGAGGCATGGCAAGCTGTGATGGCCGCAACCAATGCAAATACACAGTTGATCATGCAAATTCTTCAAGAGCACAATCAAGGCAGTCAAGGGAATCAAGGCAGCAATCAGACTCACTTTGCTACACTCAACCAGTTCCTTGCTAACGGGCCAAAGACTTTCAGCAATTATGTTGAGGCAACCGATGCTGACGATTGGCTTGTGGATCTGTGCAAGCATTTCGAGTGCAGTAACGTCAGGCCTGAGGACTTTGTCAAGTTCCCTTCCTTCGAACTCAAAGATCAAGCTGCAGAATGGTTCCAGCAGTACAAGGACTCCAGAGGTGGACGTGTTATCACCTGGGATGATTTCCGTCGAGATTTCCGAGCTCATCATATTCCGCAGAGCGTGGTTGAAAGCAAGCGTGAGGAATTCCGCAATCTGAAGCAAGGCTCTTTGTATGTCTATGACTACAACAAGTTGTTCCAGAAGCTCGCCCGCTTTGCCAAGCAGGACGTCCCTGATGAGAAGAGCATGATATATCAGTTCAGGGGTGGTCTCAGAGAAGAAATTCAGCTCGCTCTTGTCCTCTTTGAGCCCTTGAAGTACGATGAGTTCTACAACATGGCACCGAAGCAAGAGGCTGCTCAGTTGAGGTGTGATGCTTCCAAGAAGTGAGTCAGGGATGTTACTCCTTCTTCCTCTACTCAAGTGGCCAAGCAGCAGAAGTTTTGGCTTCCTCCTCCTCCGTTCCGTCAGCCGTATCAGCAGAAGAGCAAAGGTGGCAGTGGTTCTTCCCACCCACCCAACCCTGGCTTTCAGAACAAGACTTCGTCTCAAGCTCCAAGATCGAGTGCTCCGTATCACCGTCCGCTTTCAGAGGTCACGTGCAACAAGTGCCAATAGAAGGGTCACTATGCCAACAAGTGTTTCAACCAGAGGCGTCTTCCTCCTCCTCCTCCTGTCAGGTCGACAAGTACAGTTGTGGTCAAGCATAACCCCAAGTCCGCCAAGGTCAACTTGCTTAATGCAGCTCAGGCAGAGGAATCACCAGATGTGATCATGGGTAACCTTCCTGTTAATGGCATTCCCGCAAGAGTTCTTTTTGACACTGGTGCATCTTTATCATTTTTGTCGAAGCCTTTTGCATCCATGCATGACGTGCATACTATTGATTTGCTTAAGCCGATAGCGGTTTCTTCTCCGGGTTTGTTCATGAACACCAAAATGATGGCTCCGGATGTTACTATCACATTGGGCGACTACAAGTTCCTTTCTTCTCCTATGGTGCTTGGTAACTCAGATATTGATCTTATTCTCGGAATGGATTGGCTTTCTAAGCACAAGGCTCAGCTTGATTGTGCAGCCAGGCAGATTCAATTGACTCATTCGTCTGAGGATGTAATTGTCTTTGCTGCTCGTGATGATACTATCCATCTGTTTTCTCTCAATGAGAAGGGTGAATTGGATGCCATCTCTCAAATTCCAGTCGTTTGCGAATATCAAGACGTCTTTCCAGAAGAGCTCCCAGGAATGCCTCCGCACCGGCCAGTTGAATTCGTTATTGATTTTGAACCCGGCACGGAACCTGTGTGCAAACGTCCTTACAAGCTCGGACCTGAAGAGTTGAAGGAGCTGAAGAAGCAACTCGATATGCAAGAGAAAATGGGTCTTATCCGGCCTAGTTCTTCTCCGTGGGGTTGTGGTGTTCTTTTTGTGAAGAAGAAGGATGGAACGGACCGACTTTGTGTTGATTACCGTCCAGTGAACAAGAAGACCATCAAGAACAAATACCCACTTCCCAACATCAATGAGTTGTTCGAACAACTCAAAGGTGCTCAAGTATTCTCCAAGCTTGATCTCCGTATGGGTTCTCACCAGATTCACATTCGTGAAGAAGATATTCCCAAGACAGCATTCAGAACAAGCTTTGGTTCATATGAATACACTGTCATGTCTTTTGGCCTCGCCAACGCTCCTCCGACGTTCTCTCGCATGATGAACTTCATCTTCAACGCCTACACCAATGACTTCGTTTTGGTCTATCTCGACGACATTCTGGTTTTCTCGAAGAACAAGGAAGATCATGCCAAGCACTTGCGTTTGGTTCTCGATAAGCTCAGGGAACATCAGTTCTACGCCAAGTTCTCCAAGTGTGAATTTTGGCTTGATGAGGTTCTTTATCTTGGTCATATCATCTCTGCCAAGGGCATTGCCGTGAATCCTGAGAAGGTGTCTGCAATTGTGAATTGGGAACCTCCTCAGAACGTGAAGCAACTCCGCAGTTTTCTCGGTCTCGCAAGCTATTGCCGAAGATTCGTTGAAAACTTTTCTAAGATCGCGAAGCCTCTCTCAAATCTTCTTCGGAAGCACGTCAAGTACGTTTGGTCTCCGGAGTGCGATATTGCTTTCAACACTTTGAAAGAGAAATTGATCACTGCTCCAGTTCTGACTCCACCTGATGAATCCAAGCCGTACGAGGTCTTTTGTGATGCCTCTCTCCAAGGTCTTGGCGCAGTATTGATGCAAGAGAACAAAGTTGTTGCTTATACATCTCGCCAGTTGAAGCCTAATGAGAAGAACTACCCCACTCATGATCTCGAGTTGGCGGCAGTTGTGCATGCTCTTTTGACTTGGAGACATCTTCTATTAGGAAGAAAAGTGGACATTTTCACTGATCACAAGAGTCTCAAGTACATCTTCACTCAGCCTAATCTCAACCTCAGGCAAACTCGATGGGTCGAAATGATTCAAGAGTATAATCCGAGTATCGAGTATACTCCAGGCAAGGCCAATGTGATTGCTGACGCTTTGAGCAGAAAGGCCTACTGCAACAGTGTTATTCTCAAGCCTTATCAACCCGAGCTTTGTGAAGCTTTCCGCAAACTTAATCTGCAAGTTGTTCCTCAAGGTTTCCTCGCCAACCTTCAAGTCTCTCCTACCTTGGAAGACCAGATTCGCCAAGCCTAGCTTCTTGATGCTATGGTGAAAAAGGTGAAGATTGGGATTGCCAAGAGTCAGTCCAAGTACAAGTGCTACCGCCTTGATGACAAGGACACTCTCTTCTTCGAGGATCGTATTGTTGTGCCCAAAGGTTACCTTCGTAAAGTGATCATGAACGAGGCTCACAATTCTCTCCTCTCCATCCACCCTGGGAGCACGAAGATGTATCAGGACCTTAAGCAAGCTTATTGGTGGACACGAATGAAGCGCGAGATAGCTCAATTCGTGAATGAATGTGATGTCTGCAGAAGAGTGAAGGCAGAACACCAAAGGCCAGCAGGTCTCCTCCAACCTCTTGCCATTCCAGAATGGAAGTTTGACCATATTGAAATGGACTTCGTGACTGGGTTTCCAAAGTCCAAGCGTGGCAATGATGCTATATTTGTTGTCATCGACAAACTCACCAAAGTGGCTCACTTTCTGCGTATCAAAGAGTCGATCACTGCAGCTCAATTGGCGGAACTCTATACCTCTCGTATTGTCTCTCTACACGGTATTCCTCAAGTGATCTCTTCAGACCGTGGCAACATCTTTACCTCGAAGTTTTGGGATTCTTTTCAGAAGGCCATGGGCACGAACATCCGCTTCAGCACTGCTTTCCATCCTCAAACAAGCGGTCAAGTCAAGCGTGTCAACCAGATTCTTGAAGATATGCTCAGGGCTTGTGTGATCTCCTTCGGCATGAAGTGGGAGGATTGTCTTCCTTATGCTGAATTCTCCTACAACAACAGTTTTCAAGCAAGTTCGGGCAAGGCCCCTTTTGAAATTATGTATGGCAGGAAGTGCCGTACCCCTCTCAACTGGTCTGAAACCGGTGAACGTCAGCTTTTGGGTAATGACTTAATCACAGAGGCAGAAGAAATGTGCAAAGTCATTCGTGATAACCTCAAAGCAGCCCAATCCCGCCAGGAGAGCTACTATGATAGTAAGCACCGTGATTTGGCTTTCGAGATCGGAGACCATGTTTACCTCCGTGTCTCTCCTATGAAAGGTACTCGTCGCTTAGGTATCAAAGGGAAGCTTGCCCTAGATACGTGGGACCTTTCAAGATTGTCAGCAAGAGAGGCGACCTCGCCTATCAACTCGATCTTCCTTCAAACTTTGCAAATGTTCATGACGTGTTCCATGTCTCTCAGCTTCGAAAGTGCTTCAAGACTCCTGACCGCACCGTCAACTTTGAGGACATTGAGCTCCAAGAAGATCTCTCTTATCGTGAGCACCCAGTTGCTATTCTTAAAGAGACTGAACGCAAGACTCGCAACAAGTCAATCAAATTTCTCAAAGTCAAGTGGTCACTCCATTCCGACCGTGAAGCTACCTGGGAACGCGAGGATCACCTCCGTTCTGAGTACCCGGCGTTCTTTCAGTCCTAGATCTTGGGACGAGATCTTTTCGTAGTGGTGGAGTGTTGTAACACCCCGGATGTAACTTTCCCAATTTGTACTCCAACTCTTGCCGTTTCCGGCGTTAAGCTATTTTATTTTCTCGGGTTCGGGTTTTTGTCTCTGTGTGGTGTTGTCGTTGTCATGCATCTCATATCATGTCATCATGTGCATTGCATTTGCATACGTGTTCGTCTCATGCATTCGAGCATTTTCCCCGTTGTCCGTTTTGCATTCCGGCGCTTTGTTCTCCTCTGGTGGTCATTTCTAGCTTTCTTTTGTGTGTGGGGATTAAAAATTTCCGGATTGCACCGAGACTTGCCAAGCGGCCTTGGTTTACTACCGGTAGACCGCCTATCAAGTTTCGTACCATTTGGACTTCGTTTGGTACTCCAACGGTTAACCGAGGGACCGAAAAGGCCTCGTGTGTGTTGCAGCCCAACACCCCACCAATTTGGCCCAAAACCCACCAAACTCTGCTCCATGTCCTAGAGCGTTCGATCACGATCACGTGGCCGAAAACCGCACCTCATTTGGACTCTCCTAGTTCCCTCTATGCCTATATATACACCCCCCCCCATTCCAAATTCGCGGATCCTCTCCCCCCTAACCCTAATAAAAATCCCAGATCCGCCGCTCCGGACGTGTCCGGGCG
>NC_041380.1:164919565-164928985 GCF_002162155.2 Triticum dicoccoides | reverse complement strand
CAAGGCTCCGGCCGCCATCGTCCATCGTCGCCGGCGAGCGACCTCGCCGGATCCAGCCTCGGGAGGCGCGCCCGATCCAGATCCGCGTCGGCTACAGTAACCCTAGATCTAGGTCAATTTTTTTTTTCTAAGTCCTGAAATCTGCAGATCCAAGTGCCTCTGTTCGGAGCCCCGTAACTTTGCAACCGTAGTTTCGATTTGGGCGTATAGCATATCAAAATGTTCATCTCAGAGGGTACATCATTTCGTTCCATTGCATCATTTTCATTAGAGTTCATCTTGATGCCCGAAATGCTATTATAAGAGGGCTACTTGAGTTAATTGTCAGATCTGTTACTCCATTTAGCACTTTTGTCATTTTTGCCATGATAAATGTGTGCATGATATGCCCGTGAGTTCTTCATATGTTTTGTTAAGGATTTTGTCATCTATCCAGAGGTGCAACCCATGTATTTTTAGGATGTGTGTGGTGACTTGTGCAAGCTTGCAAAGTGTTGCACTTGCTAATTCTGTTTTCAGGGACTTAGTAATTTCACCAAGTCCTGGGATTGTTTAGCTCATGATGCCATATGTTCTTGTTGTTTCCTAGTGATCCGTGCCTCTTTTGAGGATGATCAGTAAGGGAGTTTTGTTAATATTGTAGTTCTCTATCCATCCATGTCTTCATTTGCAATTTTGGAGCACCCTAGCTTGAGTCAATCGAGCTCTACTTTTGCTTCGTTGTGAATCTGGGCAGATCGTCAACTTGTTTGCGGTTTTGCCGATGTTATTGTAGTTGATCCGTGCATGCTATGCTATTGTTCTTGCCATGTCTAGCTTTTATTTTGTGCCTTCTTGATGTGTGTATGCTTTTCTTGCCATGACTTGCACCATGGTGAGTGCATCGAGCTCATAAACATGCCTTCGTGAGTTATGTTTCAGCATGTCCCAGTTTTCACTAAGTCTGAAAACTGATTATGTTTTTGCTATGTTCGTGTGCTTGTTAGTATATTTTGTGATCCCTTTTGGCTCAAGGTCACTAAGGGACTTTTGTTAAGCTTGTTGAGTAGCTCCATTCCATGTCTTTCTTTGTCATGTTCAGGTCCTGTAGCATGTTGTTTTGTTGCTCCGAAGAGGGATATATGATCTGAAATTCCAGACAAGTGTTAATTTCACTAAGTCTGAGATCTGTTTTACCATTTGCGTTTTTGCCATGCTTGTTTGAACCTCCTAATGGATGAATTGGCCATAGCTCAGTGCTAGCCTTTTGTTAAGCATCTTGTGTGCATCCCTGCCATGTATTTTGTTGCCATGTTTGGGTGCTGTAGCATGTTCATCTCATTGCATTTAGATGCCTACTTGTTGTAAATCGCACACCGGTGTCATTTTTGAATCGCTTGCCATTTCCAAACCGTAACTCCGATTCCGGCGTTCTTTATATTGTTTTCAAGTGATTTCATCTCATCTTTCCAGTGGCACCCTTGGAATTCCAAGTTGAGGCCAGGTTCATGCATTTCCTGTCATATCTTGCATTTTGCATCCCGCATCGCATGCCGCATAGCATATCATCATTTCATCATATTGCTTGTTCTTGCACGTGCTTGATGGTATCCTTGTTGCTTGTTTGTCTTATTTGGGTAGAGCCGGGAGACGAGTTCGCTAATGAGGAGCTTGTTGAGTTTTATTTTTAGGATCCAGTCAACTCTGACAACTGTGCAGGCAAGATGATCCTACCCTCGAAATCACTACTATCTTTGCTATGCTAGTTTGCTCGCTCTTTTGCTATGCCATTTCTACGATGCCTACCACTTGCTTGCAAGCCTCCCAAATTGCCATGTCAAACCTCTGACCCACCATTGTCCTAGCAAACCGTTGATTGGCTATGTTACCGCTTTGCTCAGCCCCTCTTATAGCGTTGCTAGTTACAGGTGAAGATCGGAGGTCGTTCCTTGTTGGAACATCTTTTGTTTACTTGTTGGGATATCATTATATTGCCATGTTATCTTAATGCATCTATATACTTGGTAAAGGGTGGAAGGCTCGGCCTCTCGCCTAGTGTTTTGTTCCACTCTTGCCACCCTAGTTTCCGTCATATCGGTGTTATGTTCCCGGATTTTGCGTTCCTTACGCGGTTGGGTTATAATGGGAACCCCTTGATTGTTCGCCTTGATTAAAGCTTTTCCAACAATGCCCAACATTGGTCTTACCATTCGCCACCTAGCCTTTTCTTTCCCTTGGGTTCTGCAGACTCAAGGGTCATCTTATTTTAACCCCCCCCCCGGGCCAGTGCTCCTCTGAGTGTTGGTCCAACCGAGCGATGTCCGGGGCTACCAGGGGCAACTCTGGGCTGGCCTACCCGACGTCTTGCTCATCTGAGTGTGCCCTGAGAAAGAGATATGTGCAGCTCCTATCGGGATTTGTCGATACATTCGGGCGGTGTTGCTGGTCTTGTTTTTAACCTGTCGAAGTGTCTTGAGTTACCGAGATACCGAGTCTGATCGGAACGTCTTGGGAGGAGGTCTATTCCTTCGTTGACCGTGAGAGCTTGTCATGGGCTAAGTTGGGACTCCCCTGCAGGGATTGAACTTTCGAAAGTCGTGCCCGCGGTTATGGGAAGATGGGAATTTGTTAATGTCCGGTTGTAGATAACTTGAACCTTAACTTAATTAAAATGAATCAATTGAGTGTGTTGCCGTGATGGCCTCTTCTCGGCGGAGTCCGGGAAGTGGACACGGTGTTGGAGTAATGTTTGCGCAGGTTGTTCTCTAGCTTCTCGCTCGCGCTTGCCTCCTCTTCTCGCCCTCTTTTGTGAATAAGTTAGCCACCATACTTGCTAGTCGCTTGTTGCAGCTCCACTCATATTTTACCTTGCCATTCCTATAAGCTCAAATAGTTTTGATCGCAAGGGTGCGAGATTGCTGAGTCCCTGTGGCTCATAAATTACTATTACACCAGATGCAGGGCCTGATGATTCCGCTCCGGGAGACGCGTACGAGCTCAAGTGGGAGTTCGACGAAGACTCTCAACGATACTATGTTTCCTTTCCCGATGTTCAGTAGTGGTGCCCAGTTGGGGGTGATTGG
Organism: Triticum dicoccoides; assembly: GCF_002162155.2. Classification (NCBI taxonomy): domain Eukaryota; kingdom Viridiplantae; phylum Streptophyta; class Magnoliopsida; order Poales; family Poaceae; genus Triticum; species Triticum dicoccoides. The sequence goes on along the minus strand of NC_041380.1, from coordinate 164,925,923 downwards.
GACCGTGTCGCATGTTGGGTTCTCTTTGATTTTGGCGCCGTAGTTGGGCCATGAGTGTTTGGATGATGTAATGTTATTTATGTACTGGATTGACATGGCGAGTGTAAGCCAACTATGTTATCTCCCCTTTATTATTCATATTACATGGGATGTTGTGAAGATTGCCTAACTTGCGACATATGCCTTCAATGCGATTATGTCTCTAAGTCGTGCCTCGACACGTGGGAGCTATAGTCGCATTGAGGGTGTTACAAGTTGGTATCAGAGCGATCCCCGACCTTAGGAGCCCCATTGCTTGATCTTTTTTTAGCGGCCGAGTTGTGTCTAGAAAAATGTTTTGAATCTTTAGGAATTATATATCGGAGAGTTTAGGAATTCTTTTTACTTCCCAGTCTCCTCATCGCTCTGGTAAGGCATCCTGACGTAGAGTTTTGACTCTTCTCTTCTTGAATTTCACAAAAAAAATTAGGATCACGCGGGTATCTTGGAATCGTTCTGATAGTTTTATGATGAGAACATTGTCTTGGTGCCTCCTGTCAGGGGTTTAGTGGAAGTGTCCCGGGGAGTTGAGCTCTGAGGAGTTGTCATCATAATCTTATCTTTACAGTTCTGGAATACCTGAGTCTAGTACGCCGACATCGAAAATCTCTTTTATGCAGTTCGTTGGTGAGATAACCTCGACGCCACCCAGTACTGGGGCGGGAGTTCGGGAGTATCGCCATAACTTGTATAATGGATGATTTTCGAAGGTTGAGGTAGATGGTTTCCGAAGGTTTCTTGGTTATGTGTTGAAGGATGGATACAGCTGGATGTAGGATTTGCTAGTTTGGGTGAGATATTATGCTTCCCCTGTATCCCGAACACCTGATTGCATAACCGGAAAGGTTCGGAAGTTTCATAGGTGGGAATTCTAGTAGCTTTAGTTTTTCTTCCACGGATATTGGTTTGAGATTGGGATTTCTTACCGATTATTCGTTCTTGATCCGTACCTTGTTGATTTATTTCTCTACCTTAATTCTACGTGGCTTCTCAATTTATGGATATGTGACCATTTCAATAGGAATGCATTCGTTCATTTTGTTCGGATGTGAAGACTATATGTTGCAATTTTCATTCCGTTGGATTCAGCTTCAATATTTGTCTAACAATGTGCTAATGGTGGGCAACCTCTTCAGGATGGCTCCTCCAACGCGCACGACTCCGAATCCTGATCCGCCACCACCTCCACCTCCTCCAGAGGCATGGCAAGCTGTGATGGCCGCAACCAATGAAAATACACAGTTGATCATGCAAATTCTTCAAGAGCGCAATCAAGGCAGTCAAGGGAATCAAGGCAGCAATCAGAGTCACTTTGCTACACTCAACCAGTTCCTTGCTAACGGGCCAAATACTTTCAGCAATTGTGTTGAGGCAATCGATGCTGACGATTGGCTTGTGGATCTGTGCAAGCATTTCGAGTGCAGTAACGTCAGGCCTGAGGACTTTGTCAAGTTCGCTTCCTTCCAACTCAAAGATCAAGCAGTACAAGGACTCCATAGGTGGATGTGTTATCACTTGGGATGATTTCCGTCGAGATTTCCGAGCTCATCATATTCCGCAGAGCGTGGTTGAAAGCAAGCGTGAGGAATTCCGCAATCTGAAGCAAGGCTCTTTGTCTGTCTATGACTACAACAAGTTGTTCCAGAAGGTCGCCCGCTTTGCCAAGCAGGACGTCCCTGATGAGAAGAGCATGATATATCAGTTCAGGGGTGGTCTCAGAGAAGAAATTCAGCTCGCTCTTGTCCTCTTTGAGCCCTTGAGGTACGATGAGTTCTACAACATGGCACTGAAGCAAGAGGCTGCTCAGTTGAGGTGTGATGCTTCCAAGAAGCGAGTCAGGGATGTTACTCCTTCTTCCTCTACTCAAGTGGCCAAGCAGCAGAAGTTTCGGCTTCCTCCTCCTCCGTTCCGTCAGCCGTATCAGCAGAAGAGCAAAGGTGGCAGTGGTTCTTCCCACCCACCCAACCCTGGCTTTCAGAACAAGACTTCGTCTCAAGCTCCAAGATCGAGTGCTCTGTATCACCGTCCGCTTTCAGAGGTCACGTGCAACAAGTGCCAACAGAAGGGTCACTATGCCAACAAGTGTTTCAACCAGAGGCGTCTTCGTCCTCCTCCTCCTGTCAGGTCGACAAGTACAGCTATGGTCAAGCATAACCCCAAGTCCGCCAAGGTCAACTTGCTGAATGTAGCTCAGGCAGAGGAATCACCAGATGTGATCATGGGTAACCTTCCTGTTAATGACATTCCCGCAAGAGTTCTTTTTGACACTGGTGCATCTTTATCATTTTTGTCGAAGCCTTTTGCATCCATGCATGACGTGCATACTATTGATTTGCCTAAGCCGATAGCGGTTTCTTCTCCGGGTTTGTTCATGAACACCAAAATGATGGCTCCGGATGTTACTATCACATTGGGCGACTACAAGTTCCTTTCTTCTCCTATGGTGCTTGGTAACTCAGATATTGATCTTATTCTCGGAATGGATTGGCTTTCTAAGCACAAGGCTCAGCTTGATTGTGCAGCCAGGCAGATTCAATTGACTCATTCGTCTGAGGATGTAATTGTCTTTGCCGCTCGTGATGATACTATCCGTCTATTTTCTCTCAATGAGAAGGGTGAATTGGATGCCATCTCTCAAATTCCAGTCGTTTGCGAATATCAAGACGTCTTTCCAGAAGAGCTCCCAGGAATGCCTCCGCACCGGCCAGTTGAATTCGTTATTGATCTTGAACCCAGCACGGAACCTGTGTGCAAATGTCCTTACAAGCTCGGACCAGAAGAGTTGAAGTAGCTGAAGAAGCAACTCGATATGCAAGAGAAAATGTGTCTTATCCGGCCTAGTTCTTCTCCGTGGGGTTGTGGTCTTCTTTTTGTGAAGAAGGATGGAACGGACCGACTTTGTGTTGATTACCCTTCCAGTGAACAAGAAGACCATCAAGAACAAATACCCACTTCCCAACATCAATGAGTTGTTCGAACACCTCAAAGGTGCTCAAGTATTCTCCAAGCTTGATCTCCGTATGGGTTATCACCAGATTCGCATTCGTGAAGAAGATATTCCCAAGACAGCGTTTAGAACAAGCTTTGGTTCATATGAATACACTGTCATGTCTTTTGGCCTCGCCAACGCTCCTCCAACATTTTCTCGCATGATGAACTTCATCTTCAACGCCTACACCAATGACTTTGTTTTTGTCTATCTCGATGACATTCTGGTTTTCTCGAAGAACAAGGAAGATCATGCCAAGCACTTGTGTTTGGTTCTCGATAAGCTCAGGGAACATCAGTTCTACGCCAAGTTCTCCAAGTGTGAATTTTGGCTTGATGAGGTTCTTTATCTTGGTCATATCATCTCTGCCAAGGGCATTGCCATGAATCCTGAGAAGGTGTCTGCAATTGTGAATTGGGAACCTCCTCAGAACGTGAAGCAACTCCGCAGTTTTCTCGGTCTCGCAAGCTATTGCCGAAGATTCGTTGAAAACTTTTCTAAGATCGCGAAGCCTCTCTCAAATCTTCTTCGAAAGCACGTCAAGTACGTTTGGTCTCCGGAGTGCGATATTGCTTCCAACACTTTGAAAGAGAAATTGATCACTGCTCCAGTTCTGACTCCACCTGATGAATCCAAGCCGTACGAGGTCTTTTGTGATGCCTCTCTCCAAGGTCTTGGCGCAGTATTGATGCAAGAGAAGAAAGTTGTTGCTTATACATCTCGCCAGTTGAAGCCTAATGAGAAGAACTACCCCACTCATGATCTCGAGTTGGCGGCAGTTGTGCATGCTCTTTTGACTTGGAGACATCTTCTATTGGGAAGAAAAGTGGACATTTTCACTGATCACAAGAGTCTCAAGTACATCTTCACTCAGCCTAATCTCAACCTCAGGCAAACTCGATGGGTCGAAATGATTCAAGAGTATAATCCGAGTATCGAGTATACTCCAGGCAAGGCCAATGTGATTGCTGACGCTTTGAGCAGAAAGGCCTACTGCAACAGTCTTATTTTCAAGCCTTATCAACCCGAGCTTTGTGAAGCTTTCCGCAAACTTAATCTGCAAGTTGTTCCTCAAGGTTTCCTCACCAACCTTCAAGTCTCTCCTACCTTGGAAGACCAGATTCGCCAAGCCCAGCTTCTTGATGCTATGGTGAAAAAGGTGAAGATTGGGATTGCCAAGAGTCAGTCCAAGTACAAGTGCTACCGCCTTGATGACAAGGACACTCTCTTCTTCGAGGATCGTATTGTTGTGCCCAAAGGCGACCTTCATAAAGTGATCATGAACGAGGCTCACAATTCTCTCCTCTCCATCCACCCAGGGAGCACGAAGATGTATCAGGACCTTAAGCAAGCTTATTGGTGGACTCGAATGAAGCGCGAGATCGCTCAATTCTTGAATGAATGTGATGTCTGCAGAAGAGTGAAGGCAGAACACCAAAGGCCAGCAGGTCTCCTCCAACCTCTTGCTATTCCAGGATGGAAGTTTGACCACATTGAAATGGACTTCGTGACTGGGTTTCCAAAGTCCAAGCGTGGCAATGATGCTATATTTGTTGTCATCGACAAACTCACCAAAGTGGCTCACTTTCTGCCTATCAAAGAGTCGATCACTGCAGCTCAATTGGCGGAACTCTATACCTCTCATATTGTCTCTCTGCACGGTATTCCCCAAGTGATCTCTTCAGACCGTGGCAGCATCTTTACCTCGAAGTTTTGGGATTTTTTCAGAAGGCCATGGGCACGAACATCCGCTTCAGCACTGCTTTCCATCCTCAAACAAGCGGTCAAGTCGAGCGTGTCAACCAGATTCTTGAAGATATGCTTAGGGCTTGTGTGGTCTCCTTTGGAATGAAGTGGCAGGATTGTCTTCCTTATGCTGAATTCTCCTACAACAACAGTTTTCAAGCAAGTTCGGGCAAGGCCCCTTTTGAAATTCTGTATGGCAGGAAGTGCCGTACCCCTCTCAACTGGTCTGAAACCGGTGAACGTCAGCTTTTGGGTAATGACTTAATCACAGAGGCAGAAGAAATGTGCAAAGTCGTTCGTGATAACCTCAAAGCAGCCCAATCCCGCCAGAAGAGCTACTATGATAGTAAGCACCGTGATTTGGCGTTTGAGATCGGAGACCATGTTTACCTCCGTGTCTCTCCTATGAAAGGTACTCGTCGCTTCGGTATCAAAGGGAAGCTTGCCCCTAGATACGTGGGACCTTTCAAGATTATCAGCAAGAGAGGCGACCTCACCTATCAACTCGAGCTTCCTTCAAACTTTGCAAATGTTCATGACGTGTTCCATGTCTCTCAGCTTCGAAAGTGCTTCAAGACTCCTGACCGCACCGTCAACTTCGAGGACATTGAGCTCCAAGAAGATCTCTCTTATCGTGAGCACCCAGTTGCTATTCTTGAAGAGACTGAACGCAAGACTCGCAACAAGTCAATCAAATTTCTCAAAGTCAAGTGGTCACTCCATTCCGACCGTGAAGCTACCTGGGAACGCGAGGATCACCTCCGTTCTGAGTACCCGGTGTTCTTTCAGTCCTAGATCTCGGGACGAGATCTTTTCGTAGTGCTGGAGTGTTGTAACACCCCGGATGTAACTTCCCAATTTGTACTCCAACTCTTGCCGTTTCCGGCGTTAAGTTATTTTATTTTCTCGGGTTCGGGTTTTTGTCTCCGTGTGTTGTTGTCGTTGTCATGCATCTCATATCATGTCATCATGTGCATTGCATTTGCATACGTGTTCGTCTCATCCATTCGAGCATTTTCCCCGTTGTCCGTTTTGCATTCCGGCGCTTCGTTCTCCTCCGGTGGTCATTTCTAGCTTTCTTTCATGTGTGGGGATTAAACATTTCTGGATTGGACCAAGACTAGCCAAGCGGCCTTGGTTTACTACCAGTAGACCGCCTGTCAAGTTTCGTACCATTTGGACTTCGTTTGGTACTCCAACGGTTAACCGAGGGACCGAAAAGGCCTCGTGTGTGTTGCAGCCCAACACCCCTCCAATTTGGCCCAAAACCCACCAAACTCTGCTTCATGTCCTAGAGCGTTCGATCACGATCGCGTGGCCGAAAACCGCACCTCATTTGGACTCTCCTAGCTCCCTCTATGCCTATATATACACTCCCCCCCATTCCAAATTCGCGGATCCTCTCCCCCCTAACCCTAATAAAAATCCCAGATCCGCCGCTCCGGACGTGTCCGGGCGGAGCAGGAGAACGTCCGCCGCCACCGCCGCCCCGTTGGCCGCGCCGCCGCCCCACATCCCCGCCGGCCCGGGAGCCCAAGGCCGGCCCCCGCGGCTCGCTAGCGCCCGCCGCCGTCGTCCTCGGCG
>NC_041380.1:164877953-164918833 GCF_002162155.2 Triticum dicoccoides | reverse complement strand
CCGGCCGCCACCGTCCATCGTCGCCGGCGAGCGACCTTGCCGGATCCAGCCTCGGGAGGCGCGCCCGATCCAGATCCGCGTCGGCTACAGTAACCCTAGATCTAGGTCAAATTTTTTTTCTAAGTCCTGAAATCTGCAGATCCAAGTGCCTCTGTTCGGGGCCCCGTAACTTTGCATCCGTAGCTCCGATTTGGGCGTATAGCATATAAAATGTTCATCTCAGAGAGTACATCATTTCATTCCATTGCATCATTTTCATTAGAGTTCACCTTGATGCCCGAAATGCTGTTAGAAGAGGGCTACTTGAGTTAATTGTCAGATCTGTTACTCCGTTTAGCACTTTTGTCATTTTTGCCATGATTAATGTCTGCATGATATGCCCGTGAGTTCTTCATATGTTTTGTTAAGGGTTTTGTCATCTATTCAGAGGTGCAACCCATGTATTTTTAGGATGTGTGTGGTGACTTGTGCAAGCTTGCAAAGTGGTGCACTTGCTAATTCTGTTTTCAGGGACTTAGTAATTTCACTAAGTCCTGGGATTGTTTAGCTCATGATGCCATATGTTCTTGTTGTTTCCTAGTGATCCGTGCCTCTTTCGAGGATGATCACTAAGGGAGTTATGTTAATATTGTAGTGTTCTATCCATCCATGTCTTTGTTTGCAATTTTGGAGCACCCTAGCTTGATTCAATCGAGCTCTACTTTTGCTTCGTTGTGAATCTGGGTAGATCGTCAACTTGTTTGCGATTTTGCCGATGTTATTGTAGTTGACCCGTGCATGCTATGCTATTGTTCTTGCCATGTCTAGCTTTTATTTTGTGCCTTCTTGATGTGTGTATGCTTTTCTTGCCATGACTTGCACCGTGGTGAGTGCATCGAGCTCGTAAACATGCCTTCGTGAGTTATGTTTCAGCATGTCCCAGTCTTCACTAAGTCTGAAAACTGATTATGTTTTTGCCATGTTCGTGTGCTTGTTAGTATATTTTGTGATCCATTTTGGCTCAAGGTCACTAAGGGACTTTTGTTAAGCTTGTTGAGTAGCTCCATGTCATGTCTTTCTTTGTCATGTTCAGGTCATGTAGCATGTTGTTTTGTTGCTCCGAAGAGGGCTATATGATCTGAAATTCCACACAAGTGTTAATTTCACTAAGTCTGAGATCTGTTTTACCATTTGCGTTTTTGCCATGCTTGTTTGAACCTCCTAATGGATGAATTGGCCGTAGCTCAGTGCTAGCCTTTTGTTAAGCATCTTGTGTGCATCCCTGCCATGTATTTTGTTGCCATGTTTGGGTGCTGTAGCATGTTCATCTCATTGCATTTAGATGCCTACTTGCTGTAAATCGCAGACCGGTGTCATTTTTGAATCGCTTGCCATTTCCAAACCGTAACTCCGATTCCGACGTTCTTTATATCGTTTTCAAGCGATTTCATCTCATCTTTCCAGTGGCACCCTTGGAATTCTAAGTTGAGTCCAGGTTCATGCATTTCCTGTCATATCTTGCATTTTGCATCCCGCATCGCATGCTGCATAGCATATCATCATTTCATCATATTGCTTGTTCTTGCACGTGGTTGATTGTATCCTTGTTGCTTGTTTGTCTTGTTTGGGTAGAGCCGGGAGACGAGTTCGCTAACGAGGAGCCCGTTGAGTTTGCTTTTGAGGATCCAGTCAACTCTGACAACTGTGCAGGCAAGATGATCCTACCCTCGGAATCACTACTATCTTTGCTATGCTAGTTTGCTCGCTCTTTTGCTATGCCATTGCTACAATGCCTACCACTTGCTTGCAAGCCTCCCAAATTGCCATGTCAAACCTCTGACCCACCATTGTCCTAGCAAACCATTGATTGGCTATGTTACCGCTTTGCTCAGCCCCTCTTATAGCATTGCTAGTTGCAGGTGAAGATTGGAGGCCGTTCCTTGTTGGAACATCTTTTGTTTACTTGTTGGGATATCATTATATTGCCATGTTATCTTAATGCATCTATATACTTGGTAAAGGGTGGAAGGCTCGGCCTCTCTCCTAGTGTTTCATTCCACTCTTGCCGCCCTAGTTTCCGTCATATCGGTGTTATGTTCCCGGATTTTGCGTTCCTTACGCGGTTGGGTTATAATGGGAACCCCTTGATAGTTCGCCTTGATTAAAGCTTTTCCAGCAATGCCCAACATTGGTCTTACCATTCGCCACCTAGCCTTTTCTTTCCCTTGGGTTCTGCAGACTCAAGGGTCATCTTATTTTAACCCCCCCCCCCCCGGGCTAGTGCTCCTCTGAGTGTTGGTCCAACCGAGCGATGTCCGGGGCTACCAGGGGCAACTCTGGGCTGTCCTACCCGACGTCTTGCTGATCTGAGTGTGCCCTGAGAAAGAGATATGTGCAGCTCCTATCGGGATTTGTCGGCACATTCGGGCGGTGTTGCTGGTCTTGTTTTTAACCTGTCGAAGTGTCTTGAGTTACCGAGATACCGAGTCTGATCGGAACGTCTTGGGAGGAGGTCTATTCCTTCTTGACCGTGAGAGCTTGTCATGGGCTAAGTTGGGACTCCCCCGCAGGGATTGAACTTTCGAAAGCTGTGCCCGCGGTTATGGGAAGATGGGAATTTGTTAATGTCCGGTTGTAGATAACTTGAACCTTAACTTAATTAAAATGAATCAACTGAGTGTGTTGCCGTGATGGCCTCTTCTCGGCGGAGTCCGGGAAGTGGGCACGGTGTTGAAGTAATGTTTGCGCAGGTTGTTCTCTAGCTTCTCGCTCGCGCTTGCCTCCTCTTCTCGCCCTCTTTTGCGAATAAGTTAGCCACCATACTTGCTAGTCGCTTGCTGCAGCTCCATTCATATTTTACCTTGCCATTCCTATAAGCTCAAATAGTTTTGATCGCGAGGGTGCGAGATTGCTGAGTCCCTGTGGCTCACAGATTACTATTACACCAGATGCTGGGCCTTATGATTCCGCTCCGGGAGACGCGTACGAGCTCAAGTGGGAGTTCGACGAAGACTCTCAATGATACTATGTTTCCTTTCCTGATGTTCAGTAGTGGTGCCCAGTTGGGGGTGATTGGGACCGTGTCGCATGTTGGGTTCTCTTTGATTTTGGCGCCGTAGTAGGGCCATGAGTGTTTGGATGATGTAATGTTATTTATGTACTGGATTGACGTGGCGAGTGTAAGCCAACTATGTTATCTCCCCTTTATTATTCATATTACATGGGATGTTGTGAAGATTGCCTAACTTGCGACATATGCCTTCAATGCGATTATGTCTCTAAGTCGTGCCTCGACACGTGGGAGATATAGTCGCATCGAGGGTGTTACAAAATGTGTTTTCATGGATGCCTCTGGTGGTTTGGGAATATATGTGAATATATATAGGAGAAAGAATTAGGTCAGGGGAGTCACGGGGGGCCACAAGGCAAGGGGCGCACCCTACCCCCCTGTGGGCGCCCTCCACCCTTGTGGCCACCTTGTGGCTCCTCTGACTTGAACTCCAAGTCTCCTGGGTGTCTTCTGGTCCAAGAAAAATCATCGCAAAGGTTTTATTCCGTTTGGTATTCCTTTTCTGCGAAGCTCAAAAACAAGGAAAAAACAGAAACTGGCACTAGGCTCTAGGTTAATAGGTTAGTCCCAAAAATAATATAAAGTAGCATATTAATGCATATAAAACATCCAAAATAAATAATATAATAGCATGGAACAATCTAAAATTATAGATACGTTGGAGACGTATTAAGCATCCTTAAGCTTAAGTCCTGCTCGTCCTCGACTAGGTAAATGATAAAAATAGAATTTTTGATGTGGAATGCTACCTAACATATTTATCCACGTAATTTTCTTTATTGTGGCATGAATTTTCAGATCCATAAGATTCAAAATGAAAGTTTAATATTGACATAAAAACAATAATACTTCAAGCATACTAACAAGGCAATTATGTCTTCTCAAAATAACATGGCCAAAGAAAGCTTATCCCTACAAAATCATATAGTCTGGCTATGCTCCATCTTCATCACACAAAATATTCAAATAATTCACAACCTCGATGACAAGCCAAGCAATTGTTTCATACTTTTGGTGTTTTCAAACTTTTTCAACTTTCACGCAATACATGAGTGTGAGCCATGGACATAGCACTATAGGTGGAATAGAATATGGTGGTTGTGGAGAAGACACAAAGAAGGAGATAGTCTCACATCAAATAGGCGTATCAACGGGCTATGGAGATGCCCATCAATAGATATCAATGTGAGTGAGTAGGGATTGCCATGCAACGGATGCACTAGAGCTATAAGTGTATGAAAGCTCAAAAGTAAAACTAAGTGGGTATGAATCCAACTTGCTTGCTCATGAAGACCTAGGGAAATTTGAGGAAGCCCATCATTGGAATATACAAGCCAAGTTCTATAATGGAAAATTCCCACTAGTATATGAAAGTGACAACATAGGAGACTCTCTATCATGAAGATCATGGTGCTACTTTGAAGCACAGGTGTGGAAAAAGGATAGTAACATTGCCCCTTCTCTCTTTTTTTGGCTTCTTTGGCCACTTTTATTTTTTTTCCTCACATGGGACAATGCTCTAAAAATGAAGATCATCACACTTGTATTTACTTACAACTAAAAAATTACAACTCGATACTTAGAATAAAATATGACTCTATATGAATGCATGCGGCGGTGTACTGGGATGTGCAATGACTCAAGAGTGACATGTATAAAAAATGATGAAAGGTGGCTTTGCCACAAATACGATGTCAGCTACATGATCATGTAAAGTAATATGACAATGATGGAACGTGTCATAATAAATGGAACACTGAAAAGTTGCATGGCAATACATCTCGGAATGGCTATGGAAATGCCATACTAGGTAGGTATGGTGGCTGTTTTGAGGAAGCTTTATGGTACCGGCGAAAGTTGCGCGGCACTTGAGAGGCTAGCAATGGTGGAAGGGTGAAAGTGCGTATAATCCATGGACTCAACATTAGTCATAAAGAATTCACATACTTCTCCAAAAATCTATTAGTCATCTAAACTAAGTACTACGCTCATGCTCCTAGGGGGATAGATTGGTAGGAAAAGACCATCGCTCATCCCCGACCGCCACTCATAAGGAAGACAATCAAAAAATATCTCATGCTCCAACTTCATCACATAACGGTTCACCATACATGCATGCTATGGGACTCACAAACCTTCACACAAGTATTTCTCAAATTCACAATTACTCACTAGCATGACTCTAATATCACCATCTCAATATCTCAAAACAATCATAAGGAATCAAACTTCTCATAGTATTCAATGCACTTTATATGAAAGTTTTTATTATATCCCTCTTGGATGTCTATCATATTAGGACTAAATTCATAACCAAAGAAAATTACCATGTTGTTTAGAGACTCTCAAAATAATATAAGTGAAGCATGAGAGTTCAATAATTTCTACAAAATAAAGCCACCAACGTGCTCTAAAGAGATATAAATGAAGCACTGGAGCAAAATTGCTTAGCTCAAAACATATAAGTGAAGCACTTAGCCTATATTATAAAGTCTATGGATCATTCCGGTTCTCTCATAATCTGAAGACTTGGGGGCTGGCAGAATATAGATAAGCTAGAAGAACATACCTCATATTTCAGCCGCAACTGTTTGACCATTTTGATCTCTGAGTCGCGACTGGAGTGCATATGGCTGAGATAGCCGGATAAAATATCATTGGCATTTAGATGATCATAATGTGCAACGTCAAAGCGCACTTTCTGCCTCTCCAATGCCTCTTGTTTCGCCGTGTGGCGAGCCAGCACGGTTGGATTCCCCGGTTCAACAAAACGGCTCCCGGTGATCAAAACGTCTTGTGCAGACGGTGATGGCGGGTTGGCCGAGCTCGATGGACTAGTTGTGGAAGGGTTAATGGTGGTATCATCAACTGATGGCTCAAGAGGATTTGCTTCCGCATTGACAGGCGGGTCTTCTGGAGTTTCAATTGCTGGAGGAGAAGGTGGCCTCGCCGGTTCAGGAGCAAGGATTAGCGGGTCTTCCACCGGCTTAGTCACCTTGTCCTTCTTAGACTTAGCTTGGCCACTAAGTGAAATATTATTGGACTATCAGTATAAAGAGACAATTTGAGAAACACGAAAGACAAAGGATTTTTCCTTACCCAGGGGCAGTCTTGAAGGCCAGAAATTGGGTCTGAGATGAGTCGCCAGACGAGCGAGACACCTCCTGCAGAGATAAAACAAAGTAACTAATGCAAGGAAGGAGATCCATTAACAGAAAATCAAAGACAAAGAAATAAACCTCATTCTGGCGTTTTTGAGGCATTTGTTGAAGAACAACAGCCGGTTCGTCTTTGGTCCGGGCTTGATGGCAGCTCTCATGTTGCTGCTTTTTCAAAAGAAAGCGAGGGTCCAGATAAGCCAAAGGGTGTGAAAACCTTACTTTCCGGGTTACGACTCGAAGTTTCGGTCTTGGCAAATGGGCTGAGTCGGAGGAAATAGTTACCTCTTCTTCCACGGCCTGACTGGCCCCAGTGTCATCCTGGTAATGATCAGTGTTAATAAGGTTATTAAAAAAATTGGCCAAGGGAGTCAAGGGCTACCTCCGACTCAGAAGTATCGTCAAGCTTCATCCAATCTTCAGCAGTGCTCTTCTTCTTCTTCGACCTCCGGGTCATTTTCTTGGCGTTTATAGCGGCGGCTCTCGCTTTCTTGGCAGCTTCGTGGTCATGTTTAACTTTCCAGAAGTCAGACTTGGCCTACAGACAGGTAAAAACAAGATGAAAGGTCAGACAAGTATTAAACAAAACGGCTGGGAAAAATACAAAGGAAAGATCAGAGTGCCCTTACTTCTGGCACCAGGTTAAGCTTGCAGAAGGGGTTTAACCCGACGATACTGCAGTCTTCGTATTTTCCATTCACCAGAAGGGTTGACATTGAAACAATATCTTCTTCCGTTAACTGAACGGAGCTGTGATGAAGAGAGTCATCTGGGCCTCCACCATACTCGTACATCAATTTTGATCGACGGCTTAGAGGGATAACCCGCCATGAGATCCAGCAGTGGGTCAGATTAACTCCGGTTAACCCGTTCCCCAACAAAGCGTTAATCCTTTTGATGGATGGTATCAACTTCTTGCGTTCAGCAACAGTGAGTTTGTCAAGAAGTGCAAATTTGGAGTCAAGACGCTCTGAGCGATAGCCCGGCAGGGGATGTTCGTTTGCTGGTGAGGTGTCTTGACAATAAAACCAAGTCTGATTCCAGTCTTTGGGATGACTTGGCAAGACTATGAGGGGGAAGACAATGCCCTGCCGACGCTGAATTGAGATGCCTCCAAGTTCCAAGCTAAGGCCGTTGGTGCACTCATTCTGCCGGTTTAGATAAAAATATTATCTAAACAGCTCCACGGTCGGCTCCTCCTGAAGGTACACCTCACAGAGCACTTGGAAATTGCAGATATTAGATATGGAGTTGGGCCCGATATCTTGAGGGTGGAGTTTGAAAAAGTGGAGGACATCTCTGAAGAACTTTGAGCTGGGCGGTGAAAAGCCACGGTTCATATGGTCAGTAAAAACAATCACTTCGCTGTCTCTTGGATTGGGTCGTTTTCCTCCGGGTCAAGGGCACGGTAAGACATGACGGTTTTCCCTGGCAAAAACCCTATGGAAAAGAACTCCTTCAAACGTTCCTCGGTTACGGTTGAGGGAACCCAATTGCAGATGGTTGGCGCTTTGGACGGCATGATGTTCAAAAACGAACTGAAAGAAAGGCAACATGCCGGTTCAATTTAATGGTGAAATTAACAGTTAAATGATGATAATACAGGGAAGTAATGGTGGCTTAGTTAAGGGGTAATGTCATATAAGGGAAGTAAGGGCACAGTAAGCCGCCATGACTACAGATATTTGAGAAAATAAAATTCAGCTAAGCGTTGAGACAGACAAGTTTCCTAACTGCTTGGTATTATTCCAGATCAAATGGCTATTCAAAATGGGAAAAATTCTAGACCTAAAAGGTTTAGCGCAGATGAGTCTGTGAGTTCTAATGAGATCTTTGAACCAGAGAAAGAGATCTGTGGGCATCAAGATTTGGCACAAAAACACTACCGCACAAGCATATATATCTTTTTGGATCAAGAAGAGGCCTGCGGTGGAAGAACTACAAAGAACTGCGATGAACTATGAAGAACACGAAGAAGTCTGGAAACCCTAATGGGGATATGAGAAGTGAAAAGGAGAACACTTACAACCACATATATTCTGCGGAGGTCGCCGCCGTTCTCTGGACCGATTCGGGTTGATGCAGCGGCCAAGGTCGACGGAGACGGAGGAGAAGCGCGACGGCGGTGAGGCTCGAGCAGCAGGAGGGTTGCGACAGGAAGAAGACGGAGAGAGAGAGAGAGAGAGAAGAATGAGGAAGGCCGAGGCGTGCCTGTTTATAAGGAAAAATGTGAACAGATGGGCGTGAAAATCGAGGAAGAGCCGAATAATGGTTATCCAACTACACAGACGCCTCGATTCTCGGAAGACATTAAAGGTGATGATCCGTTGGGAGATGACGTCATAAAAGTTTTTTGCGTTTTCAAGAGATGACGTCATGGCGGATTACAAAAACTTCTGCGAGGATAAGAAGATGGATTTTGTCTAAGTGTTGAAGATTGACAAAGAGCAAAGTTCAAAGTCAACCTGGGGCCTAATGTTGGGGATATAGCTATCAGTTATGACCCGCCCAGGAGGGGCCGGCTCAGCCCCAATGGCGGGTTACACAAGAAGCCCGGTAAACATTAAGATGATAGTTTATCAAATCTTATAGAAGGCCCAAAGGCCTAGAGGCGGCTTAAGGCCCAATATTGCAAACCGTCGTATGTAAGGAAAGACTTGTAAAGAAAGGCATGTAAAGGAAGTCACCGAGTTGGACACGATTATGAGCCGGCCGGGACTCTGTAGGCCACCAGGCGTCAACCCGTGTATATAAGGGGACAACCCGGCTGGCAGCTTAGGGCAAGAAACAAGAGATCGATAACCAAGCCGGCGAGTTAAGCCTCTTGGTGATTGAAACCCCAGCAATACCAACACAACTAGACGTAGGCTTTTACCTTCACCGTAAGGGGCCGAACTAGTATAAAACCTCTCGTGTCCTTTGTCCCGATTAACCCATTTAAGCTTCCTAGTTGCGATGGCCCTACGACTAAGTCCTTTCGCTAGGACATCTGCCGTGGCAATTGCACGACAGTTGGCGCCACTATGGGGCCAGCGCACGGTGGATTTGAGTTCTTGAAGGGCAACTTCGAAGGGCTCAAGGGATACGCTGTGGGCCGAATGACCAAGAGTCATCGTGGCAAGATCTACATCAACGACGAAGGTTGGGGCCCCGAGGCTGGCTCAATTGAGTACGGGTACCGGGTCCCCTTCCGCGGAATTCACGTCTTCATCGGCCGGATCAGCGAGTCAGGCCCTGAGCCGGACGTCCACACCAACCTCGTCAAAACGGCTCGGCGTGCGAGGACCACCCGTGTTCAATTTGTCGTGAAGCATGCCTTCGTAGGCTGCGTCCACGGCGGTGAATACTCTGAAGGATCGGTGGAGGGCGGTGAGACGGCCGTCTGTTCTGACACTGCATCATCAACGGGCGAGACGAACTCTTTGTACCAGCTGCAGGATGGCATGCTCGGGGCTGTTCCGATGGCAGCAGTATTTCGGACCCCCTTGAGCCGTCGAATTGGGCCGGAGTCTTCATGGCAGGGACACAGCCCGGGCAGAACTCCACAGCAGCAGCGGCAACAGCTACTGGGTCGGCCGTAGCCGGGTCAGGAGACCCCGCGCGCCCCCCGGCTCAGATTTTAATGGACCACATGGATAAACTGACGACACTGTTGATTGTCGTGGTAGAGCCGGCGGATAAAGCCCAGCATGACGCAGAGGTGGCACGCGTACATGAAGAGATGGTGCAAGCTAAAGAAAATCTGGCCACAAAGGAAGTCAGGATGGCAGCGGAGCGGGCGGCTTTGGACGTTCGTGCTCAACAGCTTCAAGCGGACACCTTCCGGCTCTCGGTGAATCTGAACACGTCAAACGAGGTCATGAGGAGAAGGCATCAAAAAACTCAGTCATGTCTACCTCTGACGCTTGATCCTAGGAACCTTTTTCATACGCCCGGAGCTGGGGGAAGCGACCCGCCGGAGGCAAACCGGATCACGACACCCGGCGCGCCGGTCCAACCGCGTGCCATGGAACCACCTCGTGTAATTACCGCTCCACCTCATTAAGTACCAACGCCGCCGGGTCACTTCTCCAATCCCTTGGAAAACCTCATTGCATCGTCGACTCATTTGGTGGCTCTCCCGATGGAAGGTGACTCACCGGCGGTAGTCGAAACACGAAGGGTGAGAGAACTTCTTCAAACAGCTCTGGCACAGCAGGATGCATACTCCTAGAGTCGAGACAGGATCCATTCAACTCCTCGCCCGAGCCAGAGCCCAAGCTACAGTAAGCATATGGATTCAGCTGACATGTCAAGCAATGCTCAACGCCGCAATCGGCCGCACAGGTATGAGCCGGTGCAGGATGGAGCCATTAACTTGGCGGATCAGGAGAGGATCCGACAAGAGGCGGAGCGAGCGGTTCAACTGGCAGTAGAGCAGACGGCTCATCAGGCCTTTCCGGCTTATCCAGCAATCTCAGTTGAGGCAGGGGTGGCCACAAGAACCGCAGGTGTCCCTTGCCTGGTGCCGGCCATATGTAATGAGCGTTTGCCAAAAGACTTCAAGGGGCCCCGTAAGGTGCCTAATTACACGGCCGACTTACAGCCTGGGGCTTGGATTGAGAGTTATGAGATGGCTATGGAGTTGTTGGAGGTCAGCGCCACGGCAATGGCCAAGTATTTCACTATGATGTTGGATGGAACAACTCGTACTTGGTTGAAGGGGTTGCCACCCAATTCTATCGGCTCATGGGAGGAGTTGAAGGCCCGGTTCAACCAGAACTTTAAAGATACGTGTAAGCAGCCTATGTCGATTGTGGACCTGACTAATTGTAAGCAATAGGACGGTGAGTCTACAACCTATTTGGTGTGTCGGGTCAAGGAGATAATACATTCGTCTGATAAGATGGATGCCGGCTCAGCAGTCTTGATGTTGGAGAAAAAATGTCGTTTTGAACCTCTGAAGCAGAAGTTGGGGCGGCTCAAGCGTGACTGCAATGACATGGGCCAGTTGATGGCGGCTCTCGTCAAGTATGCTGATTCTGATAGTACCAAAGACCCGGTGTCTGACAAAGAAAAGACAGCGAAGGGAAAGAAGAACGGCAACGGCAAGGGTCACCAGCATAACCCAGCAAATCAAGGAGGTAATAAACATAAGGCTGATGAGTTTGTCACTAACACCAATGCGCAGGGCGGAAATCAACGGTGCAAGGGCAGGCAACCCCCTCGGTTAGGCGGGTCAGGTCCCACCCTTGAGCAACTATTGAATGAGCCTTGTCCAAGGCACGGCACCCAGGAGAAGCCAGCCACCCGCCTGTGGGAAGATTATACAATCATGAAGGTGTTTAAAAATTCAAACGCGTTTGATGGAGGTCACGGCCCAGGTGGCGGTTCAGGTGGAGGCGGTTTCCATGGCCCGGGCGCTGGTTCAGGTGGAGGAGGATTTCACGGTCAGGGCCATCCTGGTAACCAAGGAGGATATAATCCACAACCTGGCCAAGGTAATCAGCAGCAACAGTCCAGATATCAGAGCAACCCAAAACAGCTGAATAGTGGGCAATACCATGTGTTCACCACTAGTTTATGTAAGAGGGACCAGAAGCTTCACAAGAGGGTCGTCAATGCCGTTGAGCCGGCGATTCCACGTTACTTACGTTGGTCAGAGCAGCCTATTGTGTGGAGCAGAGAGGATCACCCACCCCGGGTTGATAATCCGGGTCACTTGGCCTTGGTAGTGGCGCCTTAGGTTGCTGGATATAAAATCACTAAGGTACTCATGGATGGAGGCAGCAGCATCAACATCCTCTACTATGAGACATTCCGTCGGATGGGGTTGACTGATAAGAGTCTTAAACAATCCAACACTATTTTTCACGGTGTGGTACCTGGCAAGTCGGCATACCCAGTTGGTAAGATTGAACTAGAAGTAGCCTTTGGAGATGAGTATGACTCCAGAGCAGAAAAATTAACCTTTGAGGTGGTTAAGATCAAAAGCACATATCATGCTCTGTTTGAATGGCCGGCTTATGCCAAGTTCATGGCTCGGTCGTGTTATGTATATTTGCAGCTCAAGGTGCCAGGTTATAAGGGCACCATTACAGTACATGGGAGCCGGAAAATAGCCTTGGAGTGTGAAGAAGGTGATGCTGCCTATGTTGAGTCTGTTTGTGCAACAGAGGAGTTAAAGTTTTACAAGGATCACGTTGACCCGGCAGACATGACGTTGTTAAAGAAACCAACAACAGAGCATGAGCCAGTGTTGAAGTTCAAATCAGCTAATGACACCAAGATGGTTGACTTTGTGCCTGGCGACTCATCCAAGCAGTTCATCATCAGTGCAAACTTGGATCCAAAATAGGAAAGCGCGCTCATCGAGTTCATCCGCGAGAACCAGGACATCTTTGCATGGAAACCTTCCGACATGCCGTGTGTCCCGAGGGAACTCGCTGAGCACACTCTCAATATTGATCCAAAGTTTAAACCTATTAGACAGTTTCTTCGACGGTTCAATGAAGAAAGGAGCAAGGCCATTGGAGAAGAGGTGGCCCGGCTCTTGGCGGCCGAGTTCATTGTAGAAGTCTTTCACCCAGAGTGGTTAGCCAACCAGGTGCTTGTACTCAAAAAGAACGGCACCTGGCGTATGTGTGTGGATTACACCGATTTAAACAAGGCTTGTCCGGCTGACCCTTTTGCCCTCCCCCGTATTGATCAGATAATCGATGCTACGGCAGGTTGCGCATGTTTGAGTTTCTTGGATGCTTATTCAGGTTATCATCAGATCAAGATGGCAGTCAAAGATCAGGAGAAGATGGCTTTTATCACTCCTTTTGGAGCTTTCTGCTATGTATCTATGCCTTTGGGGCTTAAGAGTGCCCAGGCGACTTACCAATGGTGTGTGCAGAATTGTCTTCATGATCAGATTGGGCGTAATTCATGCTTATGTGGATGATATAGTGGTAAAATCCAGGAAAGAGGAAACCTTGGTCGCAGATCTGAAAGAGACCTTCGATAATCTCCGGGTCTACAAAATGATGCTTAACCCGGCTAAGTGTGTTTTTGGAGTCCCAGCCGGCAAGCTCTTGGGTTTTTTGGTGTCCAACCGAGGTATTGAAGCTAACCCGGAGGAAATCAAGGCAATTACATCCCTAGCCAAACCAACATGCATCAATGACGTTCAACGGCTGGCGGGTCATGTTGCTGCTTTGAGCCAGTTCATAAGCCGGTTAAGGGAGAAGGCGATGCCTTTGTATCAGATGATGAAGAAAATAGATGATTTTGTTTGGAGCAATGCTGCAAACTCTGCCTTTGAAGATCTGAAGACACAGCTTGCTGAGCCACCGGTCCTTGCTGCTCCAGTTGAGAAAGAGCCGATGTTGTTATACGTAGCCGCTAACTCACGAGCTGTTAGTGTGGCGATTGTGGTCGAGCGCAAGGAGGTTGGCAAGGAGCATCCGGTTCAACGGCCGGTTTACTATGTCAGTGAGGTGTTAATTGAATCCAAACAACGATATCCACATTGGCAGAAGCTCGTATATGGGGTGTTCATGGCGAGCCGGAAGCTTAAACATTATTTTCAGGGTCACCAATCACTGTGGTTAGCTCTGCTCCTTTGGGAGACATCATTCAAAATAGAGAAGCCACTGGACGAGTCGCCAAGTGGGCCATTGAGCTTGGGTCTCATGGGTTGAAGTATGTACCACGTACTGCGATCAAGTCTCAAGCACTGGTTGATTTTATTAATGACTAGACAGAGATGCAGATGTCGGAATAGAAACCAGACAACACATATTGGACTATTCACTTTGATGGGTCCAGACAACTGGAAGGCTCGGGGGCTGGAGTTGTTTTAACCTTCCCTCGAGGTGTCAAATTTTGTTATGTGTTGCGGCTGATGTTTCCGTGTACTAACAACGCGGCGGAATATGAAGCTTTGCTCCATGGTCTTCGAGTGGCCAAAGAGATGAGCCTGAGCCGGGTCCGGTGTCTTGGCGACTCAGATTTAGTGGCTCAACAAGTCTCAGGTAAGTGGGATTCCAAATATTCTCTCATGGCAGCTTATCGCCGGGAAGTTGATGCTGTTGCAGGGCATTTTAAATGTTATCAGGTGGAGCACATTGACCGTAGGAAGAACGAAGCGGCTGATGCTTTAAGCCGGTTGGGGTCTCAGCATAAGCCGGTGCCACCTAACACCTTTTTGGATGTTTTGCATAACCCATCTCTCAAGTTACCCACGGAAGAAGATCTAGCCGTTCCTGACCCGGAGGCGCAGTTGGTGGCGGCTCTTCATGTCATCCCAGATTGGACAGTGCCGTTCTTGGCTTACATGACCCGGGGAGAGTTGCCAGCGGATGAGACCCTGGCTCGACAGATAACTCGGTGGTCTAAGTCAATGACGATTTCTGATGGAGAACTATACCATCGCAGCGTCTCTGGAGCGTTTCAGCGGTGTGTTTCCCCTGAAGAAGGCTAAGAAATACTTCGTGAGATCCATGAAGGCTATTGTGGTCATCACGCCGGGTCAAAATCTCTGGTGGCTAAGGCTTTTCATCACGGTTTTTACTGGTTGACGGCTCACGCTGATGCAGAGGATCTGGTCAGCAGATGTGATGGATGTCAAAAGTTCGCATGACGAGCACATGTGCCGGATCAAGAGCTCCGAATGATTCCAATCACTTGGCCGTTTGCGGTCTGGGGGCTTGACATGGTGGGACCTTTCAAAAGGCCTAAGGATAAAAAGACACATCTTTTAGTGGCAGTTGATAAATTCACAAAGTGGGTTGAGGCGGAGCCGGTGAGTAAGTGTGATGCGGCCACGGCGGTTCAGTTCATGAAAAAGGTGATCTTCCGTTTTGGTTTTCCACACAGCATTATCACTGACAATGGCACTAATCTATACCAAGGGGCTATGGAGGAGTTTTGTCAAAGTGAGCATATTCGGCTTGATGTTTCTACCGTAGCTCATCCTCAATCTAATGGTCAAGCTGAGAGAGCAAATCAGGAAATTTTAAAAGGTCTCAAGCCCCGGCTTATGGTTCCCTTACAGCGAACGCCAGGTTGTTGGGTAGAGGAATTACCCTCGGTGCTGTGGAGTATCAACACCACACCTAAAAGGTCTACAGGTTACACACCTTTCTTCATGGTGTATGGAGCAGAAGCAGTGTTGCCTAGTGACATCCTCATGACTCGCCCCGTGTGGCGGCTTATGTTTAAGCTAATAATGAACAAGCCGGACAGGATGCACTCGACTTCTTAGATGAAGAAAGAGACTTAGCATCGGCTCGATCAGCAATTTATCAACAGGGCCTGCGCCGTTATCACAGCCGCCGGGTTAAGTCCAGGACTTTTCAGGAAGGCGACCTGGTGCTCCGGCTCATCCAGGATCTGTCAGATACACACAAGTTATCCCCACCTTGGGAAGGACCCTTTGTGGTCAGCAAGAACTTAAACAATGGGTCATATTACCTCATTGACGTTCGAGAGCACAAAGACTCACGTAAGTCGGAGGAGGAGACCCGCCGGCCGTGGAACATTGCTCAACTTCGGCCATACTACACTTGAGCCACCGGCTCTCATCGTGTACATACTTTAACATTGTATATACCATGATAAGTAACAAAGCAGGACCATCAGTCTCTTTTCTTTTCAAAATATTACGCATCTTTGTTATTTCTTATTTTCAAATGACTATTAAGGAGCTGATCATATTTGAATCAAGTCTAACCTTTTTTGGTCCGGCTTATGATCGTATTCGAATCTAGCTGCAACTATCATGGTCACTTGGGGGCTTCCTGTTCAAACATAGGTCGTATTCGAACCGAAGAGAACATAGCTGTCGTAACCCTCTTGATCGGCTCAAGGCCAAACTCACTAGGGGGCTTCTTGATCGTATCCGAATCATAGCTTAACCCCTTTTGGGTCCGACTTGGATCGTATTCGAATCAGGGTCGTTAAAAACCTCTCAAGGTCATTTGGGGGCTTCCTGTTCAAACATAGGTCGTATTCGAACCAAAGAGAACATAGCTGTCGGTACCCTCTTGATCGGTGCAACGCCAAAGCCACTGGGGGCTATATGGTCGTATTCGAACCTTAGCTTAACCCCTTTGGTCCGGTTTACTGATCGTATTCGAATCAGAAACCCCCAACCTTTAAATACAAGGTTAAATCGTACTTATTACATGTTATTTGCCTTTTAGTTTTTTGTTGTCTCAATTTCACAAATAATTAGCATGATCTTCTTCGCCGGTTGGACTATTTGACAACAAAGCCACCAAGGTATGATGATCATTAAGTATTCAGAAGCATTGACTTCTCAAAAAGATTGAGTTATCAACTTCATTACCCGGGTTATTTAAACCGGTGGTCTAAGGATCAAATGTACAAGTATGGCTATTGTTTATACGCAATTGCCTGTTGCATTAACCAAAGGGTTAGTTTTAGCCTTGTTCTCTTTTTATATTTGTTTCTGTTTTCTATTATGGTAAACATATTGGCTATAAGCCGGGTGTTTTAACCCGTTCGGCTTTAAGCCACCAAGCCAGTTTTTTCTCTTGTATTTACAAGAACAAAGCTGAAGTATTGTAGGGACAACCATAAATATGATGCATATATTGACATCAGGAAACACAGAATCACATACAAGTGTTTTATGCGTGATGGCATAAGCAAAGCATGCAGTGTTTTCACAGATAAACTATTACAAGGCTTTTATAAGCCCATGAAGATGGTTATTGCTCCTCCCTCGCCGGTTCACCGCCCTCTGTTGACTAGAAGCTGGGTTTTGACCAGTCAAAACCATTCACGACGACAAATTCTGCTTCTTCGTCAATCAGGCCGGCCGGGTCAACTTCCAGGGAAAATGTATTTTCATGAACAGGCGGGATTAAATCTCTCACCTTGTACGAGGGAGTTACCATCTTCTTATTTTCAACATCGAAACCCAGCTGATACTTGTCGATGTTGGTTTCATCTCCAAGAATAGTCGCCTGAGGTCGGACTCCGCGCACGCAAGCCATGAAGTCATCCTGCTCAAAGGGAGATCTGTCTTCCTTCACGCTGGGATATCCTCTGGCCACATCCGCCGGGTCTAGATCTGGCACCCAAGCCTTGGAGCGGCTTAGGGCGGTCAAAGCTCCGGCTCTCGCATAGGAGCGCTTCACTTCTTGAAACCTGGCGGGTAGGATTGACAGTTTCTTCAAGACATAGCTGAGCCGATTGGGTCCTTGATTGGCGGGAGAGATGGCAGCAAGTGCTAGTTTTGCGCCAATATATAGTTGCTCCACTAAGGTATATACTGCCTTCAGTTTAATCACATGATCTTGGCTTAGATTCTTGCTTCGTGGGCCTGCACATATTTTATAAACAAAGTCAGCTAGCGGCTTATATTCTGGATCAGCAAAAAGTACACAAGATTAAAGGCAGACGTCTTACCAAAGATGGCGGCCACCATTTGAGACACCCGGCCCTTTAAACCGTTCAGCTCTGTTGAAACCTCTTCAAGGGCTGCTTCGGCCTTCTCGGCGCGTTGTGTCAGAAGCGTTTTTTCCTCTGCCCGGGTTTTCTTCTTGGCGATGAAGCTGGTCTTTAATTTTTCTGTCTCAGAGAGACTTACTTGCAATTTGGAGTTAGCAGACTTGATTTCTGCCTCCTGACCCGCCAGCCGGATCTTCACATCAGTCGATTGTGAGCTCAGTTCAGATAATGCATTCTGCAAAAAAAACGTACCCAGATGAATCAAGATTTTGCTTAAGGTTCAAAGGTCAAGATTCAAGTCTCAAGTACTTTACAAAGTAACAGCACTTGACACTTGGGGGCTAATGTATTCCAAAACAATTTCTTATGACTCTAAAGACATACTTTAAGTCTCAAGTACTTTACAAAGTAACAGCACTTGGCACTTGGGGGCTAATGTATGCTATTCAGCAAGTTTCTCAAGGTTAAGCCGGATTACGAAGTTCTTTGGATACGGTACAAGACAATTTAAAGTACTGGCTCATTTA
The DNA here is from genome assembly GCF_002162155.2 of Triticum dicoccoides. Lineage (NCBI taxonomy): Eukaryota > Viridiplantae > Streptophyta > Magnoliopsida > Poales > Poaceae > Triticum > Triticum dicoccoides. Next base: position 164,900,651 of record NC_041380.1, on the reverse strand, counting down.
TGATCAAATGAACCGGCCCTTGGGGACTACAGGTGAAGCTTTGTTCTATTGTATTGAACTCAAGAAAAGTTTCAAACGTAAAAGACTTAGCCTATATTATAAAGTCTACAGATCATTCCGGTTCTCTCGTAATCTGAAGACTTGGGGGCTGGCGGAATATAGATAAGCAGGAAGAACATACCTCGTATTTCAACTGCAACTGTTTGACCATTTCGATCTCTGAGTCCCGACTGGAGTGCACATGGCTGAGATAGCCGGATAAAATATCGTTGGCATTTAGATGATCATAATGTGCAATGTCAAAGCGCACTTTCTGCCTCTCCAATGCCTCTTGTTTCACCGTGTGGCGAGCCAGCATGGTTGGATTCCCCGGTTCAACAAAACATCTCCTGGTGATCAAAATGTCTTGTGCAGACGGTGATGGCGGGTTGGCCGAGCTCGATGGACCAGTTGTGGAAGGGTTAATGGTGGTATCATCAACTGACGGCTCAGGGGGATTTGCTTCCGCATTGACAGGCGGGTCTTTTGGAGTTTCAATTGCTGGAGGAGAAGGTGGCTGCTGGAGGAGAAGGTGGCCTCACCGGTTCAGGTGCAAGGATTAGCGGGTGTTCCACCGGCTTAGTCACCTTGGCCTTCTTAGACTTAGCTTGGCCACTAAGTGAAATATTATTGGATTGTCAGTATAAAGAGACAATTTGAGAAACACGGAAGACAAAGGATTTTTCCTTACCCAGGGGCAGTCTTGAAGGCCGGAAATTGGGTCTGAGATGAGTCGCCACACGAGCGAGACACCTCCTGCAGAGATAAAACAAAGTAAGTAATGCAAGGAAGGAGATCCATAAACAGAAAATCAAAGACAAAGAAATAAAACTCATTTTGGCGTTTTTTAGGAGTTTGTTGAAGAACAACAGCCGGTTCATCTTCGGTCCGGGCTTGACGGCGGCTCTCATGTTGCTGCTTTTTCAAAAGAAAGTGAGGGTCCATATAAGCCAAAGGGTGTGAAAACCTTACTTTCCGGGTTACAACTCGAAGTTTCTATCTTGGCAAATGGGCTGAGTCAGAGGAAATAGTTACCTCTTCTTCCACGGCCTGACTGGCCCTAGTGTCATCCTGGTAATGATCAGTGTTAATAAGATTATTAAAAAATTGGCCAAGGGAGTCAAGGGCTACCTCCGACTCAGAAGTATCGTCAAGCTTCATCCAATCCTTAGCAGTGCTCTTCTTCTTCTTTTTAGACCTCCGGGTCGTTTTCTTGGCGTTTATAGCGGCGGCTCTCGCTTTCTTGGCAGCTTCGTGGTCATATTTAACTTTCCAAAAGTCAGACTTGGCCTGCAAACAGGTAAAAACAAGATGAAAGGTCAGACAAGTATTAAACAAAACGGCTGGGAAAAATACAAAGGAGAGATCATAGTGTCCTTACTTCTGGCACCGGGTTAAGCTTGCAGAAGGGGTTTAACCCGACGATACTGCAGTCTTCGTAATTTCCATTCACCAGAAGGGTTGACATTGAAACAATATCTTCTTCCGTTAACTGAACGGAGCTATGATGAAGAGAGTCATCTGGGCCTCCACCATACTTGTACATCAATTTTGATCGACGGCTTAGAGGGATAACCCGCCATGAGATCCAGCAGCGGGTCAGATCAACTCCGGTTAACCCGTTCCCCAACAAAGCATTAATCCTTTTGATGGATGGTATAAACTTCTTGCGTTCAACAACAGTGAGTTTGTCAGGAAGTGCAAATTTGGAGTCAAGACGCTCTGAGTGATAGCCCGGCAGGGGATGTTCGTTTGCTGGTGAGGTGTCTTGACAATAAAACCAAGTCTGATTCCAGTCTTTGGGATGACTTGGCAAGACTATGAGGGGGAAGACAGTGCCCTGCCAACGCTGAATTGACATGACTCCAAGTTCCAAGCTAAGGCCGTTGGTGCACTCATTCTGCCGGTTTAGATAAAAATATTCTCTAAAGAGCTCCATAGTAGGCTCCTCCTGAAGGTACACCTCACAGAGCACTTGGAAATTGCAGATATTAGATATGGAGTTGGGCCCGATATCTTGAGGGTGGAGTTTGAAAAGGTGGAGGACATCTCTGAAGAACTTTGAGCCGGGCGGTGAAAAGCCACGGTTCATATGGTCAGTAAAAACAATCACTTCACCGTCTCTTGGATTGGGCCGTTCTTCCTCCGGGTCAAGGGCACGGTAAGACATGACGGTTTTCCCTGGCAAAAACCCTATGGAAAAGAACTCCTTCAAACGTTCCTCGGTTACGGTTGAGGGAACCCGGTTGCAGATGGTTGGCGCTTTGGACGGCATGATGTTCAAAAAAGAACTGAAAGAAAGGCAACATGCCGGTTCAATTTAATGGTGAAATTAACAGTTAAATGATGATAATACAGGGAAGTAATGGCGGCTTAGTTAAGGGCTAATGTCATATAAGGAAAAGTAAGCCGGCACAGTAAGCCGCCATGACTACAGATATTTGAGAAAATAAAATTCAGCTAAGTGTTGAGACAAACAAGTTTCCTAACTACTTGGTATTATTCCAGATCAAATGGCTATTCAAAATGGGAAAAATTCTAGACCTAAAAAGTTTAGCGCAGATGAGTCTGTGAGTTGTAATGAGATCTTTGAACCAGAGAAAGGGATCTGTGGGCATCAAGAGTAGGCACAAAAACACTACCGCACAAGCATATATATCTTTTTGGATCAAGAAGAGGCATGCGGTGGAAGAACTACGAAGAACTGCGATGAACTATGAAGAACACGAAGAAGTCTGGAAACCCTAATGTGGATCTGAGAAGTGAAAAAGAGAACACTTACAACCACATATCTTCTGCGGAGGTCGCCGCCGTTCTCTGGACCGATTCGGGTTGATCCAGCGGCCAAGGTCGGTGGAGACAGAGGAGAAGCGCGACGGCGGTGAGGCTCGAGCAGTAGGAGGGTTGCGAGAGGAAGAAGACGGAGAGAGAGAGAAGAATGAGGAAGGCCGAGACGTGCCTATTTATAAGGAAAAATGTGAACAGACGGGCACAAAAATCGAGTAAGAGCCGAATAATGGTTATCCAACTACACAGACGCCTCGATTTTTGGAAGACATTAAAGGTGAAGATCCGTTAGGAGATGACGTCATAGAAGTTTTTTGCGTTTTCAAGAGATGATGTCATGGCGGGTTACAAAAACTTTTGCGAGGATAAGAAGATGGATTTTGTCTAAGTGTTGAAGATTGACAAAGAGCGAAGTTCAAAGTCAACCTGGGGCCTAATGTTGGGGATATAGCTATCAGTTATGACCCGCCCAGGAGGGGCCGGCTCAGCCCCAATGGCAGGTTACACAAGAAGCCCGGTAAACATTAAGATGATAGTTTATCAAATCTTATAGAAGGCCCAAAGGCCTAGAGGCGGCTTAAGGCCCAATATTGCAAACCGCCGTATGTAAGGAAAGACTTGTGAAGAAAGGCATGTAAAGGAAGTCACCGAGTCGGACACGATTATGAGCCGGCCAGGACTTTGTAGGCCACCAAGCGTCAACCCGTGTATATAAGGGGACGACCCGGCTGGCGGCTTAGGGCAAGAAACAAGAGATCGATAACCAAGCCGGCGAGTTAAGCCTCTTGGTGATCGAAACCCCAGCAATACCAACACAACTAGACGTAGGCTTTTACCTTCATCGTAAGGGGCCGAACTAGTATAAAACCTCTCGTGTCCTTTGTCCTGATTAACCCCTTTAAGCTTCCTAGATGCGATGGCCCTACGACTAAGTCCTTTCGCTCGGACATCTGTCGTGACAATTCCATGACACATAGAGTATTCTAATAAATCATGATTCATGTGTGTCCCTCTCAAAAGGTGTGTACAGCAAGGATGATTGTGGCAAACTAGAAAGCAAAGACTCAAATCATACAAGACGCTCCAAGCAAAACTCATATCATGTGGTGAATAAAAATATAGCCTCAGGTAAAGTTACCGATAGACGAAGACGAAAGAGGGGATGCCTTCCAGGGCATCCCCGAGCTTAGGCTCTTGGTTGTCCTTGAATATTACCTTGGCGTGCCTTGGGCATCCCCAAGATTAGGCTCTTGCCACTCCTTATTCCATAGTCCATCAAATCCTTACCCAAAACTTGAAAACTTCACAACACAAAACTCAACAGAAAATCTCATAAGCTCCGTTAGTATAAGAAAACAAATCGCCACTTTTGGTACTATTGTGAACTCATTCTTTATTTATATTGGTGTAATATATAATGTATTACAACTTTTCCATGGTTCATACGCCCCGATACTACCCATAGATTCATCAAAATAAGCAAACAACACAAAGAAAATAGAATCTGTCAAAAACAGAATAGTCTGTAGTAATTTGTAACTCTCGAATACTTAAATAACTCCAAAAATTCTAAAAAATTAGGATAACCTGTGAATTTTTTTTATTAATCCTCTGCAAAAAGAATCAGTATTTATAATGCTTCTGTTAAAAATAAGAATTGTTTTCCTGAGCGCAAAAGTTTATGTTTTTCAGCAAGATCAAATCAACTGTCACCGTAAGCCATCCTAAAGGTCTTGCTTGGCACAAACACTAATCAAAACACAAAACCACATCTAACCAGAGGCTATATGAATTATTTATTGCAAAACATAACCTAAAAAGCAAGAACAAAAATAAAATTAGGTTGCCTCCCAACAAGCGCTATTGTTTAACGCCCTTAGCTAGGCATAAAAACACAAATAGATCTAGGTATTGTCAACTTTGGTATGCAACCCATAAGTAGCTCTCATAATAGATTCATAAGGAAATTTAATTTAATTTCTAGGAAAGTGTTCCATGCCCTTCTTTAACAGAAATTGAAATCTAATGTTTCCTTCTTTCATATCAATAATTGCACCAATCGTTCTAAGGAAAGTTCTACCAAGAATAATAGGACATGTAGGATTGCAATCTATATCAAAAAAATGAAATCTATGGGCACATAATTCCAATTTGCAACAATAAGAACATCATTAATTCTTCCCATAGGTTTCTTAATAGTGAAATCCGCAAGATGCAAGTTTAAAGAATAATCATCAAATTCACGGAAACCTAGCACATCATAAAAAGTTTTTGGAATCATGGAAACACTAGCACCAAAATAACACAAAGCATGTCACTCATAATCTTTAATCTTAATCTTAATAGTTGGTTCCCACTCATCATAAAGTTTTCTAGGGATAGAAACTTCCAAGTCAAGCTTTTCTTGAAAAGATTGCATCATAGCATCAACGATATGTTTAGTAAAAGCTTTATTTTGATTATAAGCATGAGGAGAATTCAACATGGATTGCAAAAAGGAAATACAATCTATTAAAGAACAATTTTATCATAACTAAATTCCTTGAAATCCAAAAGAGTGGGTTCATTCCTACTTGAAGTTTTGACCTCTCCGATCCCACTTTTATCAATTTTTGCATTAAGATCTAAATACTCCGAATCGTTGGCATGCCTTTTAACTAAAGTCAACTCATCTCCAGTCCCATCTTTATCAAGATTTATATTGGAAAACAAAGATCCAATAGGAGTCACATCAATCACTTTAAGATCTTCATCATTATTTAAAGACTCTGGTTTAGCGGCCATCTTATTTACTAAAGTAGCTTGCTTATTAGAAATTTTACCTATTAAATATTCAAGATGAGCAAATTGAGATTTCAAACCATAAAATTCCTTAGACATATCATCAAGCTCCTTATTCATATACTCCATAAAACTTTTCTGCTCCTTGAGCTCGTTTCTAAAGAAACTATTATACTCAAATTGTAAAGACATGAACCTCCTAACATTATTTTCAATTTCTTTCATCCTCCTAAGGTAAGGATCAACATTGTATGGTTGGGCCATAAAGGCAGGAAAACACACCAACACACGGGCAAATGAAAAGATGAATGTAAGAAGGGAGAAGAAAAGACAACTCTTTTCGAAAATCGTTTTAGAAGTGGGGGAGAGGAAAATGAGAGGCAAATGGCAAATAATGTAATGCAAGAGATGAGAGTTTATGATGGGTACTTGGTATGTATTGACTTGGCTTAGATCTCCCCGGCAACGGCGCCAGAAATTCTTCCTGCTACTTCTTGAGCTTGTGTTGGTTTTTCCCTTGAAGAGGAAAGGGTGATGCAGCAAAGTAGAGATAAGTATTTCCCTCAATTTGAGAACCAAGGTATCAATCCAGTAGGAGACAACGCACAAATCACCTAATACCTGCACAAAAAATCAAACAACTTGCACCCAACGCGATAAAAGGGGTTGTCAATCCCTTCACGGTCACTTGCAAAAGTGAGATCTGATAGAGATAGACAAAACTAAACAAAAGATAAAGCAAATATTTTGGTGTTTTGGTTTATAGATCGGAAAGTAAAAGATTACAAAATAGTAGATCAAAAACTAATATGAAGGAAAATAGGAGATCGGAAACTTCTATGATGGAAAATAGACCCGAGGGCCATAGGTTTCACTAGAGGCTTCTCTCAAGATAGCAAATAATACGGTGGGTGAACAAGTTACTGTTGAGCAATTGATAGAAAAGCGCAAAGTTATGACGATATCTAAGGCAATGATTATGAAATATAGGCATCACGTCTGTGTGAAGTAGACCGAAATGATTCCGCGTCTACTACTATTCCTCCACACATCGACCGACTCCTGCCTCCATCTAGATTATTAAGTTCATGAAGAACAGAGTAACGCATTAAGTAAGATGACATGATGTAGAGGAACTAACTCAAGCAATATGATGAAAACCCCTCTTTGTATCCTCGATGGCAACAATACAATACATGCCTTGCTGCCCCTACTGTCACTAGGAAAGGACACCGCGAGATTGAACCCAAAGCTAAGCACTTCTCCCATTGCAAGAAAAACCAATCTAGTTGGCCAAACTAAACCGATAGTTCGAAGAGAATTACAAAGATATCAAATCATGCATAAAAGAATTCAGAAATGATTCAAATAATATTCATAGATAAGCTGATCATAAATCCACAATTCATCGGATCTCGACAAACACACCGCAAAAGAAGATTACATCGGATAGATATCCAAGAACATCGAGGAGAACATGGTATTGAGAATCAAAGAGAGAGAAGAAGCCATCTAGCTACTAGCTATGAACCCGTAGGTCTAAGGTAAACTACCCACGCTTCATCGGAAGGGTAATGGAATTGATGTAGAAGCCCTTCGTGATCGAATCCCCCTCCGGCAGGATGCCGGAAAAAGGCCCCTAGATGGGATCTCACGGGTACAGAAGGTTGCTGAGGTGGAAAAGTGTTTTCGTGGATGCCTCTGGTGGTTTGGGAATATATGTGAATATATAGGCGAAAGAATTAGGTCACGGGAGTCACATGGGCCCACAAGGAAGGGGGCGCGCCCTCACCCTTGTGGCCGCCTCTTGGCTCCTATGGCTTGAACTCCAAGTCTCCCTGGTGTCTTCTGGTCCAAGAAAAATCATCACGAAGGTTTTATTCCATTTGGACTCCGCTTGGTATTCCTTTTCTACAAAGCTCAAAAACAAGGAAAAAACAGAAACTGGCACTGGGATCTAGGTTAATAGGTTAGTCCCAAAAATAATATAAAATAGCATATTAATGCATATAAAACATCCAAAACAAATAATATAATAGCATGGAACAATCAAAAATTATAGATACGTTGGAGACGTATCAAAAAGCTAATGCTTGCACCCAACGCGGGCAAGAGAGTTGTCAATCCCCTTGAACTCGTTACTTGCAAGGATTAACTGTGATAGTGATAGATAGACAAATTGCAAAGAAAAATAAAAGTAAATAAATTGTAGCAAATTATTTTAGGATTTTTAGCACTAAAATAAAAGTACACCCATGGGGCATAGTTTTCACTAGAGGCTTCTCTCCCGAACACATAGCATATTGTGGGTAAACAAATTACTCTTGGGCAATTGATAGAAAAGCACATAGTTATGGTGTATTCATGGCAATGATCATGTATGTAGGCATCACATCTGAGACAAGTAGACTGACTCCTGCCTGCATCTACTACTATTACTCCACCAATCGACCGCTATCCAGCATGCTTCTATGGTATTAAGTTCATGACAAACGGAGTAACGCCTTAAGCAAGATGACATGATGTACACAAAGTAAACACAATCAACATGAATAAACCCCGTCGTTTTACCCTTAATGGAAACAATACAAATACGTGTCTTCTCCCCTTCTATCACTGGGATATAGAGCACTGCAAAATTGAACCCATTACAAAGCACCTCTCCCACTGAAGATAAATCAATCTAGTTGGTCAAACCAAATGGATAGATAGGAGAGAAATATAAAGCTATGACAATCATGGATAATAAAGTTCAACAAAACTCAAGTACTTTCAGTGAATATTCCAATCATAAACCCACAATTCATCGGATTCCAACAAACACATCACAAAAGAAGATTACATCAGATAGAACTCCAAGAAGATCGAGGAGAACATGGTATTGAAGATCAAAGAGCAAGAAGAAGCCATCTAGCTACTAGCTATGGACCTGTAGGTCTGTGGTGAACTACTCATGCATCATCGGAAGGCAACAAAGATGATGTAGAAGCCCTTCGTGATCGATGCCCCCTCCAGCAGAGTACTAGAATAGGCCTCCAAATGGGATCGCGGAAGAATAGAAGCTTGTGGTGGCGGACAAAGTGTTTCGGCGGCTCTCTATTGTGTTTGGAAATATTTGGGAATTTGTAGAGTTGGAATTAGGTCAAACAGAGCTACAAGGGGCCCACAAGCTCAAGGGGGCGCCTACCCCCCCCCCTAGGGCGCGCCTGGTGAGCTCGTGTCCCTCTCGTATATCTTGTAGCCTCCTACCGAAGCTTCTAGGGTCCCTTCTGGTCCATAAAAAATCACTGTAAAGTTTCATCGTGTTTGGACTCTGTTTGGTACTAATTTTTTGAAAAGCCAAAAACAAAAAAAAACAGGAACTGACACTTGGCTCTAGGTTAATAGGTTAGTCCCAAAAAATGATATGAAATAACATACAAATGCATAGAAAGCATTCAAGATTGATAATATAATAGCATCAAACTATCAAAAATTATAGATACATTGGAGATGTATCACACCCCGCCACAAAGCAGTTTGTGTTAACTTACAACCTTTTCTATCTTTTATTCTTTCTTTCTTTTCCTTTTTTTTGTTTTTTCCTTTTTCTTTTTTCTTTGACCTGGTTCGACGAATTGTTTGCAAATACGTGAAATTCTTCTTCAAATCGACGATTTTTTTTTGAAATTCAATGAATTTGTTTCAATTTTCGTGGTCTATTTTTAATCCATGAAGTGTTTTTTAGATGAACTTTTCTCAAATTCGATGCACTTTTTTCAAAATCCATGATTTTTTTCAATTTCAATGAATTTTTTCAAATCGATGAACTTTTTACAAAATTGATGAACTTTTTTCAAAACTGATGAACTTTTTTTCAAATTTGATGAACATCTTTTGCAAATTCATTGTTTTTTGCAATTTCAATGAACTTTTTTGTAATCCAGTGAACTTTTTCAAATTAATTGAACTTTCTTCGAAATTGATGAACTTTTCTCAAATTTGATTAACTTTCTTCCTTTTATTCATCATCTTTTTAAAAAATCGGTGAACTTTTTTCAAGTTTGTGAACTTTTCTTAAAAAATGATGAATGTTTTCAAATTCACATTTTTTATTCAAATAAATCAAAAAAACTAAGTGATACAGTAGATGGAACTATGCAATAAATAGCACGGCCACATTGTTCTCATAAGGTTAGAGCTATTATGGTCACAATAGTCGAGTAGATGTAGTGGTTAGCCAAACTCCTACCTGAACATAATGACGTGAGTTCAAATCCTGAGGATGGTCTGAGTTTTTTTGTTGTTTTTTCGTGCTTTCATAGGTTCCCTACGATGCGTGTTCCTGGGTCGGCCCATGAGGTGGGGTACGTGGGCGCCAGCTACCTGTTCGGGTGCTTAAGGCGCCAAACAAGAGCTCCCATTTTTACCTAGGTAAGCATCCCAACCTCTCCCCTTCCTCCATTGATGGGCATTGCCAATGTGCGTTTCGCCTTATCCGATGCCCGTGGGCGCTAGATAGCAGCTCTCGCTCACCTCTATAGATGGGCCTAGCCAGTAGGTGTAGATCTGCTATGATGCATTATTTAGTGGTATGTTTCTCTTTTCCAACCAATATATTATTGGCTGACTATTATATACAGAAAACATGCCATATTTCATAATTCATAGTAATTCTACCCTAGCTCGGATCAATACTTGTATAGGAATCTTGACTCAAAAAACATGTAGAATCTAAATGTGCCATTTGCATACATGTGTGCACTATTTAAAATGATGCATTTAATTGATTTGCATTAATGCATTATTTAAATGACTTCATTCAAACTAATTATAATAATAATACGATTAAACATGCCATCTTGATCAGCATAATGCATACATCATTCATATGTCATGTTCGTATCAATTAAAATTGGAGTTAGGCTTAATCCATAATTAACCTTTCTTTTGTTATGGAGCAATTGATAAATGTTTCATATATGTTTCTCGCTTCATTTGAAATGAATAGATAGACTCAAAGGTAGCTTGGGTTCCTTGCATGTTCTCGGAATGAGAACCGGCTCACTTTGGATCTATCAAATTCTGCTTTGTAACTAGGTAGTTAGAAAGGTAGCTTTTGGGTGAGTCCTAAAAATGTCACGAGACATAGTCGACCAAGATGGAATATGCCCCTCCGACTTCGCAAGATATTCTCGGGGCCTCTCGAGTGACCAAATTCGGGAAGCATGGCCATGTGACTTGGTTTAAGTGTTAACCTGGTCCTAGAATTTGTATCACAGTTTCCAGAAGAGAGGTCGAGCTACCAACAAGGGCGGTAAGTATTCTCCTTGAGCTCTTATATCATGAGGCAAAAGGAATGTTGCATACGCCGCATTGTCATGGTTCGTCAATATGACTTTGTGCACACTTGGGAGTCGACATGTTCTACTAGGAGCCCTTGCCAACTAATCGGATGTGATCCAATTCGTATCCATGTATATGTGAACCTATATATAGGGTCACACGCTTAAGGGGTAGGAACCCACTTGGATTGGATATGAGTGGAATTAGGCACAGATCTAGGTGTGTTTGGTTTGTGCCCCAACTAGCCCAACCAAAAAATTGGTATGACCAAAGTGCGGGCATGACCAAAATTTTGGTATGTTATACTTGTTTGGTTTATAGCCCTTACATGTGCCAATTTTTTGTCAAAACTACTAGGCCTCCATTTGGCTTGTGAACTGAGTTGCTATTCATTTGGAACTTAGATTGCTAGTGATTGGTTGATTCTAATTTAGTGTAATGTTGAGCTGATAAAAAAAGAAACATAAAACTTATATTTTAATAATAATAAAACTTAATCAACTATAATAAAAAATGAAATGAGCATGCAAGAACATGAAATTCACGGCCGAACTTAGTTAATTAGTCCAACACATATGTCTTCGTTCATACAGATCTCTAATGACAGTAGTAATCAATAAATATGACCAACTAATCGAACTTATACAGTTTAATGAAGCTGGCATCACGGTAAAAGAATCGGACAAAGTGGAGACAAGCAGAGGAACTGGGTCGAGACCATTGGGTTCTACGGTAGGGTGCGTCGACTGCAAATTAAATTTTCCTACGCGCAGAACAACCAAGAACATGCTACGGGAGATGGATCACAGTTCGTTACCACTAGACGCGCAGTGCCGTGCAGCGAAAGAAGAGTTGGGGCAGCGCGTCCGCGTGGATCGTCTCCTCCTCGTCTGATCTCCCTCGTACAGCCGGTAGTCGGTTTCCACGTACAGGTTCGCTGGAGCGGCGCAAGTGCACCGCCTCTAACGGTAATCGCGCGTGCAGGAGGAACGTCGTGCGGCAGACTGCTAGGTCCGATCACACAACCGGCAGTGAGTGGAGGTGTCTATTCGCAACACATGCAAAAACTAATGACAGCGCCGAAGAGATCATCCGCGTGAGTGTGCGGCACCTCCACTTTATATAGGCGTCCGTCGCGGGCTCAACACTTGGGCCTCGCACGGACCCTAAAGCCCATAAGTCTACTCGGCCACAATCCGAATACAGCTCGGATCACACCCGACCAGTGTCCTCGGATTTGACCTCGTAGGTTCCTTCCCTTAAACGCGCGACCCCTTAGGTTCAAGCCAGCTTGGTCGCAGTTCGGATCACCTCCGAACTCCACAATTGGTAGCGGCCTCTAGCAAGGCATGCCGAACACCAAACAGACTATGAAACTGGTTAGGCGAACCTGTACATCATACTTTCATTCCTTTTACCACACGATATATGTTGTTGGGCTCAAGACGAGTCTGTCATCCTTGTGCTAGCCCGACCTCTTTCTCGTTCCAGTGATGCTGACCACAAACCGGATTATCTCATAATCCTTGTCGCATGGCCATGCTTATCCTGGTCGGATCACACAAGGGACCCAGAGTATATCTCTCCTGATTGGGGGGGCAAATCCCATCTTGCTCGACCACGTCTCGCAGCATGGTTCTGGACAAACCCGAAACCTATCTTTATAACTACCCAGTTACGGAGTAGCGTTTGGTCGGCCCAAAGCAAGTCTGTCACCATCCCGAGTACATGCGTCAGCTCGGGTCTTAGGAGATAGAACATATGTTGTACTCGAGACTCACAGCATATCGATGCGTCTCATAGTTGGGTCTGTCCGACTCGGACCTTATGTTGACTTGGATCCCCGAATCCGACCAGATCCTTCCAAGTCCATATTATCCGGTTAGCATCCAATGCTCCATGGCTAGTGAGACCGAGCCATCGACCGTGTCATATGCTAGTCTAGTTGGTTGCGCGTCCACACAGCCCTTTCGACTAGGGACCTTTTAGGACAGTCATCATACAATGCATAGTCCCACAAACAAGTCACGTACTTGCTGGTACACATCATTGATAATGTCCAAGGACTGTCTTTATTCATAAACACATAGGAAATATCATCATACATGATTGCCTATAGGGCATATCTCCAACAGAGACAATTATTAGTATTGAGTTGTGTTAGAAAAGGATTAATATGATTAATTACATGGCCACGATGATTGCTTTCCATAACACCGAACAAACAAAGCGGAAGTTACGGCGCCAATATTTTGGTGGACATTTTCTGCGCCCTCGGTTCGCCAACGAACTGGCGCAAATTACATGGGCATGCTCGGGCTGGTCAGGGCGAACCAAAATGTTGGTGTCGTTCCAAGCGCCAAATCACGCTGGCGAGCCAATCTTTTGGCATGGTTCGTCTTGGTCATAAACCAAACATACCTAGAGTTCTAATGGGCCTCAAGTGTTGAGCCCACCTCGTAATTCTATATAAGTGTAGGGGTGATACCCTGGAAAGGGTTAGACCCTAGCCATCGCCACTTCCACGCCTACGTCATGTGAGGGACCAGGCAGTCCCCCGCCTTGCGTTCCACCCTACACGCGTGGATACCGTGGAGGGGTTGTACCTTCAATGCTCAGATGAACCGAATCACCAAATCTACTTTCGATGTTGTGACTATGCATCTAGTGGTAAAACCCTATCCTATGATCTATCTCCACATCATGTTCATGGTTCGCACGATAGATTTTTGTTTTGTTTTGCGCTAATGTAGTGTATCCCATGCCCCAATAGTGTATTGATGTGTTGATTAGCTAGATGATGGACTCGTGTATGCTCTCCTACCTCTAGTGCAAGTTGTAACTTAGGGTAGCCAAAGTCAAATTTGGTAATTTTGCACCACATACATGTTCCTTTGATATTTGAGCATAGGTAGATAGTTCTAAAGTAAGTCTTGTGGAGTAAATTTGTACGCATCCTTATTTTAGTTAACTTGTTGCAGAGGAGACCACCAATCCCATGGTGGTTTCTACATGGAATCAAGAACGACCGGTAGTTTGGAGGTCCTAGATGACAATCTGGTGCCTTGAGAGGGTCGTAGTTTTACTTACAGGCCTCTTAGGCCATTTGTTAAACTTGACCTTTAATAAGATATAATCTGTTGCCGTTGTTTCATGTAGTGTGTGTTTGCTCATGTCATCCCTGTCTATAATAGCTCTGTTATGTTTGCTCTTTAGAGCAACTCCAATGGGACGACCCAAACGGACGACGCATTTATCCGCTTTTTGTCCGTTTGGGTCGGCCGCCCGCCCGGCGTCCGCCCAGTTTTACATTTGGGTCGGCAGTGCACCCAACGCGCCGACCCATTTCATATCCGCATTCAACTTTTAAATAAAAAAGGTCCGCGGCCGATCATGTCAGCGGCCATGTCTCATGCCGGCACCATGCCAGCGCTGGCATACAATGCCAGCTTCAGAAAATACCACAGTTCATGCTGGCGCACTCGTCAGCCGGCCGGCACACATGCCAGCACACAAAAAAGGTGGGACATGAGTTCTACCACGCCATCGCGGCTCCCGTGGTCATGCTGGCACACCTGTCAGCATACAAAAAAGATGGCCCTCGACGCCATAGATCACTCGTCGTCGAACTTGAGCATGTCGGCCTGCATCTTCTCGAACCACGGCCTCTTCCTTGGCGACACGGTGTTGAGATCCACCTTCATGATCTCCACCTCGGTCATCATGCTTTCAAGAGCCACTTCTTTCGCGTTTGTCTTGGCGTTGGCGGTCTCGATCTCTAGCATCTTGGCTTGCTTCTCCGCCTCGAGCTCGAACATCTTGGCTTGCTTCTCAGCGTCAAGATCAAGCCTCCTCCTTTGGATCTCCATGAAAGCATCCATTTGCTCCGCCTTGAAACGCCGGCACTCCTCCTCCCTTGAGTCCTTGTTAATCATGTCGTTCACGCTTACGATCAAGGTGTTGGTGGCCGCATCTCGCTTGTCCTCCTTCTTAGAGTTGGTCTTCCCCCTCGGTCGTGCCGGCTCACCCTTCCCAACATCCTCCATGGCTTTCTTCCCCCCACGTGCCTTGAGGGCGGCATATTGCGCCTTGAACTTCTCTTCGTCCTTGATGACCCGATAGCAATGAGAGAGTTTGAAGCACTTGCCATTGTGTTGAACCTTAAATGCCTCCAAAGCTTGAAATGCCTATAAAATGTTTCCATGCAAGCATATGGGCAAGTGATAGCAAATGAAGACGTAAAAGGATGATCTTGATGGCACAAAAGAGGGCGGCTTTCTTGCTATCATACCATGTCTTGCATGCCGATGCCGCTCACGGGGCGGGCCTTGACGCTCTCAAGTGGCGCAAAACTTGTTGCACTCTTGTTGGATCACCCTCCACCGCTTGGAAATGGAGACCCACCCGCGTGTGCTCACAAATTGGTAAGGTGGAAACTTCTTGCGCTCATGAAACTCGCGGTGCACACGAGTCCAAAAGGTCAAATGCTTTTGCTCGGTGCACACGCAGGCATTGGTGAACTCCTGCTGTGTGGCGGCGACGGCGGCGGCCTCATCCATCGCGTCTGCGGCGTGCCTCCGGCCCTTCCTCTTGGCCGACTCCCTTGCCTGTTGTTCGGGCGTCAGCGCCTTCTTCGGCTTGGTCGCCGCGGCGGTCTTGCACGGGGCACGAGGCTTGCCTTTCCCGGAGGGGGCGACGGCGCCGGACGAGGCGAGGGAGGCGAGGCCGGCGGCGGCGTCGAGGTCGATGGCGTCCTCCATGGCTGGTTGGGGGGCGAGGGCGCGCCCGGGCGGGAGCGTTTTTGGGGAAAATGGGGGGAAATGGTGGTGGCTGCCACCGACCGGCGGGCCCGGGGAGAGGAGTAGGCACGCGTGTGTCCGTCTCATGTCCGCGTCGACATAAATCCGGCTCGAAATTGGGCCTGGAATGGGTCGCCCGCGAACGAAAAACGGACGCGCGTCCGTTTGGGTCAACGGGTTGGGCCGCCACTTTTGTCCGCGACGACCCAAACGAACGCGGGCGGACAAAATGGGTCGCCCCATTGGAGTTGCTCTTAGAGCCTTTGAATAATATATGATTTGAGTCGTAGATTTGTGTTGTGATACTTGTTGTTTTGTGTGTAGGGTCTTGAAACCATTGTTATGCAATATTGCTAACAGATGGTCTTCACATTGTGAAGCAACTCATGTATTGAGGACAGAGGGAGTATAATATAAAAATATCATAATAGAACGAAAATTCTTATGCGAGGTGACTTTTGATGATCGTACTCCCTCCTTCCATCTATATAGGGCCTAATACATTTTTCAAGGTTAACTTTGATCAAATGTTAGAGCAATAATATATGACATGCAATTTACACAAAGCATATCGTCAAATTCATATGTGAAAAGAGCTTTCAATGATATAATTTTCACATTATGCATGTCATGTACTATTAATCTTGTCAATAGTTAAAAACGTTTTTAAAAATTGCATTAGGCTCTATATAGATGGAAGAAGGGAGTATGTCGTTTCCATGGGTATGTTTTTAGGCTTACAAGAGTAGTGCTACTAGAGCAAAAGGCAACTATAGAAGGCTGCTTCCTCATAACAATAATTAAGCCGGATGCTTCCTCATAATAAGTGCAACAATAAAGAGGCGCAATGCCCATTCTGTTCCTGCATAGCTCTTCACCATCCGCTCGGTTTGTAACATGTACTACCCCTGTTCACTTTTATAAGATGTTTTAAACATTCATACACTGTTAAAAACAGCACAAAAGAAGCTGTCTGAAACATTTTATAAAAACAAACAGAAGGAGTAATACTGTTTCAAAATCCAAAGGAGAACATGGAGGCTGAAGTATATGAAAGTAACAAGTTCTGCTGCCAGATGTTGGAATAGCCAAATTCAAACAGGTGGGTCTTCACGTTAATACAACAACAAAGCTTTTAGTCCCAAATAAGTTGGGATAGACTAGAAGTGAAACCCATAAAATCTCGCAACCAAGTCATGGCTCTGGCATATGGATAGCAAGCTTCCACGCACCCCTGTTCATAACTAGCTCTTTGGTGATACTCCAATCCTTCAGGTCTCTCTTAACAGACTCCTTCCATGTCAAATTCGGTCTACCCCGTCCTTTCTTGACATTCTCCGCACACTTTAGCCGTCCGCTATGCACTGGAGCTTCTGGAGGCCTGCGCTGAATATGCCCAAACCATCTCAGACGATGTTGGACAAGCTTCTCCTTAATTGGTGCTACCCCAACTTTATCTTGTAAATCATCATTCCGGACTCGATCCTTCCTCGTGTGACCACACATCTATCTCAACATACACATCTCCGTCACATCTAACTATTGAACATGTCGCCTTTTAGTCGGCCAACACTCCGCGCCATACAACATTACGGGTCAAACCGCCGTCATGTAGAACTTGCCTTTTAACTTTTGTGACACTCTCTTATCACAGAAAATGCCAGAAGCTTGGCGCCACTTCATTCACGTTAATGTCTAACAAAAAAGAGACCTTCGCCCTCACTTCCGTGACAGGTCAATTAAAGGCTTCCCAAACCGTGCTCCAGCTAAGGAATGAAAATATTCAAGCCAATGTTGCAGAGAAATCATTGAAAATAAGTTTTATTACCATGTCAGGTTCACGATTAACCGATCCATGTATCGGCTAGATCACACATAGCTGTTGTCTCAACACATCAAACAGGTCTACAGATGCCATTAAAGTACGAAGCATAACAGTAACAGGTCAAGGTTCCGCCTGGAATCATCAGGTCAAGAGTCTTGAAAGCTGGGCGATGCCTGTCCTGTCTTCGACAGAATCAGTTCTTAAGAGAGCTTTTGCAGGATGATCGAATTCGTCACACTGTTGCCTCACATGAAGTCCTCCTCTAGTTCCTGAAGGGTCTTGCTACCAGACGCGACCTGCTTGTTCGAAGTCATCTTGTCTTGGACCATCAGGCCCTTGTAACTCCTTATTTCAGCCTGCTTCTCCTTCTCGAGCCTCTCCATCTCTTCTTTACGTTTCTGAAACCAAATAAAAGGCTATTCCATCATTGTCCGGTCAGGGCCCGATTAACAACACAGCACAGGGCAACAGTTTCGTGACAACTGGTTTTCTGTACACGTGTGCTTACAGCAAACAAAAACTAAAGGCAAGTAACTTGTAATAGCCTGATACTCAAGTACTAAGATCGTTTAGATCACTATATAGTGAGATATTAGTTTACAGAGGGAGTGCTCAAGAACCATATGAGATGCAGCACATGGGATGATGGATAGCTTACTTTGTCTCTAAGCTGCAACTTTCTTTCAGCCTTTTCGGCAGCACTCACAGCTTCTCTTTCAGCTGCAGCAGAAGACATCATCAGGCTGCAAATACTTTATACAACAAATGATCACAACTAGCAAAAACACACATGACGGGATATATGGTTGATCATGCTTTCTGTTTTAAGAACTACTCCCTCTGTAAAGAAATATAAGTGTGCTTAGATCACTACTTTAGTGATCTAAACGCTCTTATATTTCTTTATGGGGGGAGTAACAAATAACCCAAAGCAAACTGGCAAATGTTTGTGCGGTGCTTCAACCCATTTTCAAGTTCTAACACCTAAAATTTTCGTTCTTTTCTACCCATCTAGTTGCAAGTTCCACCTTTAGAATTCACAACAGTCTAGCCTGCACTTGCAAAAGACTTGGTCTAGCCTAAATTGCACACCAGTTCGTCATTCCCCTTGGAGCATCCTCGAAAATTATAGGTGCAAAACAAACATTATACGTTAAGTCAAAAACAAAAGGCGTGTTAAAATATGTAACTAAAATGAGCATGAAAATATATTCCAGAGAGTAGTCATGTACCCTTTAAGTCAGGCGTCCTCTCCACCTTTGTCTTGTTCAACCGATTGACAACCTCATTGCTTCGCTTTTCTACTTGAACAGTCCGAACCTGCAAACATGTCCGTAAATTAGGGACATAGTTACTATGACTCATTCCCTTTGGTTTAAATATTTCCAATTAACAAAATAACATGAGTAAACAACAGAACCAAGTGCATTAACAGAGAGAATATCCACCGGTAGAAAAGAAAATTGCTAGTGAGCTTTTAAAGGTAATATGACTGGTACTGATTCAGTATTACAAAATTGAACAAGAACTAATGCACTGAAATGGTATATTTCAAATAAAGTTCCATGGGAGAGGTATATAGGGCCCAAACACACAACCTATGCAGGTTGCAATAAGAAATGGCAACAAATCAATACACTGTTTAGAGCGTAATGTGGTTCAGAGAAGGATTGAATGATCACATACGATACGAACTTACTGAGGACTTGCAGAAAGAAGTCACATTTAAATAACTAAATTTATTCTAGCGATTGCCCACAATACAGAAAAATCTCATCAATGGATAGTCAGATCTCAGATAGAATGAAAACATCAATATTTATGAAATAAACTATTCCCTGGAATGAATTTACTTAGCGCCAGTTCCACCCTAAAGCACTGGAAACTCACTAACAACTAGGAACTGGCAACAACATGGATTATGCAAAGGTTGTCATACAGATCAAGAAAACATAGTTTTTCAATAGGGAACCCTGACCGACGTATACTTAGGCCTGTTTGGCAGCACAAGTTTTCCAAAACCATAGTAATCGAAAACCTAAGTATTCCAATGCCTAGGAAATGAATACTTCAGTTTATAAAAAACACAGTTTTTCGCAGTCAGTTTATAAAAAAGAGGCCGAGGCCTCTTTATAAAAATACTGCAAAAAAAGGGTAATATACATGTTCATGCCAAAAAACGGGCATCAGAGTATTTGAAACCATGGTTTTAAAAAAATCACAGTATATTCTCCGAAAGAATACTGAGCTGCAAAACATAGCCTTAGCGATCTTACATACTAGTCAAATTTCATGTATTTATACAAGGCACACAAACTTCCAAATTCTAATAGGGAAAGTAAATAATGTTCTCAGTCACTCACTTATTCAAATCATCGCGTGTCAAATAAAAAATTAGGAGAATGGATAGATACAAAGAGTGTAGCATAAAAATAGTGAACAAGTGTTAGGAGCTAGGGTTCTGCTGGTTCTAGGGCGGAGATTGTAGGGGAAAGATGGAGGAAGACGAGGTCGAGGGCGCGGCGGCCGGCGGCTGGGCGCCGTCCTTGCGTGGTGGAGAAGAGGCGGCGACGGCGCAAGAGGCGGCTAGGGTTAGGTCTCCCGTCTCCCTAAGGGAAGACGAGCAAATACTGATTGCTTCTTGCTTGATTAGATCGATACATCTCCTCTCCTTATATAGAGAGGTTTACTTGACTCCTAAGCAAACAACCCTAATAACGATAAGATAATTGGGCTAAGCCCCTAATAACGATAAGATAACTTGGGCCACAGCCCACTGGGCTAAGCCCCTAATATGCCGGTCATAACAACAAGGACCTAGGGAAAATTATGACTTCTCACCAATTTAGAGTTGTGAAAGCCAACTTGACCCACATCCATGGATGGTGTCTTCTTCAGATTGTACCATGGTGTATAAACCACATCAACATTATTCACCTTATTACCTATAATGAATAAACAAGACAATTAGATGTGTGTCGGTAAATGAAAACAAGCAAAGGTAAAGCAACAAATTCATGTGAAATAACAAAGTCTCCTCAGTTAATTTATCCAACCTTGAATGGAGTTCGCTTTAACAAGCTGGGCACAATCTTCCAGCAAACCTTCACTTATGTCATCCATTGTTTGACCTTTATTCAGTCTCACATATACATGAGCAGAGGACATCTTATCTACATGGAACCTGTGTTCAACAAAAGTTGTTCGAGGCTCAAAGCATGATAAAACGATTCTACATGACTGGAAAGAAATTTACAAGAGTATCCCATTTAAAAATCGCATCTAAATAAATTTTAGTTGTGTTGCTTGGCACTTGACGTGCCCTGAACAAAAACACAGATGCAGCTGATCACATTCCATCATTTCCAAAAAACAGCTAAAAACTAACTATGTTTGCAGTCAGGCGGTTAGTATTTCAAATAGCACAGTACAAACTGAAGATTACCAATTCATACTACAACAAAGCTTTCTAGTCCCAAACAAGTTGGGGTAGGCTAGAGTTGAAACCCATAGGAATCTCGAAACCAACTCATGGTTTTGGCACATTGTTAGCTAACTAACACGCACCCCTGTCCATGGCTAGTTCTTTGGTGATATTCCAGTCCTTCAGATATCTCTTAACGGACTCCTCCTATGTCAAGTTTGGTCTACCCTGACCTCTCTTGACATTATTAACATGCTTTAACCGTCTGCTATGCACTGGCGCTTCTGGAGGCCTGCGTTGTATATGCCCAAACCATCTCAGACGATGTTGGACAAATTTCTTCAATCGGTGCAGCACCAACTCTATCACCTAGATTGAGGGACAACACTATCTCCAGGTACCACCTTACAATCTAGGCAAGCACACCTGTCTTCTCTTCTCAAGAGGACGAAATCAATCAGGCTAGAGTGTTGACCACTACTAAAAGACACTAGATGGGCTTCTCTCTTTTAAAGGGGGTGTTAGCTACCATCATGTCGTAGGCTAGAGTGAAGCTTAAGACATCCTCTCCTTGATTCCTACTGCAATAGCCAAAGCCCCCATGCACCCCTTCAAAACATCATTATTATATATATGCGAGAAATTGCTAATCTTACATTCTTACTTACCATGCTACCTATATGAAAGGTTGTGCGCCTAACAATGGAGCGGAGTCTCAGAAAATGCATAAAAAAGAATTATCAAATAAAATTCCGCAAGCACTCAAGTATGCTTTGGGTTGATAGTTACAAATTTTATTTCTCTCATAATGTGTACGGGGCAAGCATCAGAGTTGAAAACACAGAAAGTAAATTATGTATGAACCTTTGCTGCTCAGTAGATTCATTAGAGTAGCTTATTAATACTGAATGTGGAGACACAAGTATATCTATTGATAAATCAGATATCTATTGGGTTAGAGGTGATTGCATCAGATGGGGCAGGAGCATGTCAGGCAGAGAGTAGGAGTGGCCAACGATTGTGGAATTGGAGGAGTAGAGCAGAGAAGAACCATTGCAGTGAACTGATTTTAGAGTTTAAGGGGTTCACATTGAGATGTTATTCTGCTTCAATTCGAGCGTTTTCAATTCAGTACCTATCAGCAGAGTATTGGGAACTTTTAGCAAAATTTAGTAAAACCCACAGATACTTGTCAAAATTGTACTAGAATCACAACATCATATTGCAATACAAGTATGATACCATGACATAGTTTAGGTGTAACCTAGGACAAACAAAGGGACAAGATTTCCCGGATGCCAAGGAGGAGGAGTGGCCAAGTCACACCCGGCCCGCATTGTCTGTGGGATCCATATTCAAGGCAGGAAACCATTCCTCTCCAATGAGTTATTCGTGCATTGCCGCTCAGGTACTGTTCAAAATATCGGCCGACATATAAGTTAATCCGCCAGTTAATCCGTACTCGGAGGGTGGCCGATACAAATAGGTCCATTCAACGTATCTACTGGCTGAGGCAATTAATTGGTCTGACAAGCTGCTTAATCAGGTGTCAGACCAGGTAATAGTGAACCATCTCGTTGGTCGGAATCGTTGCCAGCTGCGTGCCTTGCCTCCAACCAAGGGCCTCTGATCTACGCATCTATTGTCTCGGCCGCCTCCCCAAGTCGCCATGCTTTGCCTCCACTCCCCTCGAACACCGTTGACTCTTCCTGCTCACA
>NC_041380.1:164816677-164877554 GCF_002162155.2 Triticum dicoccoides | reverse complement strand
TCCTTTCCTCTATCCAATGTGTTGTATGAAAGTAGGATGCTAAGTGTTGGTTTACCATTAGTTAACTTAACCCACCGATCAATGATCGACCGATAAATCAGTTAATCAGCCGATGCACCGATTACTCGCTACTCTGCACCCGACCAAGCAGCTACTAGTTACCCATAACATTAACAACTAGAGATACCCCACATGTTGCTGCCAGAAGTGGTTGCAATATATTGTTTTGATGAGATTTGATTGTCTGAAATTTTAATATAACAATTAAGTTACAAATACATATGATTTAGTGCATTTGATCATTATATAGTTGTAAAAATATTTATACAATATGAGTAGTATTTATCATGCATGTTGAGAGAAATAAAAGCAGTGGGGTTGATGAAGTGGGATGTGTGCATGTTGAGAGAAATAGTAAAAGTAGCATTTCACATGGATGTTAAGAGAAATAAAAGTAGTGGGGTTGATGAGATGGCATGTGTGCATTTTGTGACAAACAGAAGTTGTGGGAATCAACTACTTAAGTATATAGGATGTGCTCAACCTAGATTTCCCAGGACAGACTCGGACGTTGAGTCCATGGAGGTGCCTGTGTTTGGTGGCCTATGTGTATGAGACATGCTGAGGCAGGAAGCTCCTTTTGTTGATGACATAGGGAGTATGTGTCTGCATAAGATTGGCTTGAACCAGTAGGGGCTAACCTCTAACACTGACGGCCCCGTGCACCGAGCCAGGGGAAACACAATGAAATGTGTTTCCCTGGAGCCAGGACCATTTACATCATGCTGGACAGACCCAAGGACATAAGCAGGCATCAAAATTCCAAACAGGGTGTCTCACTGCATCCTGCCAGCCTGCTCACGCAATACATGGGCAACCAAACAACGCTAAAGCACAGTCTGTGTCTTGACCATGTCCACAGCTATAATTGTTGAGGAGGAGCAAAGGTTTAGTTGCACAAGCGGAGGCTTAAAGCAGGACCAGCAGGCTGCGGAGGAGAAATTTGGTGGTGGGGTCTTTAATTTATGGGTGAGGAGATGGGAGGATGGAATAAGAGGTGGTGAGCTCATAAGGGCTTATGCTCAGGGATGGGAGCAAGATGACATGGATTATTTTTGCTCGTATGTTAATATATATTGTTATATCTTGAACCAAATTTAATTGGATCGTGAAACGAACTAACAAACTACCCTTTTATGAAGTGATGAACCGTGAACCCAATTCACAGTGAAAAAGATGGCACTATGATTCTAAGTTCCAACATATTAACCTCACCGTGATTATTGTTCATGGTGACATCAATGAAGAACACCCATTAATCCATTATACGAAACTCACTGGCACAGCATTTCACAGTTAACTAACAATAATTTCTGACAGAAATCAAGCATATCTCCTTTGAAAAAAATCGACTACTGCTCACTCAAGCTATGCATCTGAAAGCAGCATCAAAACAGACGACAATATCCTGATCTGGTATCATCAATGAGGAAACAGCTGCTAACCATAAGCAAACTTTCGTGAACAAACAACCAACTCCCATCTAGAAACCTACTCTGCAAACCAGAGAAATGTCCTTGTCCCGTACTCCATGAATTCTTCATTCTTCCGTCACTACGGCATCGATTCAAGATGCACAAAGAAATAGCACATAATGACAGGAAAAGAAAAGGTCTGGGTAGAATGAAAGGGCGATTACCAGATGTCCTCGGGGAAGCCGTACTTGATGAGGTCCTCGTTCTCATGCTTGTCGAGCCCCATGAAGATGGTGTAGTCACCGGCGTCGGGCCGCGCCTTGAAGTAGAACACCATCCCGAGTCGCTTTCCGGCGGCCCGCCCAAATGGATAGAAGAAGGGAGCGGGACTCCGGGGATCGGGCTGCGGCGAAATTGGGCGACTGGGGGGTCGGGAACTACGGCTCGGGCCTCCGGAGGCGAGGAAGGGTTGGGGGATCCTGGCGAGAGGAATCGGGTGGGGGGATTTCTAGGGTTTCCTGCGCGTGGAAACGAAGCTGAGTAGAAGATTTCGTTTTACTTTTTTGATTGAAAAGGTTATTTATTTTGTTTTATTTGTGCTTTTGACTCCCTGTGGTGTTCGTCTGTTCTTACTTTCGCGTTTATGCACCCGAAGAAAAACGATTTCGACTCGTAGACCCTTCGCAAGTAGGAGTACGAATTACATGTAGGTACTTTAGTTTCCTATATATATATATATATATATATATATATATATATATATATATATATATATATATATATATATTTGACGAAGTATGTGGGTCATCTTAAATGTAACAAATATCGATAGGTTTGGAACCAATCTGTGGTTGGATGGTTAGAGGGACCATGATATTCTCAGCCCATCAGGGTTCAAATCATAATGCTCGCATTTATTCCTGAATTTATTTTAGGATTTTCGGCTATGTGTATTCAATGGGAGGAGACGTTTCCATCAACGACGAGGCGCCTACGGTGTCTTCGTAAATCTCAAGATGATATGACGGTTCCGTCTTTCGGAGGTGCTCATAGGGGTAGAGTGTGCGTGTGTGCGTTCATAGAGGTGAGTGTATGCGCGTGTATATGAGCGCTTGTGTCTGAACTGATGCTCAAAAAAATCGATAGGTTTCTTTGAATATTATTTCATCTCTAGAGCTCATAAGTATCCGGGTGAATGGTAAATAGAGGCAAAACTAGCACAAATGTCCGTGCGTTGCATCGGAAAAAATTTATTAAAGTGTAATTAAATTTGGTGAGAAACAGCTTTCGAACAATGTTCGTTGAGAAGCTACTACACGCTTTAGAGGGAAAAGAGAAGGAGTATCTAAATCTAAATAAGTATATATAATGTGTTCAAAGTGCCCTTAGCCCAATCCATATTTAATCTCTCTATGTGCATGATTTTTCCTTCCATTAAAATCCAGGAGATTTCATCTCTTGTCTTTTCTTGGAATTCAGATTTAACTCCCTCTCACAATGTTCAATTAATGATGACGTGCAATTCTTGCTTTCAATATTGTAATTATGCATCTCATAATTCCCATAGCACCTAATTAGCCCAGTACCGGGGTATTTAGAGTTAATTCCTTCTTGTGCATCATATGCATGCATGTCCTGAATCAAGTTTAATTAGTTCACCACCGGACCGAATGCAGACTTAATTTCTTTGTGTGCAACATGCACACTTATCATGAATCCAGATAAATTTGGCCATAACTGATGCCCAGAAATTTGATTGCAGTCTGCCTCCATGCCTTATCATCTGGTAAATGATTCTCAAACCAGCTTGCTGATTACTCGTACCTAGCAAGTTAATGCCTTATATAAACAGACACGATTCAATGTAAGAAAGCATGATGGGATTATTTAATTCTCTTTAGACAATGAATTTTGCTAAAACTGATTACGTGTGTATGCGTGCTGGCTTGGCTGCCTTCAATCTATCGGTAGGGTTGGGGCTGCTACCGCTAGCTCGTTAGAAAAGAAGGACTGGTTGTCTCCAATCACGACCGGCTAAGCTGTTACTGTTAGCTCGGAAAAGAAAAAGACTGGCCTGCTACCGCTAGATGGGCTTCCTGCCTCGTTGGCTTGAATCGTTTCCAATCGGTTTAAACTGGGCGAGTAAGGAGGCAGGATAATGAACGTAGACGAAATTTGACGTAAATAATGACACACGAATATCAAAGTGGCAGACTAAACCAAACCGAGAATATTACCTTCCTTTAATAGTAGGTATAGATAGATAAAAAAATATGTTTAGAAACAAAAGCGTTCAACTGTTCAACCTACATCCAAAACATTTGAAGAAATAATACTTATTGTGCTTTGAAAAAATGGTCTTTAAGAATTTCTTTTTGAAGTATCAATTTTGTTTATTTTTTCTAGATCACCATGAATGTAACTCGGGATAACTTGGAAGGGGCATGGGAGATGGCGAGGAGGAGGGGGTTGTGGTGGTGGTCGGCAATTGTAAGTGCATCTAGTGCCCCTTAGTAATTTTAGAGTATTGAAGACTTATAGGTTAAGGGACTAATGTGTTTGTGAGTGTACACAGGTCTATAAGTCTATGAGGATTTTGATATTTACAGAGAAAGTCGACCCTTAAAAATGAATGTCTTCAACTGAAGACTTTGGTTTTCTGAAGACTTTGAAAGTGAAGAAATTGGTGTGACCGTGAAGACTTGATATTCATGCGAGGAATATGAAGCGTGAAGACTTTTGTTTTTTAAGTTTCATTTTCTCTTTCTTGAATCATAGGAAACACCGTATTGTTAAAGGGGTCGAGGTAAAACTACGGAAAAGTTCCCAGGTGATGCTTAACTCAAAATCCTACACCTACCAATCCCTTCGAGTGAAGCCATTGGAAATCTCATACAGGTCGGTCAATTTCTTCAGTGATAGAGACGAAGTTCTTCTGGTCTCTGAGGAATTTGTTCTGACTGAGGAGTTAGGAATTCGCCAGTGCGGATTGCCTACAAGTGAGGAACATGATAGCCCTAAGGAATTTGAGAGCTCAAATTTCCGGCGGTTGTTGTGCTATGCGCCAGCTATCCTAAAATATCTACCCACCTAATGGTCATATCATTGAAGGGCATTTATGTCTTATCATGTCGGGCTGCTCCCTAGGCTATAAATAGCCGCCCCCTAGAACCACTAGTTGGTTGGCTGCTCCGCGAGAAACTGACACTTGTCATAGAGAGCATCCCATCCTCCGAGGACTTTGAGTGAAAATCATCAAGTGAGGAAAAACCCAAAACCCCAAACCAAACACTTAAGAACCCAAGTGATTGAGCATCACTGAAGAGATTGTTCCTGTGTGGAACTGACGCTTGTTACCTTTGAGGACTGTGCATCCTCCAGACGGTCAGGCGTCATGGTCTAGAGGATCCAAGAGGAAATTGTGGATCGCCAAGTGACCAAGTCTGTGAAGGTTTGGAAGTCACCTGAAGACTTGCCGCGAGTGATTGGACGAGGTCTGTGTGACCTTAGTTCAAGGAGAATATGGTGAGGACTGTGTGTCCGGGACTGTGTGTCATCAGGTTTGAATACCTAGCCGCTCCAACCAAACGTACAACTGTTACAGCAGTTGGAACTGGTCTACCAAATCATTGTCTTCACCGAGCTAACTGGTTCTCTCTCATCAACCCTTTCATTTCCTCATTCTATGTTGTTGTACCTGATCGTTATTGTTTTGAAAGTGCGTTATATCGACTAGAGGGGGGTGAATAGGCGATTTTTATGATTTTTTCACTGAGGAATTTACAGGTGAGGAAATTCCTTAGCGAAGAACTACTAGCAGCGGAATAAGTACTCATAAGTAAACATAACAGAACACAAGCATAGTCATCATGATGAAATGAAGACAAGCACAGAGTACAAAAAGCGTAAACACAGAATAATATAGGATGAAGACAAACAGACTGAAGAAATTGAACTGAGAAAATTGAGAAAGTCTTCAGTCAAAATCTTCAAACACAGATACGAACAAGCACTCAACACAGTTATGAAGAAATGAAAGAGTTGAGGAAATAGAACCAGTGAGTTTGGTGAAGACAATTGATGTCTACTACACAACCTTCTTCTTATAGACGTTGTTGGGCCTCCAAGTGCAGAGGTTTATAGGACAATAACAAATTTTCCTCAAGTGGATGACCTAAGGTTTATCAATCTGTAGGAGGCGTAGAATGAAGATGGTCTCTCTCAAGCAACCCTGCAACCAAATAACAAAGAGTCTCTTGTGTCCCCAACACACTCAATACAATGGTAAATTGTATAGGTGCACTAGTTCGGCGAAGAAATGGCGATACAAGTGATATATGGATAGTAGATATGGGTATTTGTAATCTGAAAATATAAAAACAGCAAGGTAACTAACGATAAAAGTGAGCGTAAACGGTATTGCAATGCATTGAAACAAGGCCTAGGGTTTATACTTTCACTACTGTAAGTCCTCTCCACAATAATAACATAATTGGATCGTATAACTATCCCTCCACATGCAACAAAGAGTCACTCCAAAGTCACTAATAGCGGAGACCGAACGAAGAGATTATGGTAGGGTACGAAACCACCTCAAAGTTATTCTTTCCAATCAATCCGTTGGGCTATTCCTATAAGTGTCACAAACAGCCCTGGAGTTCGTACTAGAATAACACCTTAAGACACAAATCAATCAAAACCCTAATGTCACCTAGATACTCCAATGTCACCTCAAGTATCTGTGGGTATGATTATACGATATGCATCACACAATCTTAGATTCATCTATTCAACCAACACATAGAATCTCAAAGAGTGCCCCAAAGTTTCTACCGGAGAATCACGATGAAAACGTGTGCCAACCCCTATGCATAGGTTCATGGGCGGAACCCGCAAGTTGATCACCAAAATATACATCAAGTGAATCACGTGATATCCCATTGTCACCACAGATACGCACGGCAAGACATACATCAAGTGTTCTCAAATCTTTAAAGACTCAATCCAATAAGATAACTTCAAAGGGAAAACTCAATCCATTACAAGATAGTAGAGGGGGAGAAACATCATAAGATCCAACTATAATAGCAAAGCTCGCGATACATCAAGATCGTACCACCTCAAGAACACGAGAGAGAGATCAAACACATAGCTACTGGTACATACCCTCAGCCCCGAGGGAGAACTACTCCCTCCTCGTCATGGAAAGCACCGAGATGATGAAGATGGCCATCGGAGAGGGATTCCCACTCCGGCAAGGTGCCAGAACGGCTCTAGATTGGTTTTTGGTGGCTACGGAGGCTTCTGGCAGCGGAACTCCCGATCTATTGTGCTTCCCGATCGTTTTAGGGTATATGGAGATATATAGGCAAAAGAAGTACGTCAGGGAGGCCACGAGAGGCCCACGAGGGTGGAGGGTGCGCCCAGGGGGTGGGCGTGCCCCCTACCTCGTGGCTTCCTTGTTGCTTCTCTTACATGGACTCCAAGTCTCCCGGGTTGCTTTCCTTCCAGAAATAAGTTCCGTGAAGTTTCAGGTCAATTGGACTCCATTTGATTTTCCTTTTCTGCGATACTCTAAAACAAGGTAAAAACAGAAACTGACACTGGGCTCTAGGTTAATAGGTTAGTCCCAAAAATCATATAAAGTAGCATATAAAGGCATATAAAGCATCCGAAGTTGGTAATATAATAGCATGGAACAATCAAAAATTATAGATACGTTGGAGACGTATCAGCATCCCCAAGCTTAATTCCTGCTCGTCCTCGAGTAGGTAAATGGTAAAAACGGAATTTTTGATGTGGAATTCTACCTAACATATTTATCCATGTAATTCTCTTTATTGTGGCAAGAATATTCAAATCCATATATAAGACTCAAGACAAAAGTTTAATATTGACATAGAAATAATAATACTTCAAGCATACTAACTAAGCAATCATGTCTTCTCAAAATAACATGGCCAAAGAAAGTTCATCCCTACAAAATCATATAGTTTGGTCATGCTCCATTTTCGTCACACAAGAATGCTCTCATCATGCACAACCCCGATGACAAGCCAAGCAATTGTTTCATACTTTAGTAATCTCAAACCTATAAACTTTCACACAATATATGAGCGCGAGCCATGGATATAGCACTATGGGTGGAATAGAATATGATGATGGGGTTATGTGGAGAAGACAAAAAGGAGGTCTCACATCAACGAGGCTAATCAATGGGCTATGGAGATGCCCACCAATTGATGTTAATGCAAAGAGTAGGGATTGCCATGCAACGGATGCACTAGAGCTATAAATGTATGAAAGCTCAACAAAAGAAACTAAGTGGGTGTGCATCCAACTTGCTTGCTCATGAAGACCTAGGGCACTTGAGGAGGCCCATTGTTGGAATATACAAGCCAAGTTCTATAATGAAAATTTCCACTAGTATATGGAAGTGACAAAACAAGAGACTCTCTATCATGAAGATCATGGTGCTACTTTGAAGCACAAGTGTGGCAAAGGATAGTAGCATTGTCCCTTCTCTCTTTTTCTCTCATTATATATATAGGACCTTTCTCTTTTTTTATATGGCCTTTCTCCTTTTTTTATTTCCTCACTTGGGACAATGCTCTAGAAAATGATGATCATCACACTTCTATTTATTTACAACTCAATGATTACAACTCGATGCTAGAGCAAAAGATGACTCTATATGAATGCCTTCGGCGGTGTACTGGGATATGCAATGAACCAAGAGTGACATGTATGAAAGAATTATAAACGGTGGCTTTGCCACAAATATTATGTCAACTACATGATCATGCTAAGCAATATGACAATGATGAATGTGTCATGATAAACGGAATGGTGAAAAGTTGCATGGCAATATATCTCAGAATGGCTATGGAAATGCCATAATAGGTAGGTATGGTGGCTGTTTTGAGGAAGATATAAGGAGGTTTATGTGTGAAAGAGCGTATCATATCACGGGGTTTGGATGCACCGGCGAAGTTTGCACCAACTCTCAATGTGAGAAAGGGCAATGCACGGTACCGAAGAGGCTAGCAATGATGGAAGGTAAGAGTGCGTATAATCCATGGACTCAACATTAGTCATAAAGAACTCATATACTTATTGCAAAAATCTACAAGTCATCAAAAACCAAGCACTACGCGCATGCTCCTAGGGGGATAGATTGGTAGGAAAAGACCATCGCTCGTCCCCAACCGCCACTCATAAGGAAGACAATCAAATAACACATCATGTTTCAAATTTGTTACACAACGTTTACCATACGTGCATGCTACGGGACTTGCAAACTTCAACACAAGTATTTCTCAAATTCACAACTACTCAACTAGCACAACTTTAATATCACTATCTCCATATCTCAAAACAATCATCAAGTATCAAACTTCTCTTAGTATTTAATGCACTTATATGAAAGTTTTTACTAATCTTGAATACCTAGCATATTAGGATTATTTAAGCAAATTACCATGCTATTTAAGACTCTCAAAATAATCTAAGTCAAGCATGAGAGTTCATATATTTCTTCAAAATAAAACTACCACCATGCTCTAAAAGATATAAGTGAAGTACTAGAGCAAACAACAAACTACTCCAAAAGATATAAGTGAAGATCAATAAGTAGTTGAATAATTATGCAACTATGTGAAGACTCTCTAACATTTAATAATTTAATATCTTGGTATTTTATTAAAACATCAAGCAAAACACAATGAAATAAAATGACACTCCAAGCAAAACACATATCATGTGGTGAATAAAAATATAGCTCCAAGTAAAGTTACCGATGAACGAAGACAAAAGAGGGGATGCCATCCGGGGCATCCCCAAGCTTAGGCTCTTGGTTGTCCTTGAATATTACCTTGGGGTGCCTTGGGCATCCCCAAGCTTAGGCTCTTGCCACTCCTTGTTCCATAGTCCATCGAATCTTTACCCAAAACTTGAAAACTTCACAACACAAAACTTAACAGAAAACTCGTAAGCTCCGTTAGTATAAGAAAATAAATCACCACCTAGGTACTGTTGTGAACTCATTCTAAATTCATATTGGTGTAATATATACTGTATTCCAACTTCTCTATGGTTCATACCCTCTGATACTACTCATAAATTCATCAAAATAAGCAAACAACACATAGAAAACAGAATCTGTCAAAAAACAGAACAGTCTATAGTAATCTGTATCAAACGTATACTTCTGGAACTCATAAAATTCTGAAATAAATTGGTGGACATGAGTAATTTGTCTATTAATCATCTTCAAAAAGAATTAACTCAATAGAACTCTCCAATAAAAACTGGCAGCAACTCTCGTGAGTGCTAAAGTTTCTGTTTTTTACAGCATGATCACAAAGACTTTCCCCAAGTCTTCCCAAAGGTTCTACTTGGAAAAAAGACTAATTAAACACAAAAAACACAATCATAACAGAGTATAGATAAATTATTTATTACTAAACAGGAACAAAAAGCAAGGAAAAAATAAAGTTGGGTTGCCTCCTAACAAGCGCTATCGTTTAATGCCCCTAGCTAGGCATGATGATTTCAATGATGCTCACATAAAAGATAAGAATTGTAACATAAAGAGGGCATCATGAAGAATATGACTAGCACATTTAAGCCTAACCCATTTTCTATGCATAGGGATTTTGTGAGCAAACAACTTGTGGGAACAAGAATCAACTTGCATAGGAAGGTAAAACAAGCATAACTTCAAAACTTTAAGCACATAGAGAGGAAACTTGATATTATTGCAATTCCTACAAGCATATGTTCCTCCCTCATAATAATTTTCAGTAGCATCATGAATGAATTCAACAATATAACTATCACATAAAGCATTCTTTTCATGATCTACAAGCATAGAATTTTTATTACTCTCCACATAAGCAAACTTCTTCTCATGAATAGTAGTGGGAGCAAACTCAACAAAATAACTATCATGTGAGGCATAATCCAATTGAAAACTAAAATCATGATGACAAGTTTAATGGATATCATTATTCTTTATAGCATACAAGTCATCACAATAATCATCATAGATAGCAACTTTGTTCTCATAATCAATTGGAACCTCTTCTAGAATAGTGGATTCATCACAAAATAAAGTCATGACCTCTCCAAATCCACTTTCATCAATATAATCATCATAAATAGGAGGCATGCTTTCATCATAATAAATTTGTTCATTAAAACTTGGGGACAAAAAATATCATCTTCATCAAACATAGCTTCCCCAAGCTTGTGCTTTGCATATCATTAGCATCATGGATATTCAAAGAATTAATACTAACAACATTGCAATCATGCTCATCATTCAAAGATTTAGTGCCAAACATTTTAATGCATTCTTATTCTAACACTTTGGCACAATTTTCCTTTCCATCATACTCACGAAAGATATTAAAAAGATGAAGCGTATGAGGCAAACTCAATTCCATATTTTTTTGTATTTTTCTTTTATAAACTAAACTAGTGCTAAAACAAGAAAATAAAAGACTCGATTGCAAGATCTAAAGATATACCTTCAAGCGCTAACCTCCCCGGCAACGGCGCCAGAAAAGAGCTTGATGTCTACTACACAACCTTTTTCTTGTAGACATTGTTGTGCCTCCAAGTGCAGAGGTTTGTAGGACAGTAGAAATTTTCCCTCAAGTGGATGACCTAAGGTTTATCAATCCATAGGAGGCGTAGGATGAAGATGGTCTCTCTCAAGCAACCCTGCAACCAAATAACAAAGAGTCTCTTGTGTCCCCAACACACCCAATACAATGGTAAATTGTATAGGTGCACTAGTTCGGCGAAGAGATGTTGATACAAGTGGTATATGGATAGTAGATATGGGTATTTGTAATATGAAAATATAAAAACAGCAAGGTAACTAATGATAAAAGTGAGCGTAAACGGTATTGCAATGCGTTGAAACAAGGCCTAGGGTTCATACTTTCACCAGTGCAAGTCCTCTCAACAATAATAACATAATTGGATCATATAACTATCCCTCAACATGCAACAAAGAGTCACTCCAAAGTCACTAATAGTGAAGAACGAACGAAGAGATTATGGTAGGGTACGGAACCACCTCAAAGTTATTCTCTCCAATCAATCCGTTGGGCTATTCCTATAAGTGTCACAAACAGCCCTAGAGTCCATACTAGAATAACACCTTAAGACACAAATCAACCAAAACCCTAATGTCACCTAGATACTCCAATGTCACCTCAAGTATCTGTGGGTATGATTATACGATATGCATCACACAATCTCAGATTCATCTATTCAACCAACACATAGAACCTCAAAGAGTGCCCCAAAGTTTCTACCGGAGAATCACGACGAAAACGTGTGCCAACCCCTATGCATAGGTTCATGGGCGGAACCCGCAAGTTGATCACCAAAACATACATCAAGTGAATCACGTGATATCCCATTGTCACCACAGATACGCATGGCAAGACATACATCAAGTGTTCTCAAATCTTTAAAGACTCAATCCGATAAGATAACTTTAAAGGGAAAACTCAATCCATTACAAGAGAGTAGAGGGGGAGAAACATCATAAGATCCAACTATAATAGCAAAGCTCGCGATACATCAAGATCGTACCACCTCAAGAACACGAGAGAGAGAGAGATCAAACACATAGCTACTGGTACATACCCTCAGCCCCGAGGGAGAACTACTCCCTCCTCGTCATGGAGAGCACCGGGATGATGAAGATGGCCACCGGAGAGGGATTCCCCCTCCGGCAGGGTGCCAGAACGGCTCTAGATTGGTTTTCGATGGCTACGGAGGCTTCTGGCGGCGGAACTCCCGATCTATTGTGCTCCCCTATCGTTTTAGGGTATATGGAGATATATAGGCGGAAGAAGTACATCAGGGGGGGCACGAGGGGCCCATGAGGGTGGAGGGCGCGCCCAGGGGGGTGGGCACGCCCCCCTGCCTCGTGGCTTCCTCGTTGCTTCTCTTACGTGGACTCCAAGTCTCCCGGGTTGCTTTACTTACAAAAATAAGTTCCGTGAAGTTTCAGGTCAATTGGACTCTATTTGATTTTCTTTTTCTGTGATACTCTAAAACAAGGTAAAAACAGAAACTGACATTGGGCTCTAGGTTAATAGGTTAGTCCCAAAACTCATATAAAGTAGCATATAAAGGCATATAAAACATCCAAAGTTGATAATATAATAGCATGGAACAATCAAAAATTATAGATACGTTGGAGACGTATCAACAATGATTTGGTAGACCAGTTCTAACTGCTGTCTCAGTTGTACATCTGGTTGGAGCGGCTAGGTATTTAAACCTGAGGACACACAGTCCTCACCGTATTCTCCTTGAGCTAAGGTCACACAGACCTCGTCAATCACTCGTGGTAAGTCTTTAGGTGACTTCTGAACCTTCACAAACTTGGTCACTCGGCGATTCACAATTCCTCTTGGATGCTCTAGACCATGACGCCTAACCGTCTGGAAGAAGCACAGTCTTCAAAGGTAACAAGCATCGGATCCACGCAGGATCAATCTCTTCAGTGATGCTCAATCACTTTGGGTTTGTAGGTGTTTGGGTTTGGGTTTTGGTTTTCCTCACTTGATGATTTTCGCTCAAAGTCCTCGGAGGATGGGATGCTCTCAAATGACAAGTGTCAGTTTCTCTCGGAGCAGCCAAACAGCTAGTGGTTGTAGGGGGCAGCTATTTATAGCCTAGGGAGCAGCCCAACATGATAAGACATAAATGCCCTTCAATGATATGACCGTTAGGTGGGTAGATATTTTGGGACAGCTGGCGCATAGCATAGCAACGGTCGGAAATTTGAGTATCAAATTCCTCAAGGCTATCATGTTCCTCACTATGTAGGCAATCCGCACTGACGAATTCCTAACTCCTCAGTCAGAACAAATTCCTCAGAGATCAGAAGAACTTCTTCTCTGTCACTGAAGAATATGACTGAGTTGTATGAGATTTCCAATGGCTTCACTCGAAGGGATTGGTAGGTGTAGGATTTTGAGTTGAGCATCACATGGAAATTTTTCCTTAGTATTTCCTCGACCCCCTTTAATAGTACGGTGTTTCCTTATGACTCAAGAAAGAGAAAATGAAACTATGAAAACAAAAGTCTTCATGCTTCATGTTCCTCGAATGAATGCCAAGTCTTCAAAGGTCACACCAATTTCTTCACTTTCAAAGTCTTCAGAAAGTCTTCAGAAATACAAAGTCTTCAGTCGAAGAACTTCATTTTTAGGGGTCGACTTTCTTTGTAAATATCAAACTCCTCATAGTCTTATAGACCTGTGTACACTCATAAACACATTAGTCCCTTAACCTATAAGTCTTCAATACACCAAAATCACTAAGGGGCACTAGATGCACTTACAATCTCCCCCTTTTTGATGATTGATGACAATATAGGTTAAGTTTTCAACGGGGATAAACATATGAAGTGTAAATACTGATATTGAGGAATTTGATTTGCAAGATATAGAAGAACTCCCCCTGAAGATGTGCATAGTGAGGAATTTGCTTTTGAAGCATTGCACACTTTGAAGAATAGTATCATGGATATCTCCCCCTATATCTTGTAATTCATACACGCATTTGACATATCATAATGAAGAATTTGAAATGCATGATGAAATATGGTGACTGATGTAATTCAGCATGCGTGCATTAACATATATGAGGAATAAGCATGCAGAAAAACGCATCAAGAGTATTAGAGCACCATCAGGTTTAAGTTTACAACTCGATCCAATAAAGTTTCAGAAGAACGAGAGTTGCAACTTTATAAAAAAACACCCATATAGATAGACCCGCTTGAAGACTAACTCAAAATTCTCCCCCTTTGTCATCGAATAACCAAAAGGATCGAAAATGAGGACTAACGCCCCTGAAGAATATCAAGTTGATGAAGGAGCGCCAGTGTTGTTGGGGTCGTTTGTCGTGGAAGGGCCTGCCGTAGTATCGTCCAAGTCTTCATACTCATCGGTATCGCGTGATGAAGAATATGAACTGGACACCAAAGAAGGAACCTTGACCTTCTTGAATTTCTTCGGTGGAGGTGCAGACCAGTCAAAATCGTCCTTGAGACCCATTTTCTTAAGATCTTCTTCACCGTACAGATGTGATAGAATAGCCCAGGTGCGACCGAAGACTTCATGGAGGTAGTAATGGTTTTTCTTCACTGCATTGTGTGTAGCAGTCATGTTGTGAAGAAATGAACCAAACTGACGCTTAACCCATTTATGGTTTCGATCCTCCTTCTGGTGAAGACTAAGCAGAAGCTCACGGTCAGTCATCACACGAGGAGTAGTGGCTTGAGGAGTAGACTTGGGTGCATTGGCAGCAGAGTCATGTGTGGCAGAGTCATCATTAGTGGAATAAGATGCAGCTTTACGAAACTAACCATCCAATGGACGAATGCCTTCATCAATGACAACATGAGCCTTGCCCTTTTCATCAGTTGAAGTAAAAGCCCGCTTGAGGACTTCAATCGGGGGCAAATAGCTAAGGTGATTCAGAAAATCAACCTTGTAGTTGAGTGAAGACCTTGTCCTGAGGAATCTCATAATCCAAGGTGCATAAGGTTTCAGCTCAAACGGAGAAAGTGCAACATTTGCTAGAGTCCTCATGAAGAAATCGTGATAGTTGATAGGAATGCTATGAATGATGTTGAATAGCAGATTCTTCATGATCCCAACTATTTCCTCATCAGATGAGTCGTGGCCTTTGATGGGACTCATTGTCCTCATCAGAATGCGATAGGCGGTTCTGGGCACATAGAGTAAATCCTTCACGAGGAATTTGGTCCTTGGGGCTTGACCGGGCTTCAAAGGCTTCATTAATACTTGCATGTAATGATCTGTGAGTTCTGGTTCATGATACAGACATCGAGCTCCTTCACTGGGTGGATTGCTGGGCAGAGCGTGAAGCAATTCAGAGGCCGGTGCTTTATAGTGAGTATTTGTCGGGACCCCGATCCTAAGTCACACCGATCTAGCATGTAACACATCATATCACTTTGCGGCCTCACGCACGGTATTCCCACGGGTGCCACCTTACCTGGCCCGGGGACCGTTTGCGCCTTTTGGCTCACGTATATGATAGCCTCGCTAGCATCCATATGACAAAGAACCCGGGCCGACATGGCTAGTCGTGAACCCAAAGCGGTGCTAACCTATGAGGACAGGCATACATGAATCACATCGAGCATGTCGGTCAACAGCATATGAATCCGGGCTGTAGCACTGGGCTAACAGGACTCCGGAAGTCACCGCGTGACATTTCCCCGAAGGGACAGACACAGGAACAAAGTGAAACACATGCCGGCCAGTCAAGTGTCCTGAGCAGTAGTGCTGGGCTAGCAGGACTCCGGTGAACCGGGCTGTAGCGGACTACTATGGCCCAAGGAAGCACTAGACTACATTTCCCCATAAGAGAGGCTGCCAAGGACAAACAACTAGATTGTCGGATCCCACACATAGCAATACACGCCACACGTACGCATAACATGCAAGTATGTGAGGTACAACATGGCATCACAACATAACGCAAACTCATATAGATAAAGGTTCAGAAGAACCACATAGCATTAAATACAAACAGGGGTCACATGACCCATCATTCAGAGCATACAAGCAACAAGCGGAAGCATTACATGTCTGAGTACAGACAACTATAAATGAAAAAGGCTGAAGAGCCTGACTATCTACAACATCCGATCAAGATCGTAGCTGAGGTACAAGCTACTTGTCGAAGTCCACGTAAACTAGTAAGACCGAAGTCTCCGCTGCAAAAACATAAATAAAGCAACATGAGTACAAAGGTACTCAACAAGACTTACATCAGATCCTATCATACATGCACTTGTATCAAGAAGGTAATGTGGAGTTTAGTTGCAGCAACCCAGCTTTGACTCAGTGGCTATCCTGTACTACGACTGCTGGTAACTCTTTTGAGGTGGCGCACACGAGTCCACTAATCACCACGTCAATACACTACTATGGATTCATTCCCGTCTTCCTACGAGAAGGCCATCCATAGCACTCACACTTGTCTTGAGCATTTTAGAGTATCCACTTCAAGTTGTCTATGTACCACGTAAGCATCCAAGAAGTCCATAACCGAGGACACGGCTATTCGAATAGATCATGATAACCCTGCAGGGGTGTACTTCTTCACACACTCTCTCACCACTTATCACCATGTACACGTCATGTATCTCGGCAACCTTCAAGCGGAAGCCTGGCGAGGGTGTCGGCCACGACCTGACTAACCACACAAGACTCTAGTCCAGGGTTATCGCCTATTCGGGTTCCATCCGCAAGGAGATCCGGCCGGGGTGTCGCTCACGGCCCCAAACGATGTGTGCAGGGTTCCCAAGCCCACCTCGCCGGATGGATCTACGCTTGGTACACCGTGCCACTTATGCCTAGTCTGTCCCAAGCCCACCTGGCCGGGTGCCACTTGGTAGACTACTAACACTACCTACAAACACCAGAAACTAATTGCAACTCCTGGACAAAGATCAAGTTGGTTAATAAGTCGAGAGAGCTTGGAGTGCCCGGAGCCCAATGTGTGGTAGTAGCTAGTCATTGGACAACATACACAGAACTCAGTGCTTAAGGATGGTTCCAGTGAGACAACCCACCATGTACACCTACATGGCCTCTCCCCGCTACCTTTACCAAATCGTGTTCACACGCTTAACTCTCAGCACCAGAACATATCGTACCACTCCAATTCATTCCCGATGAATCAGACCTGACACAACTCTAAGCAATAGCAGGCATGGCATGGCAAGAACACAACATGGCTCAATCAACTCCTACACATGCTAGTGGGTTTTAACTATTTACTGTGGCAATGACAGGTCATGCAGAGGAATGGGTTCAACTACCGCAGCACAAAGTAGCAGTTGAATCGTTGTTGTCCTAATGCAATAATGAGAGCAGGAGTGAGAGAGTAGGATTGTATCAGAATGAACAAGGGGGTTTGCTTGCCTGGTAGATCAACAGGGGGCACTACTCCTTAGACAGGTACTCTCGAACACTCTCCGGAGCAGGACCTATCGAGAAGGAACGGTGTCGGTAATCAAAACACAACCATATGCAACAATATGATGCATGATCATGGCATGAATATGTGATGCTGATTGAGATAATGCAACTAGCTTTTATTTGGATGAAATCCATTTGAACCAAGATTCAAATGCATCTCCAAAATAAGCTCTTTATATAAGCCATAAGTGTGTTTTCATATATACAGCATGTATAGATGGTTTGTCATGCATGAAAATGGTACAGATGGATAGATTGAATTTTTCTGATAATTTTTCATATATAAATTATTTCAATCTGAGCTACGGTTAAATTTCTATGAATTTTTGAAGTTTTGAATATATTGTAGAATTTCCTGATTTATTTTAATACCAGAAAAGGATTAATTGCGTTAGCACTGCGTCATGCTTGTGTCAGCAAGTCAACAGCGCTGACCAAGTCAAACCTGACGTGTGGGGTCCACACGTCAGTGACTCAGTTAGTTAACAGGGGGTTTAGTTAGTCTAATTAGGATTAGTGGGCGCCGGGCCCACTGGTCAGTGACTAACTAGGTAACTAACCTAGATTAATTAGTGTTAATCTAATACTAACTAAAGATGTCAGGGGGGTGGCCCACGTGTCAGTGACACAAGGGGGAGGGTCAACCCCGGTCAGCGGGTCAAGGCCACCAGCGGCTTGACGCCGGCGAGCCAGACGCGGTGGAGGGCGTCGAAAA
The DNA here is from genome assembly GCF_002162155.2 of Triticum dicoccoides. Lineage (NCBI taxonomy): Eukaryota > Viridiplantae > Streptophyta > Magnoliopsida > Poales > Poaceae > Triticum > Triticum dicoccoides. The sequence continues at coordinate 164,859,303 of NC_041380.1, read as the reverse complement.
CGCGTCTCCGGCGACCAAATGGACCGCGGAGACCATCTCCGAGGAGCTGGTGCTCGCGCGCATCCACTGGTGCCCTCCGTTTCACCGGAGACGGCCTAAATCGATGGCGGCGACCACTTGGGCGGCGGCCGGAGTTCGGCCTCGACCGGAATCGCGGCTGCAGCGTGCAAAAGACAAGGGGAGAGGGGGATTCGAGGTGGGAGCTCACGGCGGAGTTGCTGAGCAGGCCAGTGGGCTCGGGAAGGCGTTGAAGACGGCGAATCGGAGTCGGTGGCAAGCGGCGTCCGAGGAGGGAGACGATGGCGACGGCGGCTCCACAGGGCGTCCGGCGTCTTGTGGCTTGACGAAGAGGAAGAGGGAGATGCGGCGAAGCTCTCGGGCCTGTCGGAGAGGCGAGGGGGAGGCGGTGGCTGCGGCTATGGAGAACGGCGGTGATGGCAGCACTCGGGCGCGGTGAGAGAGAGCGAGGGAGAGGATAGGAATGGGCACGGGAGAGTGAGAGAGGCTTGGGGGGGGTGCGTGGCGACGCGCGGGCGATCCAGGCGACGAGAGGGAGAAGCAGGAGGTGGCGGGGAACGTGGCCACGGCCGGCTGCGTGGCTGCGCGAGCCGGCGCGTGCCCCTGTCCTTCTGTCGTCGCCAGGAGGACGATGATTGGCAGTTGGGCCAGTGGGCCGCACCACTGGGCCGGCTGAGGCGCCAGGTAAGCTTTCTGTTTTTTTATTTTTGTTTCTGTTTTCTATTTTTCTGACATTTGTTTGGATTTAATAAAATACTAAATCATTTTATTTACTTATGCCAAATTTTGCAGGAGCTAGTGGTATTATTCCAGAGCTCCTCAACAACTAACATAATTTTTGGACATATATTATATATATAACAAATATATATCCAAAGCAAATAATTATTCATTAAATCCAAATGCCCAAAATAAATATCTATGAGCTCCTAATAATATTGGTTTGGTTTTTATCTCTGTCCAATATTTTCAGAGAGCGACATGAACATTTTCTTGGAGACTTTTGGAGCACTTTTTATTTGGGTCATTTCTAGAGATGATTCTGAGGGTTTCACAAATCCTCATTTCAAATTTAAATGGAATTTAAACATGATGCACACATGAAGGGCTAGCCTAGGTCATACCAAAACTAGGGATGTGACAACTCGCCCCACTCGAAATAATCTCGTCCCGAGATTCAGGGGTCGGCGGGAAGAAAGCGGGGTACTCAAGTCGAAGACGATCTTCACGCTCCCAAGTAGCTTCTCTCTCGGAATGATGAGACCACTGAACTTTGAGAAACTTGATGTTCTGACGTCGAGTAACACGCTCTGCTTGATCAAGAATGCGAACAGGGTACTCTCGGTATGTGAGGTTATCTTGGAGATCAAGCGTTTCGTGGTCCACTCCGTGGATGGGATCCGAGAAGCAACGCATGAGTTGAGAGACGTGGAAGACATCATGTACTCGAGAAAGATGTGGGGGTAGTTCCAACTGGTAGGCAACCTCTCCTCGTTTAGCGAGAACGCGAAAAGGACCAATGTAACAAGGAGCCAACTTGCCTTTGATACCGAAACGATGGGTACCCTTCAAGGGAGTAACCCGAAGATAAGCCTTGTCGCCAACTTCATAAGCCACTTCCTTATGACGACGGTCATACTGGCTCTTTTGACGAGATTGTGCCGTTTTCGAATTCTCACGAATGACGCGGACTTGCTCTTCTGCTTCCTGGATCATATCCGGTCCAAAGAATTGTCTTTCACCGGTTTCTGACCAGTTCAAAGGTGTTCGACATCTTCATCCATACAGAATCTCAAAAGGAGCTTTCTTGAGGCTGGTTTGGTAGCTGTTGTTATAAGCAAACTCGGCGAAGGGAAGACACTTCTCCAAATCCATACCGAATGAGATAACACAAGCTCTAAGCATGTCTTCAAGAATCTGGTTGACCCTTTCCACCTGACCACTTGATTGAGGGTGGAAAGCGGTACTGAAGGAAAGATGGGTGCCCACGGCAGTTTGGAAACTCTCCCAGAAATGAGAAGTGAAAAGACTACCACGGTCTGAATTGATCTCTAGTGGAACACCATGAAGTGATACTATTCGAGAAATATATAAGTCAGTGAGCTGACTAGCAGTGATACTCTCTCGAACGGGTAGGAAGTGAGCCACTTTGGAAAGACGATCAATGACTACGAAGATAGCATTATTCCCTCTCTTGGTCCTGGGAAAGCCGGTGATGAAGTCCATACCAACTTTATCCCATTTCCACTCAGGAATAGCTAAAGGTTGAAGAGTGCCAGCAGGTCTTTGATGCTCTACCTTCACGCGACGACAAACGTCACAGTTAGCAATAAATTGAGCACTTTCTCTCTTCATCCTAGTCCACCAGAACCTCTGGCGTAGGTCCTGATACATCTTAGTACTACCGGGATGAATCGTGAGAGGAGATTCATGCGCCTCCTTAAGGATTAATTGTCGAAGATGTTGATTCTTGGGAACCACCAAGCGACTCTCAAAGAAAACAACACCACGATCATCTATAGAGAAACTACCACCAACTCCTTTGTTAATGTTTCTCTTGATCCGGGAAATTCCCGTATCCTGTTGCTGAGCAGAGATGATTTGATCCACAAGAGTAGGTTTCGCCACCAAGGTAGAAAGGAATCCGTGAGGAGCAAGATGGAGGTTAAGCTTACATAATTCCTCATGGAGAAGTGGTTGGCCCTGCTGCAACATGATATTGTTGCAATAGGACTTACGACTTAGCGCATCAGCCATGACATTCCCCTTACCTGGGGTGTAGGTAATCCCTAAATCATAATCCGAGATCAACTCCAACCAACGTCTTTGCCTAAGGTTCAAATCTGGTTGGGTGAAGATATACTTGAGACTCTGGTGATCGGTGTAAATCTCGCAACATTTACCCAGAAGGTAATGTAGATCATGTGTAGGATAATTCTCCTCATGTGGATGCAACTGTCGAGATGCATAGGCAATCACATGACGATCCTGCATAAGAATGCAACCTAGTCCCTGTCGTGAGGCATCACAATAGATAACAAAGTCCTTAGTGAAGTTCGGTGGCACAAGTATGGGAGCAGAAGTCAGGCGTCTTTTCAGTTCCTGAAAACTGTGCTCACACTATGGGGACCACTCTAACTTTGTATCTTTCTTGAGAAGTTCCGTGAGAGGTTTGGCCACTTTGGAGAAGTTCTCAACGAATCAGCGACAATAACTAGCTAGACCAAGGAAACTCCTAACTTGCTTAATTGTTTCAGGCGGAGTCCAATCAAGAACGGCCTGAACTCTTTCGGGATTGACAGCAATGCCCTTACCAGAGATTACGTGGCCGAGATAGGTCACTTCTGGCAACCAAAATTCGCACTTGGAGAACTTGGCATAAAGGCAGTGCTCTCTGAGTTTTTCTAACACAAGTCTAAGATGTTCGGCATGCTCTTCCTCGTTCTTCGAGTAAATAAGGATATCATCGAGGTAAACCACGACGAACTTATCTAAGTACTCCATGAAGATCGAGTTCATCAAGCGAGAGAAAGTAGCTGGAGAGTTGGTTAGACCAAAGGACATGACGGTGTACTCGTACTGACCATAACGAGTGACAAAAGCCGTCTTAGGAATATCCCCATTTCTGATCTTGATTTGGTGGTAGCCTAACCTCAAATCCATCTTGGAGAAGACTGAGGATCCAGCGAGCTGATCATACAGATCGTTGATCCCGGGGAGCGGATACTTGTTCTTTATCGTGACCAAATTAACGGGACGATAATCTACAACCATTCGGTCTGTACCATCCTTCTTCTTGACGAAGAGGACGGGGCAAGCCCAGGGAGAAGAACTAGGACGGATGAAACCCTTTTGCAAGGCTTCATCGAGTTGTTTCTTAAGCTCGGCTAGTTCTAAGGGTGCCATCTTGTAAGGTCTCCTAGAAATTGGGGCGGTTCCGAGGATAAGATCTATAACAAACTCTACATCTTTGTCAGGTGGAATACCTGGCAGTTCTTCTAGAAAGACATCCGGAAAGTCGCGGACTACCGGGATATCTTCAAGGTCAGGAAGAGGGCTGGCATTTAGAGAATATAGTTGACGCCTTGCAATTTTGGTGGAGACAGTGACTACCTTGCCAGAGGGGTGTGTGAGCTGAACAGACCTAGTGTAACAGTCAATCTTGGCATAATGAGCTTTCATCTAGTCCATACCCAAAATGATGTTAATATCTGAAGACTTGAGGGATATCAAGGAAGCTAGAAATACAAGTCTGTCAACATGTATTTCATTGCCATAACTTATCCTAGAAGTTTGCCACTTGGATCCAGGAGTTTGAATGAGTAGTGGGGAGGGCATATCACAAAATGACATTCGTGCAAACGGGCATAACTTTCGGAAATGAAGGAGTGAGATGCCCCGGTATCAATAGAACCGAGGCTGGGTGACAGTTGACAAGGAGTGTACCAAGAACGACATCTGGATCATCATGAGCGTCTTTAGCTGAGACGTGATGCACACGTCCAAGTTCAGTGGGAGCTGACTTGGCACTGATCATCTGGTGTGAAGGCTTACTACCACGGCCAACAGACTTCTCGGACTGGGGTGGAGCAACATGGGTCTGAGTGCAAATACGGGCAATGTGGCCTGGCTCTCCGCACTTGTAACAAATCTTGGAGGTAGGACAAGGACCCGCATTGACAAGTGGTCTACCAATAGGCATGGGTGTAGCATATGGTTGAACTGGGCGAGGTGCCACACAAGAAGGCCTTGGTGTATAACCGGGTGGAAGAGCGGAGTTCGGAACCCAAATCCGGCGCTTCTGAGAACTAGAACCGGAGGAAGAACCCAAATCACGGGTGTGCTTACGAGATTCCTCGTAGGTGAGTTGAGCTGTCTCTACATTAATGGCCTTGTTCACAAGAGCGTGGAATGTATTGCAACGATGCAAGTGGAGATCACGACGCAACTTGGGGTTGAGACCCTTCCGGAATCTAGCCTGCTTCTTGGCATCTGTGGACACTTCTTCTGTAGCATAGCGGGCGAGGTTCTCAAACTCTCTACTGTAAGCATCAACAGCCATCTTACCCTGGGTGAAACTACAGAACTCTTCTCTCTTGCGATCGATGAGGGCTTCAGGAATGTGATGCTCGCGAAAAGCCTCAGTGAAATCTTTCCAGGTAGGTATCCGGCCAGCTGGAAGCATAGCCTCATAGTTCTGCCACCAAAGACTAGCAGGACCTTCCAGGTGCTATGCAGCATAAGTGACCTTGTCACTTTCAGCTACGTTCACAGAATGCAGCTTGTGTGTGATACTATGGAGCCAGTCATCTGCATTGAGTGGTTCAATGGAATGATGGAAGGTAGGTGGTTTCAGACCAATGAAATCATAGATGGTCGCTGACTCTTTGCACTGGGGTGCGGTGTTCTCCTCGATACATGCTAACAAGCGGTTAGACTCATGCTTGTTCCTCTCCATCTCTAGCATGAACTCTGCCAACGAGGACTAATCGGGAGGATCCTCATCCCTACCACCTCTGTGGTTCAGGCAACGAGCAATAGAACTTCAGTTAACCGGCAACATCCTGAAGAACGAAACCAAGGAAGACAAGGATGGATTCAGCATCAACTATAGGTTGCAGAGGGTAGCACAAGAATTTAGTATCTCTCAAACTCCTAGGACAATTCCGGCAGCATAACGGCAGTAAAATGCTCAGAATGAGACATTCTGCAAAAGATGGGGTAGCACCATACTCAACATCATCACTCAAGGTTCTGAGATATTACTAAACAGGCTACACCGGAGGTACTCGAACTGGGATATGACTCTGATCAACCAAACCTTAGAGAATACGGAGTAGAAACACGTGATCCTGATAGACGGAAGAGAAAACCTAGTTCCTTAACCCCGTAGGAAAAGATAGGATGACTCAGATCAGAAGGCATGAGGCATAAGGAGTAAAAAGAGCCTTACGTTCCCTTCCACAATCAATTCCCCTATATAGCTAGAGAATTTCTAGACTCAACTTCGACCAGGTTGGCTTGGAAATCCTACAGGCAGTCAGGCTCTGATACCAAAGCTGTCGGGACCCCGATCCTAAGTCACACCGATCTAGCATGTAACACATCTTATCACTTTGCGGCCTCACGCACGGTATTCCCACGGGTGCCACCTTACCTGGCCCGGGGACCGTTTGCGCCTTTTGGCTCACGTATATGATAGTGTCGCTAGCATCCATATGACAAAGAACCCGGGCCGACATGGCTAGTCGTGAACCCAAAGCGGTGCTAACCTATGGGGACAGGCATACATGAATCACATCGAGCATGTCGGTCAACAGCATATGAATCCGGGTTGTAGCACTGGGCTAACAGGACTCCGGAAGTCACCGCGTGACATTTCCCCGAAGGGACAGACACAGGAACAAAGTGAAACACATGCCGGCCAGTCAAGTGTCCTGAGCAGTAGTGCTGGGCTAGCAGGACTCCGGTGAACCGGGCTGTAGCGGACTACTATGGCTCAAGGAAGCACTAGACTACATTTCCTCATAAGAGAGGCTGCCAAGGACAAACAACTAGATTGTCGGATCCCACACATAGCAATACACGTCACACGTACGCATAACATGCAAGTATGTGAGGTACAACATGACATCACAACATAACGCAAACTCATATAGATAAAGGTTCAGAAGAACCACATAGCATTAAATACAAACAGGGGTCACATGACCCATCATTCAGAGCATACAAGCAACAAGCGGAAGCATTACATGTCTGAGTACAGACAACTACAAATGAAAAAGGCTGAAGAGCCTGACTATCTACAACATACGATCAAGATCATAGCTGAGGTACAAGCTACTTGTCGAAGTCCACGTAAACTAGTAAGACCGAAGTCTCCGCTGCAAAAACATAAATAAAGCAACATGAGTACAAAGGTACTCAGCAAGACTTACATCAGATCCTATCATACATGCACTTGTATCAAGAAGGTAATGTGGAGTTTAGTTGCAGCAACCCAGCTTTGACTCAGTGGCTATCCTGTACTACGACTGCTGGTAACTCTTTTGAGGTGGCGCACATGAGTCCACTAATCACCACGTCAATACACTACTATGGATTCATTCCCGTCTTCCTACGAGAAGGCCATCCATAGCACTCACACTTGTCTTGAGCATTTTAGAGTATCCACTTCAAGTTGTCTATGTACCACGTAAGCATCCAAGAAGTCCATAACCGAGGGCACGGCTATTCGAATAGATCATGATAACCCTGCAGGGGTGTACTTCTTCACACACGCTCTCACCACTTATCACCATGTACACGTCATGTATCTCGGCAACCTTCAAGCGGAAGCCTGGCGAGGGTGTCGGCCACGACCTGACTAACCACACAAGACTCTAGTCCAGGGTTATCGCCTATTCGGGTTCCATCCGCAAGGAGATCCGGCCGGGGTGTCGCTCACGGCCCCAAACGATGTGTGCAGGGTTCCCAAGCCCACCTCGACGGATGGATCTACGCTTGGTACACCGTGCCACTTGTGCCTAGTCTGTCCCAAGCCCACCTGGCCGGGTGCCACTTGGTAGACTACTAACACTACCTACAAACACCAGAAACTAATTGCAACTCCTGGACAAAGATCAAGTTGGTTAATAAGTCGAGAGAGCTTGGAGTGCCTGGAGCCCAATGTGTGGTAGTAGCTAGTCATTGGACAACATACACAGAACTCAGTGCTTAAGGACGGTTCCAGTAAGACAACCCACCATGTACTCCTATATGGCCTCTCACCGCTACCTTTACCAAATCGTGTTCACACGCTTAACTCTCAGCACCAGAACATATCGTACCACTCCAATTCATTCCCGATGAATCAGACCTGACACAACTCTAAGCAATAGCAGGCATGGCATGGCAAGAACACAACATGGCTCAATCAACTCCTACACATGCTAGTGGGTTTTAACTATTTACTGTGGCAATGACAGGTCATGCAGAGGAATGGGTTCAACTACCGCAGCACAAAGTAGCAGTTGAATCGTTGTTGTCCTAATGCAATAATGAGAGCAGGAGTGAGAGAGTAGGATTGTATCGGAATGAACAAGGGGGTTTGCTTGCCTGGTAGATCAGCAGGGGGCACTACTCCTTAGACAGGTACTCTCGAACACTCTCCGGAGCAGGACCTATCGAGAAGGAACGGTGTCGGTAATCAAAACACAACCATATGCAACAATATGATGCATGATCATGGCATGAATATGTGATGCTGATTGAGATAATGCAACTAGCTTTTATTTGGATGAAATCCATTTGAACCAAGATTCAAATGCATCTCCAAAATAAGCTCTTTATATAAGCCATAAGTGTGTTTTCATATATACAGCATGTATAGATGGTTTGTCATGCGTGAAAATGGTACAGATGGATAGATTGAATTTTTCTGATAATTTTTCATATATAAATTATTTCAATCTGAGCTACGGTTGAATTTCTATGAATTTTTGAAGTTTTGAATATATTCTGGAATTTCCTGATTTATTTTAATACCAGAAAAGGATTAATTGCGTTAGCACCGCGTCATGCTTGCGTCAGCAAGTCAACAACGCTGACCAAGTCAAACCTGACGTGTGGGGTCCACACGTTAGTGACTCAGTTAGTTAACATGGGGTTTAGTTAGTCTAATTAGGATTAGTGGGCGCCGGGCCCACTGGTCAGTGACTAACTAGGTAATTAACCTAGATTAATTAGTGTTAATCTAATACTAACTAAAGATGTCAGGGGGGTGGCCCACGCGTCAGTGCCACAAGGGGGAGGGTCAACCCCGGTCAGCGGGTCAAGGCCACCGGCGGCTTGACGCCGGCGAGCCAGACGCGGCGGAGGGCGTCGAAAACGCGTCTCCAGCGACCAAATGGACCGCGGAGACCATCTCCGAGGAGCTGGTGCTCGTGCGCATCCACTGGTGCCCTCCGTTTCACCGGAGACGGCCTAAATCGATGGCGGCGACCACTTGGGCGGCGGTCGGAGTTCGGCCTCAACCGGAATCGCGGCTGCAGCGTGCAAAAGACAAGGGGGAGAGGGGGATTCGAGGTGGGAGCTCACGGCGGAGTTGCTGAGCAGGCCAGTGGGCTCGGGGAGGCGCTGAAGACGGGGAATCGGAGTCGGCGGTCGGTGGCGTCCGAGGAGGAAGACGATGGCGACGGCGGCTCCACAGGGCGTCCGGCGTCTTGTGGCTTGACGGAGAGGAAGAGGGAGATGCGGTGAAGCTCTCGGGCTTGTCGGACAGGCGAGGGGGAGGCGGTGGCTGCGGCTATGGCGAACGGCGGTGACGGCAGCGCTCGGGCGCGGTGAGAGAGAGCGAGGGAGAGGAGAGGAATGGGCACGGGAGAGTGAGAGAGGCTTGGGGGGGTGCGTGGCGACGCGCGGGCGATCCAGGCTACGAGAGGGAGAAGCAGGCGGTGGCGGGGAACGTGGCCACGGCCGGCTGCGTGGCCGCGTGCGCCGGCGCGTGCCCCTGTCCTTCTGTCGTCGCTAGGAGGACGACGATTGGCAGTTGGGCCAGTGGGCCGCACCACTGGGCCGGCTGAGGCGCCAGGTAAGCTTTCTGTTTTTTTATTTTTGTTTCTGTTTTCTATTTTTCTGACATTTGTTTGGATTTAATAAAATACTAAATCATTTTATTTACTTATGCCAATTTTTGCAGGAGCTAGTGGTATTATTCCAGAGCTCCTCAACAACTAACATAATTTTTGGACATATATTATATATATAACAAATATGTATCCAAAGCAAATAATTATTCATTAAATCCAAATGCCCAAAATAAATATCTATGAGCTCCTAATAATATTGGTTTGATTTTTATCTCTGTCCAATATTTTCAGAGAGCGAAATGAACATTTTCTTGGAGACTTTTGGAGCACTTTTTATTTGGGTCATTTCAGAGATGATTCTGAGGGTTTCACAAATCCTCATTTCAAATTTAAATGGAATTTAAACATGATGCACACATGAAGGGCTAGCCTAGGTCATACCAGAACTAGGGATGTGACAGTATTTTCGGTCATCCGGTCCAAGACCCAGGTGTTGATATCTTCAGGATCACCTGTGATATGCAATGTAGCGTAGAACTGAAGAATAAGCTCTTCATTCCAATCAACAATGTCAGAGCAAAAGTTGAGGAGGCCTGCATCATGAAGAACACTGAGCACAGGAGAGAAGCAAGGTAATGATTCCATGTCCACGTGAGGAATATGCTCATGGTAGAAGATTTTGTCTTTGTTGAAAAGCAGTGAAGAATAGAAGTTGGCCTGGCTTGCAGTCCAGAAACGCTTCCTCCTTAGACGAGCAGAGTCATAAGGATTGTAGTCAGTGAAGAACACGTGCTCGCCGAAGAAATCATCATCCTTGAATTTCTTCTTCTTTGAGAATGGATCGTTTGGCCTGGGGTGAGGAGTGTCAGTCAATTGCATCACAACCTCCGGGATCTTGATCTCAGGTTCCACAGGCTGAGGAATTTCAGGTGCTGCTTCAGTGGCAGCCTGGGACTTCAATTCTTCATTTGCATTTTCATCAGCACTGGTGGCTGGAATTTCTTCATGGACAGACGGTGTGGCATGTGGTTCATCAGATCCCATTTGTACAATAGTTACTAGGGACTGAGGAATTTGTTGCAATGGTGTGAAGAGTGGAGAGTTGGGGTGCTGACTTTCCCAAAATTCATCACTTAGCACGGGTGTGGTACAGCCAATGTCCACATCTTCATCTCCCATTTCTTCAACGCCGGCCTCTTCAGCAGTAAACTGAGGCATAGGCGAGGAGACAACTGGTGTTGAAGGGATTGTATCCACTTCAATTTCTTCATCCATCTGCTCTGACGAAGCAGCAAAGGGATTCTCTTCATCGGATTCACTTGGAATCACATATTCTTCATCAAAAGGAAGAAGGTCCTTTGATGGCATGGTTGAGATAGGAACAACATCAATTGGATTTGCAAATGAGCTAGTTAGTGGCTTCATCCTCTTCTGAGCTGAAGAATCTGATGTAGTTGATGCCTTCCTTCTTCACCGCTGCCCGCTCTGCAGCCTTAGTTTTCTTCACATCTGATGTAGATGGAAGGATCAGAGTTGGTGTAGGCATAGGAGCAGAGGAATTGGGTTGTATTTCTTCAAGCGCAACTGATGCAGTTGCCCTGACTTCTTCATTTTCTTCAGGCGCACCACCAGTGGATGCCCTGGCAATTTCTTGAGCAGCTGGAATGCAGTCATCAGCCCTGGAACTCACATTTTCTTCAGCAGCCTGATTGTCATTAGTGGTGCTGGCATTTTCTTCAGTTGGCTGAGCAGATGCTTTAGCCTGAGGAATTTCCTGTTGCATTGGGGCTGCAACATTTGAGGTGAAGCTGTCAGCAAGTCTCACAAAACGAACCTTGGCTCCAAGCCAATCAGCGCGGTATGCGTCAAATTCATCACTGAGTTTCTTGATCTCAGATTGAACAGTGACCAGTTCTTCAGTTGTCATAGAGACAACGTGTTTCTTCAGATAGCGCTCCTTCTTATACTGTGCTTTCTTGATTTGCCTGGCCTTCTCAAACTTCCATTTCTCTTCTTGTATGAAATGAGTCAACATATGACTTTGGCCAGGTGTTAGCTTGAAATCAGGCATAGGAGTATTTGGGTCCTTGTGCCATAAGTCAATGTATTCGAGGATCAACTTTGGATCCAAAAGCAGAGGCACACTTGTACCCTTGGCTCTAGCGGCCCTGACTTGCCTGTCTCTGATGATTTCTGCTAGTTCTTCGTCATCAGCCTCATCATCATTAGAGGACACTTGGAAAGCAACTTGTTTCTTGGGAGGACTTGGTCGAGGACCTCGTCCAACAGTGGTCTTCTTCTTCAGAAGAGTGGGAGCAGCTGAGGAACTTGCAGAGGCTCCTGAGGCAATAGATATGCCTATGGTCCTTTGGCACGTGGTGAGATGCACAGGTGCTGAGGATTTGGTTGGAGCAGCTGAAGACTTTGGCGGAGGAGCTGAAGATTTTTTAGGAGCAGGAGCAGCATGAGCAATTGGCCGTGAGGGCTTTGAGGAATCTGGCCATGAGGGCATAGATGAGGAACTCGGCCGTGAGGGCATTGCTGGTGAAGCACTGGGCTTGTGAGCAGGCTTCTTTGGCTTTACAGAGGCCTCAACAACAGCAGCGGCAGCAGAGTCTTCGTTGAATTTCCTCACTGCATCTTTTGCTTGTTTGGCCAACTTGGCCTGGCGCTTGGCCCATTCATCAGGATAATCCTCCACGCTTTAGGCTGGTGGGATCAGCTATTTGACCATGTGCCAACGGAGGTCTTGGGCATGGAGGATTTAGTGCAAATTTCTTCATATATTTTGGGAGTGACATATCTGTACTCCCTCCACTCTCTTGCCCATCTCCTCTCAATCTTTTGAATGCGCACCTTGCGCTGATTTTTATCTTCCTCAGGGGGTGTGCAGTACCCAACATAGATGTCCTCAGGTATTTCAAAGGCAGTGTTGACCTCAGGCCTCTTTCCTCCTTTCTGTGGCTTCTTACTATCAGTCATTTTCTTTAGTTGAGGAATTTAAACAATTGAATTCTCCGAAGAAGTATGCAACTTTTCTTCAAGGAACGCTGCAAATGAGTTAAGTTGATGAGAACCTAGTGATTCAGCAGCTGTCATGAGTACCTGTGAACAGAGTATAGTTGCGAGGAATTTGGAGAGGTCATATGCGTTCTTAGAGGTTTTTCAAAAAGAACAAGTTTGAGGAATTTGACCAGATGAGTCTTGAAGAATTTCACTAAGCGTTCTTTGTCTTAGGTTCCAGATATGTATAGATCGAAAATCCACACATTTGAGGAATCTTGAAGAAAAAACATAGCTTAGAGAAACAAATCAAGAACAGATGACATGTGAGGTGTTTTAGTGTGTGAAGATATGAAGAAAAATACCTTTGAGGATTTTGTAGAAATCATTTGAATCAAAGAGGGCAGTAAAAGTAACTTTTAATTACCCTGGACGAAGAACACGGTGAACTGGAATGTGGAGATGTGAAGTTCGTTAGTGCAGATCTTCCACACCCTAACTTGGCAGAGGAAGATAGCTACGGCGGTGGCGGAGCGAAGATTTCCGTGACCGGCGCGAGTACGACGACGATGAGGTCGAGGCAATGAAGCTTTTCCTCACCGGCGACGATGATGTAGCAGCGACGCTAGGTTTGAGAAGCTCGAACTGGTGAGAGGTCGAGCGAAGTAAATGAAGTGAGGAAGGGGAATAAGGGTATTTATAGCCACGGTGAAAAACTGTTTGTCCAAAGAATTTGGACGAACGTGCCCCTGACCCTTCTCATTCGCTTGACATGTGTCACCCACGTATTGAGAAGTGGAGATCGTGTGCGATCGTGGGTGAATAGATAAGTATATCGTGGGTGAATAGACAAGTTTTAACGTTGAGTTCGCAATTCTTCAGCTGATAAGGAGACAATGAGGATTTTGAACGAGTTTCAAATAGAACGCACATGAAGAATTTGTGAACAGATTGGGTTGAGTATAGCATAGAGGGGGAAGGGTCCGATCACATTCACTTAGCAGAAAAGCCAACTTGAAAAGATAGCCATAACTGAATGATGTGGAGGACATAAACTCAAATATATATAGCCAATGAAGAAAAACGACGGAAATAGTGAAGACAATGCAAAGTTGAAGAATTTGAACAACTGAGGAATTTCAAAACTGAGGAAAAACTCAAATTGAAGATTTTCAACTTTTGGTGGTGGCGTGACCCACCGTATAAGAATGATGATTTCAGACACCGCGTACAATTGTCGTAGGGTTCTGAGAATCAAATTCTTCGTTAATTTCTTCACACTTAGAGTGTTATTCTTTATTGGTTGAAGAAAAACGTTTTCTTCATGTGTTGCACATCTAAGTCATCGATTTTGCATAAGTGTTAGGATGACTGTCCTTTTCAAAGAACATTCGAAGATTCTAAAATATTTAGCTCACGCCGCAACTTGTTAAATCTCTTCTCATCCAAGGGCTTTGTGAAGATATCGGCTAGCTGTTCTTCAGCCTTCACATGCGCAATAGAAATGTCGCCCTTCAACACATGATCACGAAGAAAGTGATGACGAATCTGAATGTGCTTTGTCTTCGAGTGCTGAACTGGGTTGTGAGCAATCTTGATGGCACTCTCATTGTCACATAAGAGAGGCACATTCTTCACCTTGACGCCATAGTCCTTGAGAGTTTGCTTCATCCATAGCAATTGAGCACAGCAAGAACCAGCGGCAATGTACTCAGCTTCAGCAGTAGATAGTGATACACAATTCTGTTTCTTCGAGGACCAACAGACCAAAGATCGTCCAAGGAAATGACATGTACCAGATGTTGACTTGCAGTCCACACGATCACCAGCATAATCAGAGTCAGAATATCCAATGAGATCAAAAGCCGAGCCCTTGGGGTACCATAATCCATGTGTTGGTGTGTGAGCTAGATATCGAAGAATATGCTTCACAACCTTATGGTGTGATTCCTTCGGTGTAGCTTGAAATCGGGCACACATGCAAACACTAAGCATTATATCTGGCCTAGATGCACATAAGTACAATAAGGAACCAATCATGGAGCGGTATACCTTTTGATCAAAGTCAATACCATTTTCATCAGTGTATAGATGGCCATTTGTGGGCATAGGGATTTTGGACGCCTTTGCAATCTTGCATGCCGAATTTCCTCAGTACATCCTTGAGGTATTTCTCCTGAGATGTGAATATGCCATTGCGTTGTTGACGAATTTGAAGACCTAAGAAGAATTTCAATTCTCCCATCATAGAAATTTGATATTCTTCACTCATCATATAGGCAAATTCATCACTATAACATTGGTCAATACAGCCAAAGATAATATCATCAACATATATTTGGCACACAAATAGTTCATCATCATAAGATTTAGTGAAAAGAGTAGGGTCGAGTGAACTGGGCTTGAAGCCTTTCTTCATAAGGAATTCCTTCAAAGTATCATACCACGCCCATGGGGCCTGCTTGAGGCCATAGAGGGCCTTATTGAGTCTGAAGACTTTGTCAGGATGCTTTGGATCTTCAAAACCTAGGGGTTGAGCAACATATACTTCTTCCTCAAGCTTACCATTGAGGAATGCACTTTTCACATCCATTTGATATAAAGTGATATCATGATGGTTAGCATAAGCAAGTAATATGTGAATAGCCTTACGTCTAGCAATAGGTGCAAAAGTTTCATCGAAATCAATTCCTTCAACCTGTGTGTAGCCTTGAGCTACAAGCCGTGCCTTATTCCTCACCACAAGGCCATTTTCATCTTGCTTGTTGCGGTAGATCCACTTTGTGCCAATAATGTTGTGCTTGCGAGGATCTGGACGTTTGACTGGTTCCCAGACATTGTTGAGCTCGAACTAATGTAATTCTTCTTGCATGGCCTGAATCCACTCAGGCTCCAGAAATGCTTCATCTACCTTAGTGATAGAGACAAGAGCATAGTGCCCACAAAAGTTAGATAAATGTGAAGCTTTTGAGCATGTGAGAGGACCTGGCGCTTTAATGTCATTGATGATCTTTTCAACTTGCACTTCTTTTGCAACGCGAGGATGAGCTGGTTGTCGTTGAGGAATTTGATCAGCATTTTCTTCAGCACCGTTTTCTTCAGTATTTTCTTCAGTTGCATTAGCTCGACGTTCTTCTTGCTCTGGAATGAATTCTTCAGCAGATTCTTCGGTAGGAATGACATCCTCAGTAGCCTTAAAGTTGATAGTTTCCTCAGGTGCTGGTTCATCTAACACAGAAGGTAGGTGCTCTCTTTGTGAGCCATTAGTTTCATCGAACCGCACATCTACAATTTCAACAACCTTGTGAAGAACGTTGTTGAAGACTCTGTAGGTGTGTGAGTCCTTTCTGTAACCAAGCATGAAACCTTCATGTGCTTTCGGTGCAAATTTTGAGTTGTGATGAGGATCTCTAATCCAACATTTAGCACTGAAGACTTTGAAATAACTTACATTGGGTTTCTTATCAGTGAGGAGTTCATAGGCAGTCTTATTGAAGAATTTGTGAAGATATACTCGGTTGATGATGTGGCATGCAGTATCAATTGCCTCAATCCAGAAATGACCAGGCGTTTTGTATTCATCAAGCATGGTGCGAGCCATCTCAGAAAGAGTCATGTTCTTGCGCTCCACGACGCCATTCTGCTGAGGAGTATAAGGAGCAGATAACTCATGAGTAATACCAAGTTCATCAAGATAGTCATCAAGACCAGAATTCTTGAACTCAGTTCCATTGTCACTTCTGATGTGCTTGATCTTCACACCAAAGTAAGCCCTCGAGGAAAATCGTTTGAAGACTTCCTGCACTTCATGTTTGTAAGTAACAATGTGTACCCATGTGTATCGAGAGTAATCATCAACAATAACAAAGCCATAGAGAGATGCATCATTTGTGACTGCTGAGTAATGATTAGGACCAAAGAGATCCATGTGAAGCAATTCAAATGGTCGAGTGGTGGTCATGATAGTCTTTGCTGGATGCTTAGCCTTTGTCATCTTCCCAGCTTCACAGGCTCCGCATAAGTGATCCTTGAGGAATTTGACATTCTCGATGCCAATGACATGCTTCTTCTTTGCAAGCGTGTGCAAATTCCTCATGCCTGCATGCCCAAGTCGTCGATGCCAGAGCCAGCCTTCTGAAGCTTTTGCAAGTAGGCACACGGCTGGTTGTGGTCCTGTAGAGAAATCAACAATATACAAGTCTCCTCTCCTAAAGCATTCGAAGACTTTGGAATTGTCAGCTTCCATAACCACAACACAACGATACTTGCCAAAGACAATAGCCATATCACGATCGCAGAGCATTGAGACAGACATGAGGTTGTATCCTAAGGACTTGACAAGCATGACTTTGTCCATGTGTCGATCCTTTGTGATCGCAACCTTACCTAGACCCAATACCTGACTTTTTCCTTTGTCAGCGAAGATGATATGCTTCAGATGCGATGGTGATAAGGGAGCATCCATCAATAGATTCTTGTCACCAGTCATGTGATTTGTACATCCACTATCGAGGACCCACTCAATGGCTTTAGGTTGATCATCCTGCAGATGAATTAGTGCAACTTACGAACTTCATATACTTCATCAGTGAATAATATGACATCAATTCATCAGATCAATTTCATCAAGCAACAGAACAGATAAAGCAGTATGAGGATGTGAGAAATGAAAGTTCATTTCTTCATGATTAGCCTGCATCCTTTCAGGCACACTCAGGTCTCCAGCAAATTCTTCAGACGATTACATACGTCTGGAGACCTAACCCTGCAGAAGAGATTAGTTCTTTTTCTTCACCACCCACATCTGAAGGGGTGGCAAAGAGTTCATCACTCTGCGAGCTCCATACAAGAAAGGTGGCATAGAAGCCAGTCCATTTCGTTTCACATAAGAGGATTTAGGATAGGCATATGAATAAGCAGAGAATTCTTCGAGGACTTATGAACATAATGATTAGAAGAATAATGCTCATATTCATAGCCCTTAGCTCTTCCCTGCGAAACAGAGTTGTTAGCATGATGATATTCATATGAGGACTTTGATCCTTTTGAGGAATTTAGTCCATATGAAGAATTTGATCTGGGGTTCCTATTCTTCACAGGTGGAGTCCTGAGGACATTCACCTGAAGACTTTCAAGGCACCTTTTGGGAACCCAGATTTTCTTCATAGGAGGACCATTCCTGCAGTTAGTGCCAACATATCTAGCAAATACTTCACCATTCTGATTTTTGAACAGTTTATAGTTGGAGTCAAATGACTCATCATCAGAATGAGGAGATTCACATGCAAAGCCAGATAAGTTAGATGGATCAACTGGAGGTCCCTTTGCAGCAACCCATGAGGTTTTGGGGTACTGCTCAGGCTTCCAATATGTACCATCAACATTGAGTTTCCTCTCAAAGGCAATACCCTCTTTCCTAGGGTTCCTATTGAGGATCTGCTTTTTAAGCACATCACAAAGAGTCTGATGCCCTTTGAGGCTTTTGTACATGCTTGTCATGTACAATTCCTTCAGCCCTGCATCGTCAGTGATACTAGCAATGTCCTCAGATGAGGAATTAGTGATAGCAGAGGCAGGTGAAGAATTTGAAACATTAGCAGCATTTGAACATTCAGGTGAAGAATTAGCAGATTCACGTTCAATGCACTTCAAGCATGGAGGAACAAATTCTTCTTGAGAAGCGCTGATTTGTTGAGCAAGTAATGAATCACGCTCCTTCTGAAGATCTTCATAACTCACTCTTAACTTTTCAAGATCTTGCTTTCTTTGAAGAAATTCATATGAAAGCTTCTCATGATCAGATAAGAGAGTGTTATGATGACCTTGAAGGGTGTCAAACTTAGACTGAAGCCTCTGAAGACTCTCAGCCAAAGCATTGGACTGATCCATTTCTTCACCCAACATATCATCACTCTTATTTAGCATGTATTTTTCCAAAGCTCTTTGGTTTTTTAGTGGCAAGGGAAGCAAGTTTGACATAGCTGGGTCCAAATTCATCACCAGATTCGTCATAACTGGATTCAGATAGATAGCATTTAGTTACCTTAGCATCTTGTGCCATAAGGCATGATGCAGAAGATGATGATTCTGGTTCGAATGTCATCGCTTTGAGAGATTCCTTGAAGTCCTCAAACCAAGGATTATGACGGGTTCGATGACCTTCATAGACCTCAGAGAGATGGTTTCGATGACCTTCATAGACCTCAGAGAGATGGTCCCAGATAAGCATCACATGATCGAGATGCATGATATTCCTGAACTGATTTTGAGACAGACAGGAACAGATGGCGTCCTTCGCCGTGAGGTTTAGAAGAGTGTACTTGCGAATGTCATCAGCTTCCGCCATCTTGCACAGATCGGTCAGACCAATCTCAGTGACGGTCCACAGCTTGCTGTTCATCGCCATGAGGCGCTTCTTCATCATAGCCTTCCACTTGGGATACTCATGACCGTCAAAGATGGGGCATGACACAGTCTTAATTCCTGTGGTCGACATAACTAAAACTCTAGGCGGTTAAACCAAAATCACACAAAACAAGGGAGTACCTCGCTCTGATACCAATTGAAAGTGCATTATTGTTGGAAATATGCCCTAGAGGCAATAATAAATTGGTTATTATTATATTTCCTTGTTCATGATAATCGTTTATTATCCATGCTAGAATTGTATTGATAGGAAACTCAGATACATGTGTGGATACATAGACAACACCATGTCCCTAGTAAGCCTCTAGTTGACTAGCTCGTTGATCAATAGATGGTTACGGTTTGCTAACCATGGACATTGGATGTCATTGATAATGGGGTCACATCATTAGGAGAATGATGTGATGGACAAGACCCATTCCTAGCCTAGCACAAGATCATGTAGTTCGTATGCTAAAGCTTTTCTAATGTCAAGTATCATTTCCTTAGACCATGAGATTGTGCAACTCCCGGATACCGTAGGAGTGCTTTGGGTGTGCCAAACGTCACAACATAACTGGGTGACTATAAAGGTGCACTACGGGTATCTCCGAAAGTGTCTGTTGGGTTGGCACGAATCGAGACTGGGATTTGTCACTCCGTGTGACGGAGAGGTATCTCTGGGCCCACTCGGTAGGACATCATCATAATGTGCACAATGTGATCAAGGAGTTGATCACGGGATGATGTGTTACGGAACAAGTAAAGAGACTTGCCGGTAACGAGATTGAACAAGGTATCGGGATACCGACGATCGAATCTCGGGCAAGTATCGTACCGATAGACAAAGGGAATTGTATACGGGATTGATTAAGTCCTTGACATCGTGGTTCATCCGATGAGATCATCGTGGAACATGTGGGAGCCAACATGGGTATCCAGATCCCGCTGTTGGTTATTGACCGGAGAGTCATCTCGGTCATGTCTACATGTCTCCCGAACCCGTAGGGTCTACACACTTAAGGTTCGGTGATGCTAGGGTTGTAGGGATATGTATATGCAGTAACCCGAATGTTGTTCGGAGTCCCGGATGAGATCCCGGACATCACGAGGAGTTCCGTAATGGTCCGGAGGTAAAGAATTATATATAGGAAATGCTATTTCGGCCATCGGGACAAGTTTCAGGGTCACCGGTATTGTACCGGGACCACCGGAAGGGTCCCGGGGGTCCACCGGGTGGGGCCACCTATCCCGGAGGGCCCCATGGGCTGAAGTGGGAAGGGATCAGCCCAAAGTGGGCTGGAGCGCCACTTCCCTCTAGGGCCCATGCGCCTAGGGTGGAAAAACCCTAGGGGAAGAGTCCCAAAGGGGGAAGGCACACCCTAGGTGCCTTGGGGAGGAGGGACTCCTCCCTTGGCCGCCGCCCCCCTAGGAGATTGCATCTCCTAGGGACGGCGCCCCCCCTAGGCCCCCCTATATATAGTGGGGGAGATGGAGGACTTCTGACCTAAGCCTTTGGTGCCTCCTTCTCCCTCTCCAACACATCCTCCTCCTCCATAGAGCTTGGCGAAGCCCTGCCGGAGTACTGCAGCTCCATCACCACCACGCCGTCGTGCTGCTGCTAGAGCCATCTTCCTCAACCTATCCCCCCCTTGCTGGATCAAGAAGGAGGAGACGTCGCTGCTCCGTACGTGTGTTGAACGCGGAGGTGCCGTCCGTTCGGCGCTAGGATCATCGGTGATTTGGATCACGACGAGTACGACTCCATCAACCCCGTTCTCTTGAACGCTTCCACGCGCGATCTACAAGGGTATGTAGATCCACTCCTCCCTCGTTGCTAGATGACTCCATAGATTGATCTTTGTGACACATAGGAATTTTTGAATTTCTGCTACGTTCCCCAACAGTGGCATCATGAGCTAGGTCTATGCGTAGTTTCTATGCACGAGTAGAACACCAAGTAGTTGTGGGCGTTGATTTTGTTCAATATGCTTACCGTTACTAGTCCAATCTTGATTCAGCAGCATTGTGGGATGAAGCGGCCCCGACCGACCTTACACGTACTCTTACGTGAGACTGGTTCCACCGACTGACATGCACTAGTTGCATAAGGTGGCTAGCGGGTGTCTGTCTCTCCCACTTTAGTCGGATCGGATTCGATGAAAAGGGTCCTTATGAAGGGTAAATAGCAATTGGCATATCACATTGTGGTTTTTGCGTAGGTAAGAAACGTTCTTGCTAGAAACCCATAGCAGCCACGTAAAACAGGCAAACAACAATTAGAGGACGTCTAACTTGTTTTTGCAGGGTGTGCTATGTGATGTGATATGGCCAAAGGATGTGATGAATGATATATGTGATGTATGAGATGATCATGTTCTTGTAATAGGAATCACGATTTGCATGTCGATGAGTATGACAACCAGCAGGAGCCATAGGAGTTGTCTTAATTTATTTATGACCTGCGTGTCAACATAAACGTCATGTAATTACTTTACTTTATTGCTAACCGTTAGTTGTAGTAGTAGAAGTAATAATTGGCGAGACAACTTCATGAAGACACGATGATGGAGATCATGATGATGGAGATCATGGTGTCATGCCGGTGACGATGATGATCATGGAGCCCCGAAGATGGAGATCAGAAGGAGCAATATGATATTGGCCATATCATGTCACTATTTGATTGCATGTGATGTTTATCATGTTTTTGCATCTTGTTTACTTAGAATGACGGTAGTAAATAAGATGATCCCTCATAATAATTTCAAGAAGGTGTTCCCCCTAACTGTGCACCATTGCGACAGTTCGTTGTTTCGAAGCACCACGTGATGATCAGGTGTGATAGATTCTAACGTTCACATACAACGGGTGTAAGACAGATTTACACACGCGAAACACTTAGGTTGACTTGACGAGCCTAGCATGTACAGACATGGCCTCGGAACACAAGAGACCGAAAGGTCGAGCATGAGTCGTATAGTAGATACGATCAACATGAAGATGTTCACCGATGTTGACTAGTCCGTCTCACGTGATGATCGGACACGACCTAGTTGACTCGGATCATGTAATCACTTAGATGACTAGAGGGATGTCTATCTGAGTGGGAGTTCATAAGATGAACTTAATTATCCTGAACATAGTCAAAAGGTCTTCGCAAATTATGTCATAACTCACGCTTTAGTTCTACTGTTTAGATATGTTCCTAGAGAAAATTTAGTTGAAAGTTGACAGTAGCAATTATGCGGACTAGGTTCGTAAACTGAGGATTGTCCTCATTGCTTCATAGAAGGCTTATGTCCTTAATGCACCGCTCAGTGTGCTGAACCTCGAACGTTGTATGTGGATGTTGCGAACATCTGACATACACATTTTGATAACTACATGATAGTTCAGTTAAACGGCTTAGAGTTGAGGCATCGAAGACGTTTTTGAAACATCGCGAAACATATGAGATGTTTCGAGGGCCGAAATTGGGATTTCAGGCTCGTGCCCACGTCAAGAGGTATAAGACCTCCGACGATTTTCTTAGCCTGCAAACTAAGGGAGAAAAGCTCAATTGTTGAGCTTGTGCTCAGATTGTCTGAGTACAACAATCGCTTGAATCGAGTGGGAGTTGATCTTCCAGACGAAATAGTGATGGTTCTCCGAAGTCATTACCACCAAGCTGCTTGAGCTTCGTGATGAACTATAATATATCAGGGACATATATGATGATCCTTGAGATATTCGCGATGTTTGACACCACAAAAGTAGAGATCAAGAAGGAGCATCAATTGTTGATGGTTTGTGAAACCACTAGTTTCAAGAAGGGCAAGGGCAAAAAGGGATGCTTCATGAAACAGCAAATCAGCTGCTGCTCTAGTGAAGAAACCCAAGGTTGAACCCAAACCCGAGACTAAGTGCTTCTGTAATAAGGGGAACAGCCACTGGAGCAGAATTACCCTAGATACTTGGTAGATGAGAAGGATGTCGATAGAAGTATATTGGATATACATTATGTTAATGTGTACTTTACTAGTACTCCTAGTAGCACCAGGGTATTAGATACCGGTTCGGTTGCTAAGTGTTAGTAACTCGAAATAAAAGCTACGGAATAAACGGAGACTAGCTAAAGGTGAGCTAACGATATGTGTTGGAAGTGTTTCCAAGGTTGATATGATCAAGCATCGCACGCTCCCTCTACCATCGAGATTGGTATTAAAACCTAAATAATTGTTATTTGGTGTTTGCGTTGAGCGTAGAAATGATTGGATTATGTCTATCGCGATACGGTTATTCATTTAAGGAGAATAATGGTTACTCTGTTTATTTGAATAATACCTTCAATGGTCTTACACCCAAAATGAATGGTTTATTGAATCTCGATCGTAGTGATACACATGTTCATGCCAAAAGATAGTAATGATAGTACCACCTACTTGTGGCACTGCCATGTAAGTCATATCGGTATAAAACGCATGAAGAAGCTCCATGTTGATGGATCTTTGGACTCACTCATTTTTGAAAGGATTGAGACATGCGAACCATGTTTGTTGGTAGATATGCATGAAGAAACTCTATACAAATGGATCGTTTGGACTCACTTGATTTTGAATCACTTGGGACATGCAAATCATACCACATGGGCAAGATGACTGAAGCCTCATTTTCAGTAAAATGGAACTAGAAAGCAACTTGTTAGAAGTAATACATTTTGATGTGTGCAGTCCAATGAGTGCTGAGGCATGTAGTGGATATCGTTATGTTCTTACTTCACAGATGATTTGAGTAGATGTTGAGTATATTTACTTGATGAATCACGAGTCTGAATTATTGAAAGGTTCAAGTAATTTCAGGGTGAAGTTGAAAGATCGTCGTGACAAGAGGATAAAATATCTATGATATGATCATAGAGATGAATATCTGAATTACGAGTTTGGCACAGAATTAAGACATTGTGGAAATTGTTTCACAACTAATACAGCCTGGAACACCATAGTGTGATGGTGTGTCTGAACATCATAACTGCACCCTATTGGATATGATGCATACCATGATGTCTCTTATCGAATTACCACGATAGTTTATGGGGTAGGCATTAAAGACAACCACATTCACTTTAAATAGGGCACCACGTAATTCCGATGAGATGACACCGTATGAACTATGGTTTAGAGAAACCTAAGCTGTCATTTCTTAAAAGTTTGGGGCTGCGACGCTTATGTGAAAAGTTTCAGGCTGATAAGCTAGAACCCAAAGCGGATAAATGCATCTTCATAGGACACCCAAAACAGTTGGGTATACCTCCTGTCTCAGATTCAAAAGAAATAAGGGATTGTTTTTCTAGAATCGGGTCCTTTCTCGAGGAAAAGTTTCTCTCGAAAGAATTGAGTGGGAGGATGGTGGAGACTTGATGAGGTTATTGAACCGTCTCTTCAACTAGTGTGTGACAGGGCACAGGGAGTTGTTCCTGTGGCACCTACACCAATTGAAGTGGAAGCTTATGATAGTGATCATGAAACTTCAGATCAAGTCACTACCAAACCTCGTGGGATGACAAGGATGCGTACTACTTCAGAGTGGTACGTGATCCTGTCTTGGAAGTCATGTTGCTAGACAACAATGAACCTACGAGCCATGGAGAAGCGATGGTGGGCCCGGATTCCAAAATGGCTCGAGGCCATATAATCCGAGAGAGGATCCATATATGAAAACAAAGTGTAGACTTTGGCGGAATGGCTCGATGGTCGTAAGGCTGTTGAGTACAGATGGATTTTAAAAGGAAGACGGACAATGATGGCAAGTATCACCATTAAGAAAGCTCGACTTGTCGTTAAGATGTTTTCTGACAAGTTCAAGGAGTTGACTACGGTGAGATTTTCTCACTCGTAGCGATGCTAAGAGTCTGTTGGAATTATATTAGCAGTCACTGCATATTTGTGAAATCTTGCAGATAGGATGTCAAAAACATTGTTTCCTCACGATTTTCTTGAGGAAAGGTTGTATGTGATACAACCGGAAGGTTTTGTCAATCCTGAAAGATGCTAATAAGTATGCAAAGCTCCAACAAATCCTTCTAAGGACTGGAGTAAGCATCTCGGAGTTGGAATGTACGCTTTGATGAGATGATCAAAGATTTTGGGTTTATACAAAGTTTATGAGAAACTTGTCCAAAGAAGTGAGTGGGAGCACTATAGAATTTCTGATGAGTATATGTTGTTAACGTATTGTTGATCAGAAATGATGTAGAATTTCTGGAAAGCATATAGGGTTATTCGGAAAGTGTTTTCAATGGAAAGCCTGGATTAAACTACTTGAACATTGAGCATCAACATCTATAAGGATAGATCAAAATGCTTAATGGTACTTTCAAATGAGCACATACCTTGACATGATCTTGAAGGTGTTCAAGATGGATCAGTCAAAGAAGGAGTTCTTGCCTGAGTTGTAAGGTATGAAGTTAAGACTTAAAGCTTGACCGCGGCAGAATAGAGAGAAAGGACGAAGGTCGTCCCCTATGCTTTAGACGTAGGCTCTACAGTATGCTATGCTGTGTACCGCACCTGAAGTGTGCCTTGCCATGAGTCAGTCAAGGGGTACAAGAGTGATCCAAGAATGGATCACAGGACAGCGGTCAAAGTTATCCTTAGTAACTAGTGGACTAAGGAATTTTCTCGATTATGGAGGTGGTAAAAGAGTTCGTCGTAAAGGATTGCGCCAATGCAAACTTTGACACTAATCCGGATTATTCTGAGTAGTAAACTGGATTCGTATAGTAGAACAGTCATTTGGAATAGCTCCGAATGTAGCGTTGTAGTTGCATCTACAAGATGACATAAGAAATTTGCGAAGTACATACGGATCTGAATGTTGCAGACCCGTTGACTAAAACCTCTCTCACAAGCAAAACATGATCAAACCCAGAACTCATTGAGTCTTAATCACATGATGATGTGAACTAGTTTAGTGACACTAGTAAACTCTTTGGATGTTGGTCACATGGGGATGTGACCTTGAGTGTTAATCACATATCGATGTGAACTGGATTATTGACTCTAGTGCAAGTGGGAGACTGTTGGAAATATGCCCTAGAGGCAATAATAAATTGGTTATTATTATATTTCCTTGTTCATGATAATCTTTTATTATCCATGCTAGAATTGTATTGATAGGAAACTCAGATACATGTGTGGATACATAGACAACACCATGTCCCTAGTAAGCCTCTAGTTGACTAGCTCGTTGATCAATAGATGGTTACGGTTTCCTGACCATGGACATTGGATGTCATTGATAACGGGGTCACATCATTAGGAGAATGATGTGATGGACAAGACCCATTCCTAGCCTAGCACAAGATCATATAGTTCGTATGCTAAAGCTTTTCTAATGTCAAGTATCATTTCCTTAGACCATGAGATTGTGCAACTCCCGGATACCGTAGGAGTGCTTTGGGTGTGCCAAACATCACAATGTAACTGGGTGACTATAAAGGTGCACTACGGGTATCTCCGAAAGTGTCTGTTGGGTTGGCACGAATCGAGACTGGGATTTGTCACTCCGTGTGATGGAGAGGTATCTCTGAGCCCACTCGGTAGGACATCATCATAATGTGCACAATGTGATCAAGGAGTTGATCACGGGATGATGTGTTACGGAACGAGTAAAGAGACTTGCCGGTAACGAGATTGAACAAGGTATCGGGATACCGACGATCGAATCTCGGGCAAGTATCGTACCGATAGACAAAGGGAATTGTATACGGGATTGATTAAGTCCTTGACATCGTGGTTCATCCGATGAGATCATCGTGGAACATGTGGGAGCCAACATGGGTATCCAGATCCCGCTATTGGTTATTGACCGGAGAGTCATCTCGGTCATGTCTACATGTCTCCCGAACCCGTAGGGTGTACACACTTAAGGTTCGGTGACGCTAGGGTTGTAGGGATATGTATATGCAGTAACCCGAATGTTGTTTGGAGTCCCGGATGAGATCCGGACGTCACGAGGAGTTCCAGAATGGTCCGGAGGTAAAGAATTATATATAGGAAGTGCTATTTCGGCCATCGGGACAAGTTTCGGGGTCACCGGTATTGTACCGGGACCACCGGAAGGGTCCCGGGGGTCCACCGGGTGGGGCCACCTATCCCGAAGGGCCCCATGGGCTGAAGTGGGAAGGGATCAAGCCCAAAGTGGGCTGGGGCGCCACTTCCCTCTAGGGCCCATGCGCCTAGGGTGGAAAAACCCTAGGGGAAGAGTCCCAAAGGGGGAAGGCACCCCCTAGGTGCCTTGGGGAGGAGGGACTCCTCCCTTGGCCGCCGCCCCCCTAGGACATTGCATCTTCTAGGGCCGGCGCCCCCCTAGGCCCCCCTATATATAGTGGGGGAGATGGAGGACTTCTGACCTAAGCCTTTGGTGCTTCCCTCTCCAACACATCCTCCTCCTCCATAGAGCTTGGCGAAGCCCTGCCGGAGTACTGCAGCTCCATCACCACCACGCCGTCGTGCTGCTGCTGGAGCCATCTTCCTCAACCTCTCCTCCCCCCTTGCTGGATCAAGAAGGAGGAGACGTCACTGCTCCGTACGTGTGTTGAACGCGGAGGTGCCGTCCGTTCGGCGCTAGGATCATCGGTGATTTGGATCACGACGAGTACGACTCCATCAACCCCGTTCTCTTGAACGCTTCCGCGCTCGATCTACAAGGGTATGTAGATCCACTCCTCCCTCGTTGCTAGATGACTCCATAGATTGATCTTGGTGACACGTAGGAATTTTTGAATTTCTGCTACGTTCCCCAACAGTTATATCGACTAGAGGGGGGGGTGAATAGGCGATTTTTATGAATTCTTCACTAAGGAATTTGCAGGTGAGGAAATTTCTTAGCAAAGAACTACTAGCAGCGGAATAAGTACTCACAAGTAAACATAACAAAACATAAGCATAGTCATCATGATGAAATGAAGACAAGCACAGAGTACAGAAAGCATAAACATAGGATAACACAGGATGAAGACAAACAGACTGAAGAAATTGAACTGAGGAAATTGAGAAAGTCTTCAGTCAAAGTCTTCAAACACAGATTCGAACAAGCACTCAACACAGTTATGAGGAAATGAAAGAGTTGAGGAAATAGAACCGGTGAGCTTAGTGAAGACAATGATTTGGTAGACCAGTTCCAACTGCTGTCTCAGTTGTACATTTGGTTGGAGCGGCTAGGTATGTAAACCTGAGGACACACAGTCCTCATCGTATTCTCCTTGAGCTAAGGTCACACAGACCTCGCCAATCACTCGTGGTAAGTCTTCAGGTGACTTCCGAACCTTCACAAACTTGGTCACTCAGTGATCCACAATTCCTCTTGGATGCTCTAGACCATGAAGCCTAACCGTCTGGAAGAAGCACAATCTTCAAAGGTATCAAGCGTCGGATCCACGCAGGATCAATCTCTTCAGTGATGCTCAATCACTTTGGGTTTGTAGGTGTTTAGGTTTGGCTTTTGGTTTTCCTCACTTGATGATTTTTGCTCAAAGTCCTCAGAGGATGGGATGCTCGCAAATGACAAGTGTCAGTTTCTCTCGGAGCAGCCAACCAGCTAGTGGTTGTAGGGGGCGGCTATTTATAGCCTAGGGAGCAGCCCGACATGATAAGACATAAATGCCCTTCAATGATATGACCGTTAGGTGAGTAGATATTTTGGGACAGCTGGCGCATAGCACAGCAATGGTCGGAAATTTGAGTATCAAATTCCTCAGGGCTATCATGTTCCTCACTGTGTAGGCAATCCGCACTGGCGAATTCCTAACTCCTCAGTCAGAACAAATTCCTCAGTGACCAGAAGAACTTCGTCTCTGTCACTGAAGAATATGACTGAGCTGTATGAGATTTCCAATGGCTTCACTCGAAGGGATTGGTAGGTGTAGGATTTTGAGTTGAGCATCACATGGAAATTTTTCCTTATTATTTCCTCAACCCCCTTTAACAGTACGGTGTTTCCTTATGACTCAAGAAAGAGAAAATGAAACTACGAAAACAAAAGCCTTCACGCTTCATGTTCCTCGAATGAATGCCAAGTCTTCAAAGGTCACACCAATTTCTTCACTTTCAAAGTCTTCAGAAAGTCTTCAGAAATACAAAGTCTTTAGTCGAAGAACTTCATTTTTAGGGGTCGACTTTCTCTGTAAATATCAAACTCCTCATAGTCTTATAGACCTGTGTACACTCATAAACACATTAGTCCCTTAACCTATAAGTCTTCAATACACCCAAAATCACTAAGGGGCACTAGATGCACTTACATGTTTCAAGACTTGGACTGTAGACTTCTCAATTTCCTCAGCTCAATTTCTTCAGTCAGTCTATCTTCAGCCTGCTTATCATGTGTTTACACGCTTTCTGTACTCTGTGCTTGTTTTCATTTCATCATGATGACTGTGCTATTACTCTGTTATGTTTGCACATGAGTACTTATTCTGCTGCAAGTAGTTCTTCGGTAAGAAATTTCCTCACTCTGAAATTCCTCAGTGAAGAATTCATAAAAATCACCTATTCACCCCCCTCTAGTCGACTTAACGCACTTTCAATTGGTATCAGAGCAAGGCACTCCCTTGTTCTGTGTGATTTTGGTTTAACCGCCTGGAGTTTTAGTTATGTCGACCACAGGAATGAAGACAGTGACATGCCCCATCTTTGATGGTCATGATTATCCCAAGTGGAAGGCCATGATGAAGAAGCGCCTCATGGCGATGAACATCAAACTGTGGACCATCACTAAGATTGGTCTTTCCGATCTCTGCAAGATGGCAGAGGTTGATGATATTCGCAAGTACACTCTACTTAACCTCACGGTGAAGGACATCATCTGCTCTGGCTTGTCTCAAAATCAGTTCAGGAACATTATGCATCTCAGCCATGCGAAGCTCATCTAGGACCGACTATCTGAGGTCTATGAAGGTCATCGAACTCATCATGATCCTTGGTTTGGGGATTTCATGGAATCGCACAAGGCTGTGACTTTCAATCCAGAATCATCATCCTCTTCACCATGCCTTATGGCAAGAGGTGCCAAGGTAACTGAATGCTACCTATCTAAGTCAAGTGATGATGAATCTGGTGATGAATTTGGACCCAACTATACCAAACTTCCTTCCCTTTCCACTAAACAACAAAGAGCTTTGGAAAAAGTTCAAAACATGCTGGATGAGAGCGATGATATGTTGGGTGAAGAGATGGATCATTCGAAAGCCTTGGCTGAAAGTCTTCATAGACTTCAGACTAAGTTTGATAATCTTCAGAGTCATCATAACACTCTTTTATCTGATCATGAGAAGCTTTCTTATGAATTTATTCAAAGAAAGCAAGACCTTGAGCAGCTAAGGGGGAGTTATGAAGATCTTCAGAAGGAGTTTGATTCATTACTCACTCAACAAATTAGCGCCGCTCAAGAAGAATTTAATCCTCCATGTTTGAAGTGCATTGAACGTGAATCTTCTAATTCTTCACCTGAAAGTTCAAATGCTTCTATTACTGCAAATTCTTCAACTGTCTCTGCTATCACTAATTCCTCATTTGAGGATGCTGCTAGTATCACTGACCATGCATGGCTGAAGGAATTGTATGTGACAGGCATGTACAAAAGCCTCAAAGGGCATCATGCACTTTGTGATGTGCTTAAAAAGCAGATCCTCAACAGGAACCCTAGGAAAGAGGGTATTGCCTTTGAGAGGAAACTCAATGCTGATGGGACCTACTGGAAGCACGAGCAATATCCCAAAACCTCATGGGTTGCTGCAAAGGGACCTTCAGTGGATCCATCTACTCTATGTGGCTTTACATGTGAATCTTCATATTCTTCTGATGAGTCATTTGACTCTAACTATAAGCTATTCAAAAATCAGAATGGTGAAGTATTTGCTAGATATGTTGGCACTAACTACAGGAATGGTCCTCCTATGAAGAGAATTTGGGTTTCCAAAAGGTGCCTTGAAAGTCTTCAAGTGAATGTCATCATGACACCACCTGTGAAGAATAGGAACCCCAGATCAAATTCTTCATATGGACCAAAGTCTTCATATGGATCAAAGTCCTCATATGAACATCATCGTGCTAACACTTCTGCTTCACAGGGAAAGACTAAGGGTTATGAATATGTGCAGTATTCCTCAAATCATTATGTTCATAAGTCCTCGAAGAATTTCTCTGCTTATTCATATGCTTACCCTAACCCCTGTTATGTGAAACGAAGTGGATTGGCATCTATGCCACCTTTCTCTTATGGAGCTCGCAGAATGATGAACTCTTTGCCACCCCTCCAGATATGGGTGGTGAAGAAAAGGAACTAATCTCTTATGCAGGGCCAGGTCTCCAGACGAACTTAAACATCTGAAGAATTTTCTAGAGACCTGAAAATGCTTGAAAGGACGCAAGCTAATCATGAGGAAATGAGTTTTCATTTCTCACGTCCTCATACTGCTTTAGCTATTCTCTTGCTTGATGAAAGTGATCTGATGAATTTGATGTCATATTCTTCACTGATGAAGTATATGAGTTCGTAAGTTGCACTAATTCATCTGCAGGATGATCAAGCCAAAGCCACTGAGTGGGTCCTCGACAGTGGATGTACAAATCACATGACTGGTGACAGGAGCTTATTGATGGACACTGCTTTAACTCCATCGCATCTGAAGCATATCACCTACGCTGGCAAAGGCAAAAGCAAGGTATTGGGTCTAGGTAAGGTTGCAATCTCAAAGGATCGACACATGGACAAAGTTATGCTTGTCGAGTCCTTAGGGTTCAACTTCATGTCTGTCTCAATGCTTTGTGATCTTGATATGGTTGTTGTCTTTGGCAAGTATCGTTGTGTTGTGATCATGAAGGCTGAAAATTCCAAAGTCTTCGAAGGCTTTAGGAGAGGAGATTTGTATATTGTTGATTTTTCTACAAGACCACAACCTGCTACATGCTTACTAGCAAAAGCTTCAGAAGGCTGGCTATGGCATCGATGACTTGGTCATGCTGGCATGAGGAACTTGCACACGCTCGCAAAGAAGAAGCATGTCATTGGCATCGAGGGCATCAAATTCCTCAAGGACCATCTGTGTGGAGCTTGTGAAGCTGGAAAGATAATCAAGGCCAAGCATCCCTCAAAGACCATCATGACTACCACTCGTCCATTTGAATTACTTCACATGGATCTCTTTGGCCCTACTTATTATGCCAGATTTACTAATGCTGCATCTTTATATGGCTTTGTCATTGTTGATGACTACTCTCGTTATACATGGGTATATCATCACTTACAAAACTGAAGTGTAGGAAGTCTTCAAACGATTTTCCTCGAGGGCTTCAACCAACTTTGGTGTGAAGATCAAGCACATCAAAAGTGACAATGGAACCGAGTTCAAGAATACTGGTCTTGATGATTATCTTAATGAACTTGGTATTACTCATGAGTTATC
This sequence comes from Triticum dicoccoides, assembly GCF_002162155.2. NCBI lineage: Eukaryota > Viridiplantae > Streptophyta > Magnoliopsida > Poales > Poaceae > Triticum > Triticum dicoccoides. The sequence goes on along the minus strand of NC_041380.1, from coordinate 164,826,864 downwards.
TGCTCCTTATACTCATCAGTAGAATGGCATCGTGGAGCACAAGAACATGACTCTTGTTGAGATGGCTTGCACTATGCTTGATGAGTACAAGACGCCTCCTCGCTTCTGGCCTGAGGTAATTGATACAGCGTGCCACATCATCAACAGGGTATATCTTCACAAATTCTTCAGAAAGACCTCATATGAACTCCTCATGGTCAAGAAACCCAATGTGAGTTATTTCAAAGTCTTCGGTGCTAAATGTTGGATTAGAAATCCTCATCACAATTCTAAATTTGCACCGAAAGCACACGAAGGTTTTATGCTTGGTTATGGAATGGACTCGCACACCTACAGAGTCTTCAACGCGTATCACCACAAAGTTGTTGAAACTGTAGATGTATGGGGCTCGCAAAGAGAGCACCTACCTGAGGAATCCATTAAGTTCAAGGCTACTGAGGATGTCATTCCTACCGAAGAATCTACTGAAGAAGTCATTCCAGAACGTGAAGAACATCATGCTGGTGCACCTGAAGAAAATGGCTCTGAAGAGAATGTTGAGCAAAGTCCTCATCGTCAACCAGCTCATCCTCGCGTTGCTAATGAAGTGCAGATTGAGAAAATCATCAGCGACATCAAAGTACCAGGTCCTCTCACACGCTCAAAAGCTTCGCATTTGTCTATCTTTTGTGGGCACTTTGCTTTCGTCTCTATCACAGAGCCCACTAAGGTAGATGAAGCATTTCTGAAGCCTGAGTGGATTCAAGCTATGCAAGAAGAATTACATCAGTTCGGGCTCAACAATGTGTGGGAACTTGCCAAGAGACCAGACACTCGCAAGCACAATATCATCGACACCAAATGGATCTACCGCAACAAGCAATATGAAAATGGCCTTGTGGTGAGGAATAAGGCACGGTGATAACCCACAAGTATAGGGGATCGCAACAATTTTCGAGGGTAGAGTATTCAACCCAAATTAATTGATTCGACACAAGGGGAGCCAAAGAATATTCTCAAGTTTTAAAAGTTGAGTTGTCAATTCAACCGCACCTAAAACACTTAATATCTGCATCAAAGTATTTAGTAGCAAAGTAGTATGGAAGTAATGGTAACGGTGGCAAAGGTAATAGTAATAGTTTTTGTAGTGATTGTAACAGTGGTAACAGAAAAGCTCGTAGGCATTGGATCAATGATGGATAATCATGTCGGATGCGATTCCTCATGTAACAGTTATAACATAGGGTGACACAGAACTAGCTCATGTTCATTAATGTAATGTAGGCATGTTTTCCGAATATAGTCATACGTGCTTATGGAAAAGAACTTGCATGACATCTTTTGTCCTACCCTCCCGTGGCAGCGGGGTCCTATTGGAAACTAAGGGATATTAAGGCCTCCTTTCAATAGAGTACTGGAACAAAGCATCAACACTTAGTGAATACATGAACTCCTCAAACTATAGTCATCACCGGTAATTGTCCCGATTATTGTCACTTCGGGGTTAACAGATCATAACACATAGTAGGTAACTATTGACTTGCAAAATAGGATCAAGAACTCACATATATTCATGGAAACATAATAGGTTCAGATCTGAGATCATGGCACTCGGGCCCTAGTGACAAGCATTAAGCATAGCAAAGTCATAGCAACATCAATCTCACAACATAATGGATACTAGGGATCAAACCCTAATAAAACTAACTCGATTACATGATAAATCTCATCCAACCCATCACCGTCCAGCAAGCCTACGATGGAATTACTCACGCACGGCGGTGAGCATCATGAAATTGGTGATGGAGGAAGGTTGATGATGACGATGGCGACGGATTCCCCTCTCTGGAGCCCCGAACGGACTCCAGATCAGCCCTCCCGAGAGAGATTAGGGCTTGGCGGCGGCTCCGCATGGTAAAACGCGATGAATCCTTTTCTCTCAATATTTTCTCCCCGAACGTGAATATATAGAGTTGGAGTTGAGGTTGGTGGAGCATCAGGGGCCCCACGAGATAGGGGCGCACCCCCACCCTCGTGGACAGGGTGTGGCCCCCCTGACATTGATTCTTTCACCAGTATTTTTTATATATTCCAAAATATTCTCTGTGAAGTTTCAGGTCATTCCGAGAACTTTTATTTCTGCACAAAAATAACACCATGGCAATTCTGCTGAAAACAACGTCAGTCCGGGTTAGTTCAATTCAAATCATGCAAGTTAGAGTCCAAAACAAGGTCAAAAGTGTTTGGAAAAGTAGATACGATGGAGACGTATCAACTCCCCCAAGTTTAAACCTTTGCTTGTCCTCAAGCAATTCAGTTGACAAACTGAAAGTGATAAAGAATTTTTTTACAAACTCTGTTTGATCTTGTTGTTGTAAATATGTAGAGCCAGCATTCAAGTTTTCAGCAAAGATTGTGAACTAACCATATTCACGATAACATTTAGGTCTCATGTTTACTCATATCAATGGCATAGTCAACTAGCGAGCAATAATAATAAATCTCGGATGACAACACTTTCTCAAAACAATCATAATATGATATAACAAGATGGTATCTCACTAGCCCTTTCTGAGACTGCAAAACATAAATGTAGAGCACCTCGACCGACTAAACATTGTAATTCATGGTAAAAGAGATCCAATCACAGTCATACTCAATGTAAACTAATAGTAATACATGCAAATGACAGCGGTGCTCTCCAACTGGCGCTTTTTAATAAGAGGGTGATGACTCAACATAAAAATAAATAGATAGGCCCTTCTCAGAGGGAAGCAGGGATTTGTAGAGGCGTCAGAGCTCGATTTTGAAATAGAGATAAATAATATTTTGAGCAGTATACTTTCATTGTCAACATAACAACCAAGAGATCTCGATATCTTCCATGCTACACGCATTATAGGCGGTTCCCAAATAGAATGGTAAAGTTTATACTCCCCCTACCACCAACAAACATCAATCCATGGCTTGTCCGAAACAATGGGTGCCTCCAACTAACAACAATCCTGGGGGAGTTTTGTTTGCAATTATTTTAATTTAAGCATGGGACTGGGCATCCCGGTTACCAGCCATTTTCTAGTGAATGAGGAGCGGAGTCCACTCCTCTTAAGAATAACCCGCCTAGCATGGAAGATATAGACAACCCTAGTTGATACATGAGCTATTCGAGCATACAAAACAAAATTTCATTTGAAGGTTTAGAATTTGGCACATACAAATTGACTTGGAACGGTAGGTAGATACCGCATATAGGAAGGTATGGTGGACTCATATGGAATAACTTTTGGGTTTATGGAAGTGGATGCACAAGCAGTATTCCCGCTTAGTACAAGCGAAGTCTAGAAAGAGACTGGGAAGCAACCAGGTAGAGAGCGACAACAGTCATGAACATGCATTAAAATTAATCAACACCGAGTGCAAGCATGAGAAGGATATAATTCACCATGAACATAAATATCGTGGAGGCTATGTTGATTTTGTTTCAACTGCATGTGTGAACATGTGCCAAGTCAAGCCACTCGAATCGTTCAAAGGAGGATACCACCCTATCATACCACATCACAACCATTTTAATAGCATGTTGGCACGCAAGGTAAACCATTATAAACTCCTAGCTAATTAAGCATGGCATGAGCAACTATAATCTCTAATTGTCATTGCAAACATGTTTCATTCATAATAGGCTGAATCAGGAATGATGAACTAATCATATTTACAAAAACAAGATAGGTCGAGTTCATACCAGCTTCTCTTATCTCAATCAGTTCATTATATATCGTCATTATTGCCTTTCACTTGCACGATCGAATGGTGTGGATAATAATAATAGTGCACGTGCATTGGACTAAGCTAGAATCTGCAAGCGTTCAATACAAGGGAGAAGACAAGGTAATATGGGCTCTTTGTTAGATCAACAATAATGCATATGAGAGCCACTTAACATTTTCATCATGGTCTTCTCCTCTTGACCCCCAAAGAAAAGAAAAGAAACAAAACTATTTACATGGGAAAGCTCCAAACAAGCAAAAGAAGAACGAGAAATCTTTTTGGGTTTTGTTTTTAATTACTACTACATGCATGGTAAGTAAACTAGCTAAAAACTACAACTTTTTTTTGGTTTTTCTAAGGTTTTTCAAACACACAAGAAGAATGCTGGAAAGGAAAATAAACTAGCATGGATATTACAATGAAAAAGTATGAGCACTGACAACTGGCATAAGTGTGTGAACATGAATGTAATATTGGTGAGAAATACATACTCCCCAAGCTTAGGCTTTTGGCCTAAGTTGGCCTAGGGCCATGGCTCAAAGCTTCCCTCTCCGGTGTACAGAGGAGTGTCCTCTGGGTGGCACTGGTTGGCAATCTCCTCCGGATCCCATTGATAAACAGACTGCCGATAAGGATCAAGGGGTGGCTCGGGCTCGGGCTCTGGGGCTGATGTTAGGCTTCGGTAGGCATGAATGGCCTCCGGCAAAACGAGGTACATGCCTGAAAATATGTTAAACAAAGAGGGAGCAGGCAAGGTAATAATCTCATAGTAGTTTTTATCAAATATCAATCTATATTTAAGCATCTTGTTCTTATCCTTAACAATGAAATCATGTGCTACCGTACTCTTATAATCTAGAAAAATAGGAGGCAACAACTTTTCCTCTTTCTCATAATGCCTAATAGGTTTGTTAAAGTGTGCAGCAAGACGTGATGCAAAGATGCCTCCGAAGACGGGACCCTTTGTATGGTTCAGATTTAACCGTTCAGCAACAATAGGGCCTAAACTGAAAGTTGTATCACAAAACAAAGCATGGCGCAAAATAACAATATCAGGGGCACTGAGATTTCCACTGTTCCCACGACCAATTAAGCATCTACCAACAAATATTGCAAAGTAACATAGAACAGGAAAATGTATGCTAGTAATTCTTGCATCGGAAACTTTCCTCGTTTCCCCTACAGCAATCATATCAATAAATCCCTCCACATCATTACGATGTGGTTCCTCTATGCTGCCCTCAAAGGGTATCTTACAAACCCGACAAAAATCATATAATGACATCTACTTAACCTCATCATATAAATGAAATTCCACTAAAGGTGGTGATTTCTTAGCATGAAAGTAAAAATGTTGCACAAAAATATTAGTGAGGAGGAGATACTGTTCGCGCTGGTCACGGAGGAAGTCGACGAGGCCTGCATTCTCAGCCAAATAATAAAAATCCTCATATATCCCGGCTGCTCTCAAGAACTCATCACAAGGCCATTCGCACGACCGAACTTCCGCAGTGCGAGGGAGATTATATTTGGGCTTCTTATTCTCTTCACTTTGCTTATCCTTCAAGCTTCGGCTCGAAGAGCCCCTCAACAATCTCTTCATCATTTTCTTTCTTGAAGAACAATCCCCCAAAGCAGTTTTGTGAATGGAGCTTTGAGCTAGGAGATCGAAAATGGTAGAAAGATGAGCTAGAACTCTGGTTTGAGCTGGTGGAGGATTTTTTCTAGAGGAAGACGAAGTGTGTGGGTGCAATAATAAGTGGAGGGGCCCACGTGGGGTCTAGGAGGCAAGGGGCGCGCCCTGGACCCTCGTGGCCAGGTGGTGGGTCCCCCAGGTGTGTTCTCAATGCCAAATATTCTTAAATATTCTAGAAAAAATCATATAAAATTTTCAGGACATTTGGAGAACTTTTATTTTTGGGGTATTTTTTATTGCAAGGATAATTCAGGAAACAGAGAGAAAATACTATTTTTGCTTTATTTAATCTAAATAACAGAAAGTAAAAAGAGGGTACAGAGAGTTGTGCTTTCTAACTTTATCCATCTCATGCTCATCAAAAAGGAATCCACTAACAAGGTTGATCAAGTCTTGTTAACAAACTCTTTCCGAATAACATGAAACCGGAGAATTTTTGAATAACACTAAGTTACCTCAACGGGGATATGAACATCCCCAACAATAAGAATATCATATTTCTTCTTGACAGCAGGAAGAGGAAATTCAAAACCTCCAATAATAATCGTTGGAATTTTTCCAATAGAATTGATACTGTGGACTTGAGGTTGTTTCCTCGGAAAATGTACCGTATAATCATTACCATTAACATGAAAAGTTACATTGCCTTTGTTGCAATCAATAACAGCCCCTGCAGTATTCAAAAAGGGTCTACCAAGAATAATAGACATACTATCGTCCTCGGGAATATCAAGAATAACAAAGTCTGTTAAAATAGTAACATTTGCAACCAGAACAGGCACATCCTCACAAATACTGACAGGTATAGCAGTTGATTTATTAGCCATTTGCAAAGATATTTCAGTAGGTGTGAACTTATTCAAATCAAGTCTACGATATAAATAGAGAGGCATAACACTAAACACCGGCTCCAAGATCATATAAAGCAGTTTTAACATAGTTTCTTTTAATGGAGCATGGTATAGTTGGTACTCCTGGATCTCCAAGTTTCTTTGGCATTCCACCCTTAAAAGTATAATTAGCAAGCATGGTGGAAATTTCAGCTTTCGATATCTTTCTTTTATTTGTGACAATATCTTTCATATACTTAGCATAAGGATTCATTTTAAGCATATCAGTCAAACGCATACGCAAAAAGATAGGTCTAATCATTTCAGCAAAGCGCTCAAAATCCTCATCATCCTTTTTCTTGGATGGTTTGGGAGGAAAAGGCATGGGTTTCTGAACCCATGGTTCTCTTTCTTTACCATGCTTCCTAGCAACAAAGTCTCTCTTATCATAACGTTGATTCTTTGATTGTGGGTTATCAAGATCAACAGCAGGTTCAATCTCTACATCATTGTCATTGCTAGGTTGAGCATCAACATGAACATCATCATTAACATTATCACTAGGTTCATGTTCATTACCAGATTGTGTTTCAGCATCAAAAATAGAAATATCATTGGGATACTCAGGTGTGTCAACAATGGGTTCACTAGAAGCATGCAAAGTTATATCATTTTTCTTTTTGTTCTTCTTAGAAGAACTAGGTGCATCAACATTAGTTCTCTGAGAATCTTGCTCAATTCTCTTAGGGTGGCCCTCAGGATACAAAGGTTCCTGAGTCATTTTACCCCCTCTAGTCACAACTCTAACAGCATTATCATTTTTCTTATTATTTAATTCATTGAGAAAATCATTCTGAGTTTTAAGCACTTGTTCTACTTGAGTGGTAAGCATAGAAGCATGTTTACTAATAAGTTTAAGTTCACCTTTAACTCTAGACATATAATCACTCAAGTGTTCAATCATATAAGCATTGCGTTTCAATTGTCTACCAACATAAGCATTGAAGTCTTCTTTTTTAACCATAAAATTATCAAACTCATCCAAGCATTGGCTAGAAAACTTAGTAGACGGGATTTTGCCCTTATCAAATCTATAGAGAGAATTTACCTTTATTACCCGTGTCGGGTTATCAAGACCATGTATTTCTTCAATAGGTGGTAAATTCTTAACATCTTTAGCTTTAATACCCTTTTCTTTCATAGATTTCTTTGCCTCTTCCATATCTTCAGGACTGAGAAATAGAATACCCCTTTTCTTCGGAGTTGGCTTAGGAGTTGGTTCAGGAAGTGTCCAATCATTTTCATTACTCAACATATTATTCAATAGAAATTCAGCTTGATCAACAGTTCTTTCCCTGAAAACACAACTAGCACAACTATCCAGGTGGTCTCTGGAAGCATCAGTTAGTCCATTATAAAAGATATCAAGTATTTAATTTTTATTGAGAGGATGATCAGGTAAAGCATTAAGTAATCGGAGAAGCCTCCCCCAAGCTTGTGGGAGACTCTCTTCTTCAATTTGCACAAAATTGTATATTTCCCTTAAGGCCGCTTGTTTCTTATGAGCGGGGAAATATTTAGCAGAGAAGTAATAAATCATATCCCGGGGACTACGCGCACAACCAGGATCAAGAGAATTAAACCATGTTTTAGCATCACCCTTTAATGAGAACGGAAACAACTTAAGGATAAAGTAATAGCGAGTTTTCTCATCATTAGTGAACATGGTGACTATATAATTTAATTTAGTAAGATGTGCCACAACAGTTTCAGTTTCATAGCCATAAAAAGGATCAGATTCAACCAAAGTAATTAACTCATGATCGATAGAGAAATCATAATCCTTATCAGTGATACAGATGGGTGAAGTAGCAAAAGCAGGGTCATGTTTCATTCTAGCATTCAAGGATTTTTCCTTCAGCTTAGCTAACAGTTTCTTAATATCATATCTATCATTCCAAGCTAAAAAGTCTCTAGCAGTTTTTCATCCATAACATAACCCTTAGGCACAACAGGCAATTCATATCTAGGGGGAGAGTCTTCATCATCACTTTCATCAATATTATCAGTTTCAATAATTTCATTCTCTCTAACCCTAGCAAGTTGTTCGTCAAGAAATTCACCTAATGGCACAACATTATCAAGCATAGAAGTAGTTTCATCATAAGCATCATGCATAGCAGAAGTGGCATCATCAATAACATGCGACATATCAGAATAAATAGCAGGAGTAGGTGTCGCAAGTTTACTCAAAATAGAAGGTGAATCAAGTGCAAAGCTAGATGGAAGTTCCTTACCTCCCCTCGTAGTTGAGGGGAAAATCTTGGTTCTTTCATCTTTCAAGTTCCTCATAGTGATCAACAGATATAAATCCCAAGTGACTCAAAGAATAGAGCTATGCTCCCCGGCAACGGCGCCAGAAAATAGTCTTGATAACCCACAAGTATAGGGGATCGCAACAGTTTTCGAGGGTAGAGTACTCAACCCAAATTTATTGATTCGACACAAGGGGAGCCAAATAATATTCTCAAGTATTAACAGTTGAGTTGTCAATTCAACCGCACCTGAAAGACTTAATATCTGCAGCAAAGTATTTAGTAGAAAAGTAGTATGGAAGTAATGGTAACGGTGGCAAAGGTAATAGTAATTGTTTTTGTAGTGATTGTAACACTGGTAACGGAAAAGTAACTAAGTAAAGATCAATATATAAAAAGCTCGTAGGCATTGGATCAGTGATGGATAATTATGTCGGATGCGATTCCTCATGTAACAGTTATATCATAGGGTGACACAGAACTATCTCCAGTTCATCAATGTAATGTAGGCATGTATTCCGAATATAGTCACACGTGCTTATGGAAAAGAACTTGCATGACATCTTTTGTCCTACCCTCCCATGGCAGCGGGGTCCTATTGGAAACTAAGGGATATTATGGCCTCCTTTTTGTGACGCCTGGATAATCAAGTTACAGTAAACCTCTGCAAAAGATGCCACGTCACCTCTGTTACTGTTGCTAATCTCGTGTTAGTTCGAAACCGGTTCGAGTCCAAATTAAAAATCAAACAAACAATAAAAGTTTTCAAATGTCAAAACTAAACTGTTCGAAAAGTGACAAATAAATCATATGTAATATTGGTGAAGAAGCCAAGTCTTTATAAAATGTTTAAATGCACTAAACTAATTAAATCAGTAGCTAAAACCATAAATTAAATGCCTTTTGTATTTTGTAAAATATTAAACTATATTATTTTGGGACAAAACATTTTGTGGTTGTGACATAATCTGTAACAACAATTTAGGTGCCACTTTGGTATTTTATTGAACTAAAATAAATTGGAAGTTAAAAGGAAACAGGAAATAAATAAAAGAAAAGTAAATACATATAAAAAAAGAGACATAGACAAGAAGCCTCCCTTCCCCCACTAGGCTTCGGCCTAACTAGCCTCTGGGCCACCAGGCCGGCCCACCCCACTCCCCATATCCTCCCCTGTCGGCCGAAGCCCTAGGGCAACCACTCCCACATCCCCTCTCGGTCCACTCCCCCCCCACGAATGGATCTGGATCGGGGGCAACCGTCGCCCCGATCCCGTCGCCCGCGACCCGAGCCGCCACGACGCCGCCGGATCTCGCCGGCGCCGCTTCCCCGCCGGACTGCACGCCGTCCTCTCCATCGTCGCTCGCCTCGTCCCTGTCCTCCTCAACATCCGCTGCCATTCCCCTGCATCGGACGGTGAGGCCCTCGGCCTCCTCTTCCCCTCTCCGTTGCCTCGCCCCCGTGACCACCGCACTCGCGCCGTCTGCCCCGCACGGCCACCCCGTCCGTGCATGTCCCCGGCCGCGCCAGCCGCAGCCCGCGCGTGGCCCCCTGCTCCGCCACGACGCGCGCTCGCGTGCCCACCTGCGTTGCTCCCCC